>NC_072735.1:128725202-129082274 GCF_026930045.1 Uloborus diversus
CTATACAACCGACAGACACGAAAAACCAAACTGATCTGATTTTTACGAAGCCTCGCAAACAAACTTCCCCTAGTCATGTGGTATCATAGTTAGTCATCGATGAGGAATGAATCAGTCTGATTTTCCTATCACGTGTGAGAAAGCAAGCCCTTTACGATATGCACAGCTCCATTACGCTATGCGAAATGTACATGCTAAACCACAATTATTGAAATAATTTTTTTTCCGAACTTAACTGTTTTCAAAAGTATATTTATCCCATTCGTTTAACATAACTCGCACATAGTCAGAGACTTGATTTTTTCAGTTCATAGTCATTCTGCAAGTGTATTTTTACATTATCACTGCTTATGCATTGCAATTATTTATTTTTCGCTACATAATTGTTTTCGTATTTCCAACTATTTCAACGATTTCCCGATCGAATAATAGGACTTTGATTACATTTAACAGTGTTTATTTTCCATACTTTGAAATTTTCAAAAGTATTTTCTTTTCGCTTCAACGAACGAAGTATTCAAATTATGAATTTTTCTTCTCACTTATCAGTTGTTCTATTATAATTTTTTCTAAATATATTTGTACTGGCTAGCAATCAAAATATTTTTACCCGAACTTAACAGTTTTCAATAGTTGGTTTATCCCATTCGTTTCTCACGCACAGACTTGATTTTTCCAATTCATAGTCATTCAATGAGAGTATTTTTAATATTTTCAATGCTTTTATGCATTACATTTAATTATTTTTCCAAAAACACAACGATTTTTGCATTTCCAATTATTTCACCGATTAAGGACTTTGATCGTATTTAGCAGTGTTTATTTTCAATACTTAGAAATTTTGAAGAGTATTTTCTCGTTTCAGCGTACGAAACATTCAAATTTAGCTTATGTATGATGACGAGAAACTTTATAGTAATTGCAACACAACAATAGTTTTAAGACTTAATATGCATTATGTAACCTTAGATACGAGTTTTGTCGCTCATTACTGCATTGATACAGCTATTAAGTAATTTCATTATCTCTGCTTATTACTTACAACTCAGATTAGTTTAGTTGTACACTATTAAGGTGTGCAATCTAAGACTAGCGAAATTAATTCATGTAACCAGATGTTTAGTTAAAAGTTATAAATCGAAGAGCATAATTACTGACAACATTACAATTTTTGAATCAAATATTCGGAAATTGTGAACATGGAAAAAGTTCAAATGCTATGTCCATATACTTATACCAAATCACCCGAAACGAAAGTTTTTACAAATTTAAAGATTTTATTACAATTCTCAATATGTTCTACCATTTCAACAACAACAACAAAAATATATATCCAAATTAGGATTTTCGATATCATTTTTCAAGAAACCATTTTTTTTTAAACTAACACTTATTTCAATTTTCATTTCATATTTCAGAGTTTCGCATCACATTTAAGGAAAATCACACAAACACCAGTCAAATGCAAAGTAATGAATTCTTCAAGTTTTTATAACTTCTGTCCTTCTATAACAAATTTCAAATTGTTAACGTATGCATACTACAGTATCATAATATACTCAAAATCATAAAAAAGTTACAAACTTCGAGACTGAAAAACTGTAAGACAATATTTCCAAAGTACGTTCGAGAATTTACCCAATTGAACCAATGTATGAAAATAATAACACCTTTTAGTTATTTGATAACATTGTTCAAAAATAGAGATGGTTAATTAAGAATTTACAAAAAATTAATAATTTACAGAAAACCTGAAAATTTAAAAAAAAAAAATAAATAAAATAATAATTATTATTAAAAGAAGAACTTTCACGAAAAAAGTATAGTACCCATAGGGCAAGGTCGTAAAGTCCTCTTGTATCACTCTTTTGTTGTACCTTATTTTGTACAAACTATTTTAAATTTTATTGATAATTTTTCTCCTCTTTGACTCCCTGCAAATTTTAGCCGGGTTATGAACGTTGATGGAGGGGGGTTCGTTCAAGTATAGTACGAGCTGCTTTATTGAGTCAAAGTTGAGGAGCTGGATGTTCCTTTGGTTTTGGGTAAACCCATCACGTATTTTACAGCAATTCTCCTCGTCTCTTGTTGTGTAAACAGTTTTTCGGGACACCTGGAATTCAACAAGAAAAAAAAAAAAAAAAAAAGAAATCAGCAAATCACCAAGGGAAAAAAATATTTAGGACTTATATTCCAGAAGAAAAAAAATACGCACCAGACACAAAAACTGAGATGGATCCACCGTCCAATTCGTCCTTAAAATATCCTAAAAAGTTACCATGAACGGGGGGGGGCGTTGGCACCAACTCAGTTTTTTGTGTCTGGTGCGTATTTTTTTCTTCTGGAATATAAGTCCTAAATATTTTTTTCCCTTGGTGATTTGCTGATTTCTTTTTTTTTTTTTTTCTTGTTGAATTCCAGGTGTCCCGAAAAACTGTTTACACAACAAGAGACGAGGAGAATTGCTGTAAAATACGTGATGGGTTTACCCAAAACCAAAGGAACATCCAGCTCCTCAACTTTGACTCAATAAAGCAGCTCGTACTATACTTGAACGAACCCCCCTCCATCAACGTTCATAACCCGGCTAAAATTTGCAGGGAGTCAAAGAGGAGAAAAATTATCAATAAAATTTAAAATAGTTTGTACAAAATAAGGTACAACAAAAGAGTGATACAAGAGGACTTTACGACCTTGCCCTATGGGTACTATACTTTTTTCGTGAAAGTTCTTCTTTTAATAATAATTATTATTTTATTTATTTTTTTTTTTTAAATTTTCAGGTTTTCTGTAAATTATTAATTTTTTGTAAATTCTTAATTAACCATCTCTATTTTTGAACAATGTTATCAAATAATTAAAAGGTGTTATTATTTTCATACATTGGTTCAATTGGGTAAATTCTCGAACGTACTTTGGAAATATTGTCTTACAGTTTTTCAGTCTCGAAGTTTGTAACTTTTTTATGATTTTGAGTATATTATGATACTGTAGTATGCATACGTTAACAATTTGAAATTTGTTATAGAAGGACAGAAGTTATAAAAACTTGAAGAATTCATTACTTTGCATTTGACTGGTGTTTGTGTGATTTTCCTTAAATGTGATGCGAAACTCTGAAATATGAAATGAAAATTGAAATAAGTGTTAGTTTAAAAAAAAAATGGTTTCTTGAAAAATGATATCGAAAATCCTAATTTGGATATATATTTTTGTTGTTGTTGTTGAAATGGTAGAACATATTGAGAATTGTAATAAAATCTTTAAATTTGTAAAAACTTTCGTTTCGGGTGATTTGGTATAAGTATATGGACATAGCATTTGAACTTTTTCCATGTTCACAATTTCCGAATATTTGATTCAAAAATTGTAATGTTGTCAGTAATTATGCTCTTCGATTTATAACTTTTAACTAAACATCTGGTTACATGAATTAATTTCGCTAGTCTTAGATTGCACACCTTAATAGTGTACAACTAAACTAATCTGAGTTGTAAGTAATAAGCAGAGATAATGAAATTACTTAATAGCTGTATCAATGCAGTAATGAGCGACAAAACTCGTATCTAAGGTTACATAATGCATATTAAGTCTTAAAACTATTGTTGTGTTGCAATTACTATAAAGTTTCTCGTCATCATACATAAGCTAAATTTGAATGTTTCGTACGCTGAAACGAGAAAATACTCTTCAAAATTTCTAAGTATTGAAAATAAACACTGCTAAATACGATCAAAGTCCTTAATCGGTGAAATAATTGGAAATGCAAAAATCGTTGTGTTTTTGGAAAAATAATTAAATGTAATGCATAAAAGCATTGAAAATATTAAAAATACTCTCATTGAATGACTATGAATTGGAAAAATCAAGTCTGTGCGTGAGAAACGAATGGGATAAACCAACTATTGAAAACTGTTAAGTTCGGGTAAAAATATTTTGATTGCTAGCCAGTACAAATATATTTAGAAAAAATTATAATAGAACAACTGATAAGTGAGAAGAAAAATTCATAATTTGAATACTTCGTTCGTTGAAGCGAAAAGAAAATACTTTTGAAAATTTCAAAGTATGGAAAATAAACACTGTTAAATGTAATCAAAGTCCTATTATTCGATCGGGAAATCGTTGAAATAGTTGGAAATACGAAAACAATTATGTAGCGAAAAATAAATAATTGCAATGCATAAGCAGTGATAATGTAAAAATACACTTGCAGAATGACTATGAACTGAAAAAATCAAGTCTCTGACTATGTGCGAGTTATGTTAAACGAATGGGATAAATATACTTTTGAAAACAGTTAAGTTCGGAAAAAAAATTATTTCAATAATTGTGGTTTAGCATGTACATTTCGCATAGCGTAATGGAGCTGTGCATATCGTAAAGGGCTTGCTTTCTCACACGTGATAGGAAAATCAGACTGATTCATTCCTCATCGATGACTAACTATGATACCACATGACTAGGGGAAGTTTGTTTGCGAGGCTTCGTAAAAATCAGATCAGTTTGGTTTTTCGTGTCTGTCGGTTGTATGAGAGTTCATTCTGCATTAAAAATTTGAAAAGAAAATAATAATTAAAATATTTTAATACAACTCTGGCGTAAATCGGTGTCGCATACGGGAAAAATTATTTCCGTTATGACTGTTGGTTTGATTGAAATAAGGGCTGAATTGAGGTTACAATATTTTGATGTTGTGTATTTGATAACGACTCACAGTTTGTAACTTCTTTCAGTACTTTTATAAAAAAAACATCATTTCAGCAAACTTGGGGTAAGTTTCAAAGATTTTTACTTTTAATTAGTTAATTGTATGTGAAGGAAATTTTTAGGATTATGTTTTCCTTCTTTCTTAATGTTCAAGTTATAAAGATTGTATGTTTCTGTTTCTAAATTTTATTTATGTTTGAGTTTTGTTTAATCGTAAATATTCAAGTCTTGAAGATTTATGTTTCTATTCCAAATTTTTTGAATTTATATGCTTAAGTGCTTTATGTTAAACTTATGTTTTCAATGTTCAACTGAAAAATTCTTGAAAGTGATTATGGAAATAATAATTGTAATAAGTTGAAAAATGTGTTGAACAAACTTTAATATCCTTTCAGCAGGATTTTCTATGTTTAAGTATATTCTGAAAACGCTTTGGAAGCATTTGAAATTGCTTACTTACTAAAGTTTCGTAAAAATATCGTTTCTGAGTATTCGTTCTGATTTAAAAGTCGTAAACTATCTCTGTAGTTGCTTTGAAAATCTGCGTTAGTTACATGAGTTAAATTGATTCGAATAATTGAAAAGAATAATCTTGGTGGTATGTAAAATACATAAAGTAAAAATGTGAGTCCAGAAAACATTAGGTTTACTAAGATTTTTGAATATCGTAGTAAAATTCTGTTAATGGTGTCTGTAGATGGTAAAATAATAATGGTAATAATAATAATAATGAAGTATTTTGAATATAACAGTGCGTAAGTTACATTGTAAGTTCAATAAATGCGTGAAAGTATTAAAATGAATAAGAAAACGATTAAGTTAAAAAATATAATTGCGAATAAGAAAAAAATATCTATGTCAATTTAATGAATTAAATCGAATTGAGTAAAACTCTTGAAAAGCTGCAATTTCTCTAGCCGAACTTGATTGAAAAAACTTTGCTAGTGTGAAAGAAAAATAAATAAGTGAATAAATAAAGCACAAATTGAAGATTGAAAGTATTAATAATACGATTTTCAAAGTGAAATTCGATAAATTGTGTTCTGAAAAATGATATATGTTTTTAAAAGAACTGTGATGAAGTATTTTTGAATATATTAAAGCGTAATGAATTTTATGGGTTCAGTAATTGTATGAAAATAATAAAATGGGTGAGAATATGATTAAGTTAAATAAAATAATTGTGAATATAAAAATAATCTGAGTTAATTAAATCGAATTAAACCTAACTTTTGAATAGTTGTTAAAATCCTAACTAGAGTGAAAAAAAAACTTTGCTACTGTGAAAAATACAAGTTCTAAAACATTAATAATAAGATTTTTTAAGTTAAAAATCTTCAAATTGTGGTTTGGCTTCGTAGATAGTAAAGTAAAATAGTAAAGTCTCCTGTCTTAAAAAAATAGCTATGCTGATGTATTTTTGAATACACTAAAACGTAATTTATTTTACATGTCTAAGAATTGCATGAAAATAATAAAACGTATGAGGAAAAATGGTTGAGGTTAAATAAAATGATACATTGAAAATGATGAAAGAATTATATTGAAATGAAGAAAGTAAATTTGGCTGAAAAGAATTGAATAAAACTCTTGAAAAGCTGCAATTTCCCTAGTCTAACATTATTGAAAAAACTTTGGTGGCGTGAAAAAAATAAATAAATAAAGTAAAAATACAAGTTTAAAAACATTAGTAATGAGATTTCCTAAGTGAAATTCTGTAAATTGTGTTTGTAGATTGTAAAGTCTCCTGCGCTAAGAAAAATACCTAGGTCGATTATGTTTAATGTAAATTAGTTTACAAGTTTAATAAATGCGTGAAAATAATAAAATGGGCAAGAAAATGATTAAGATGATTAAGTTAAATAAAATACATAATTGTGAATATGAAGAAAATAATATGCATTAATTAATATGAATTAAATCGAATTAAACCTAACTCTTGAACAGTTGCGATTTCAATAAATACTAATTAGGGGGGAAAACTTTGCTACTGTGAAAAATACAAGTTAGTAATAAGATTTTCTAAGTAAAATTCCGGAAATTGTGTTTGTAGATTGTAAAGTCCTTGCGTTAAGAAAATTAACTATGTCGAATATACTAATGTGAATTAGTTTACAAGTTTATTAAATGCGTGAAAATAATAAAATGGGTAAGCAAATGATTAAGTTAAATAAAATAATTGTGAATGTGAAAAAAAAAATGATAGGTTAAATTCATTTTAATTAACTCATAACTCTTGAATAGTTACTATTTTAATAAATTCTAACTTAGAGTGAAAAACTTTGCTTCTGTGAAAAATACAAGTTCGAAAACATTAATAATAAGATTTTTTAAGGGAAATTCGGCAAATTGTGTTTTGATTTTGGAGATGGAAAACTAAAATGGTAAAGGCTCCTGTCTTCAAAACGCAGTTTGCTGGTGTATTTTTGAATATATTAAAGCGTAATTTATTTTACAAGTCTAAGAATTGTATGAAAATAATAAAAACGAATGTGGAAAAATGGTTAAGTTAAATAAAACGATACATTAAAAATGATGAAAGTAACTTTGGCTGTTTTAATGAATCCTAACATTATTGAAAAATCTTTGATAGTGTGAGAAAAACAAGTAAAATAAATAAAGTAAAAATACAAGTTAGACAATATTACTAATGAGATTTTCTAAGCGAAATTCGGTAAATTGTGTTAGTAGATTGTAAAGTAAAAAGCGGAAAAATGTTTCTCGTATTAAAAAACAATAAGATTTTCTAATATTGTAGTGTGTGTAAAGTATTTTACAAGTTTAATAAATGTACGAAAATAGTGAAATGTATGAGAAAATAGTGAAACGTATGAAAAAAAAAATGATTCAGTTAAGTGAGCTATTGCACTGAATATGAAAAAAAATAATCCGAATTAAATGCGTTGAATTGACTAAGTTAATTATTAAATCGGAGAATTACTTTTATTAAATCTAACTCTTGAATGTTCTATATTTAAATAAATTCTAACTAGAGGGAGAATGTATATGTTTTAATAAATTCTAAGTTAATTGTAAAACGTTATTACTGTGAAGAATAATTGTAATATGATTTTTTTTTTTTTTAATTCGATGAAATTCGGTTACTAGTGTTTGTAGATGGTAAAGTAAAATGGTAAAGTCTCTTGCGCAAATAAAAAAAACTATTTCATATACATTAATGTGAATTAGTTAACAAGTTTAATAAATGCGCGAAAAAAAGGGCGTGATAAAATTTATAAGTAAAATATTGATTGAAAAAAATGAATAAGTAAAATATAGATGAAAAAATACTAAACAGAATTAATTACTTTGAATTGACAAAATCGGCGAATTAAATCTAACTGGTAAAAACTATGTTTTGACAAATCCTAACTGGAGTAAAAAAAAAAGCTTTGTTACTAAGTAAAATAATAGTGATAGTTTCTAATATATATTGAAAATTCTTAAATGATAAGTCTTAATTAATACTAAAGGATAAATTGATTGTAAGCTTTAAAATTAATTAAATCGTGGCATTTGAAGACGTAGCATGGGAGGAATAGGTGGGAAAATAAAAAATATGATTGAAAGAGAGTAAGGTTCAATTCTTATCACTGATTGTGAAAAAAAAATACTAAGTTCTAAAATGCGTAATAATCGAAGTCCAAAATGTGCAAAAATAATCTAAATCGGGGGAAAACATCAAAGTTCGAAAATTCGTGAAAAAATGTCAATGTCCGAAATGTGTGAAAATGAGCATAGTCCAAAATATGCAAAAATAATCTAAATAAAAAAAATCATAAAGTCCAAAATTCGTGAAAAAATGTCAATGTCCGAAATGTGTGAAAATAAATGATCAAAGTCCAAAAAGGCAGCAAATAATCGAAGTTCAATATGTACAAAAATATACTAAATCAGAAAGAATCATAAAGTCCAAAACTCGTGAAAAAATGCCAAAGTCCGAAATGTGTGAAAATAAATGATCAAAGTCCAAAAAGGCAGCAAATAATCGAAGTTCAATATGTACAAAAATATACTAAATCAGAAAGAATCATAAAGTCCAAAACTCGTGAAAAAATGCCAAAGTCCGAAATGTGTGAAAATAAATGATCAAAGTCCAAAAAGGCAGCAAATAATCGAAGTTCAATATGTACAAAAATATACTAAATCAGAAAGAATCATAAAGTCCAAAATTCGTGAAAAAATGTCAATGTCCGAAATGTGAGAAAATGATCAAAGTCCAATATGTGCAAAAATAATCTAAATCAAAAAAAAAAATCATAAAGTCCAAAATTCGTGAAAAAATGTCGAAGTCCGAAATGTGTGAAAATAAATGATCAAAGTCCAAAAAGGCAGCAAATAATCGAAGTCCAATATGTGCAAAAATAATCTAAATCAAAAAAAATCATAAAGTCAAAATTCGTGAAAAAATGTCAAAGTCCGAAATGTGTGAAAATAAATGATCAAAGTCCAAAAAGGCAGCAAATAATCGAAGTCCAATATGTGCAAAAATAATCTAAATCAGAAAAAATCATAAAGTCCAAAATTCGTGAAAAAATGTCAAAGTCCGAAATGTGTGAAAATAAATGATCAAAGTCCAAAAAGGCAGCAAATAATCGAAGTCCAATATGTGCAAAAATAATCTAAATCAAAAAAAATCATAAAGTCAAAATTCGTGAAAAAATGTCAAAGTCCGAAATGTGTGAAAATAAATGATCAAAGTCCAAAAAGGCAGCAAATAATCGAAGTCCAATATGTGCAAAAATAATCTAAATCAGAAAAAATCATAAAGTCCAAAATTCGTGAAAAAATGTCAAAGTCCGAAATGTGTGAAAATGATCAAATTCTAAAAAGGCAGCAAATAATCGAAGTCCAAAATGTGCAAAAATAATCTAAATCGAAAAAAAAAACGGTAAAGTCCAAAATGTGCGAAAAAAATACCAAGTCCAAATCCGAAACTCATAATCTTCCCCGAGGAACTTCTGCCACCAACCAAGATGTTGCCACCGCGAAAAAAGTTTCTCCGCCATCTTTCCCCAGTAGTAGAAAGAGCGTGTCACCTGAAGCGCTCCGTCTACTACTATGGGGTGTGCACTTCGAAGCGATTTTTCGAAAATTCGACGTGGTTCTTGTTCTATTCCAATTTTAAGAATAAAACTATCATAAGATGGACGAGTAAATTACGAAATTATCATAACGTGGAACCGTAACATGGGCACAAGCCATTTGGCGAGATACGAAATTATCGTAACGTGGAACCGTAACATGGGCACAAGCCAATTGGCGAGAAAATTCACCATACATTATTTGTAAATATACAGGCGAAATAAAAGACCTTTTAATTTTTCTATTACGGGCAAAGCCGTGCGGGTACCACTAGTTAATAATAAAGCTGTTACGTGCATAGCGCCTACACTGTTCGGTCGATTTTCATGAAATTTGGCACAAAATTTGTTCGTAGCATAGGGGTGAGCACCTAGAAGTGATTCTTAGAAAATTCGATTTTGTTCATTTTCTATTTTATTTTTAAGAACATTTTATCGAGCAACTTATCATAACATGGATGAGTAAATTATCATAACGTGAACGTGTAAATTATCATAACGTGGACGAGTAAATTATCATAACGTATGCGAGTAAATTATCATAACTTGGACGAGCGTATGATCATAACATGGGCGAGCAAATCAACAAAGCAAATTGGAAAGAAATTCATCATCCATTAATCGTAAATATATAGGCGAACCAAATGACCTTTTAATTTTCTACTACAGGCGAAGCCGTGCGAGTGCCGCTAGTATAGTATAAACTTAAAATATGCTTCTCGATTTCATAGTTTTGTTTTAAAAATAGCTTATCCAATTTTCTAATCTATTATTATTAGTTATTATTGTTATTTATAAAATTAGTACAAACTTAAAAAACAATAAAACGTCTCATCGTTCTTTTAAGCCAAATGTATCAAAATGTAACCTTAACTGTAACATAGGATTAATCTACGTCGAGTCTTATTTACGAAATCTTACATCCTCTGTCAAATTAATGTCCAATGAGGACATCTTATGTCGAGATTTCTTCTCGTATTTGCCGGAAACATTTATTCGGATTACCATCTGAAATTAGTTTTCATTAATAAAAAATAACTTTTTTTCTTTAAGGAACAGGTTTTTTTCTCTTTACCTTTGTTAGAAGCATGTTATTTCAGATTAAATGACATAAGTCTAACTCCGGATGGATTTATCGGATAATTGCATTCAAAATATTTAATCCATTCAACAAAATTTTTCTTCCTCTAAAGATATTTTAAAGATACTGATTAGGGTGGAGTGAAAGCAAAACTTTTTCGCATTTCGAAACGCCTGGGATCTCAAAAGTTGCCTTTTAGCATCAATAGATCACCCTTAAAATTTTAGCCTCCTAGGATATTATATATTTAGATTCCAAAATCGCCCCAAAAATGTCCAGAAACGCAAAATAAATCGATATTTTTTAAAAAAAAATTTACAAAATTGAAAATATATGATTTCAAAATTTTTTGAGGGGGTAAATGTTAACTGTTGGAACCATTAATATCGCATAAAAGTTTTACTTCAATAGAGCAATTTCTTTAAATTTCCAAAAAACAGTAAAATAAACCAAACATGCGAAAAAGAATCGATTTAAAAAATTTTTTTTTTTAAATTAAAAATATATGATTTAAGAAATGTTTGAGGAGGTAAACGTTAACTCTTGGTAACATTAATATATCATATAAGATTTAATTCAATCAAATAATTTCTTTAAATTTCCAAAAAGCAACAAAATAAACTAAAAACGACCTGTTTTTCTTACCAATTTACATGATCTTTCAAAGCAAAAATAGATTAAATACACAAAATATAAAAGTTGAAACATGAAATCTAAACTTTTTATACAAGTTATATATTCAATTTCTTATTTAAATAATTTATTGCAACATTATAAATGGGAAAAAAATAGTATTTTGGAACATATAATATTGCATTATCTCTCTTTTCAAGAAATTGGACACTTCATTATTCATGAATATATGTGCGTAAAAACCTCAAAACTACTTAACAAACACCCAACATGAACAACTAATTTCACCTTGAAGTAATTGCTTTTTTGAAGTTCAGTGTAATCTCGAAAGTTGAAGTTTAACTTGGGCACTTTAAACTGTGTAACTGGTGTAGCTGACTGTTCGCTTAGCTGGTCTCTTATTAACAAAATCTTGCGGTAGGCCAGAACTTGAATATGCCAGGATCTGAGTATAATGATCTTCAACTAAAGTTGTAATGCAAACGTTTTTGTTCTTTTATTGTAGATCATAAAAACTAGGATACAAGAACCTGGCTTAAAATACATTGGTCACATAACAGTTCCGCGTGGAGCAGCTGAAATTATACAGCATAACATTATTAATTTCTTCACATATAAAGAGCGGACACTTGACAACTTAGTTGTTATTGGTTGCGACGGATCTAACATCAATACTGGTGTGACAAAGGGCGTTGTTCGTGGACTAGAGTTAATACTAAATATACCCTTACAGTGGTTTATTTCTCTACTACACGCTGATGAACTTCCATTGAGACATTTAATGAAATAGTTGGATGAAACAATACATGGACCAGCAGTTTTTCAGGAATTATCAGAAAAGCTATCAAAACCTGCAAAAATATACCACTTGTGAACTTCAAAACAATATTCTTAGAGCATTTTCCTTCAATTTTGACTGAAACAGATATTAGTTTAGATCAACAATATTAATTCAATTTTGACTGAAACAGATATTAGTTCAGATCAACAATGTTCCTTCAATATTTTCCTTCAATTTTGACTGAAACAGATATTAGTTCAGATCAACAATATTTGTATGAAATTTGCCAAGTCGTTTCATCTGGATATTGTTCAACCAATCTTGCCAATAAAAAATCTTTTTCTGTAGTGCATTCTAGGTGGGTAACGACCGCCACTCGACTTTAAGATTATATCCGACTGGAGAATCCGACTGAAAATATAGTCGAGTTGTGATCATACGTCATGAAAGTTTACGCTCCTGTCTGGATCTTCATAAAGACACACCCTTCTTGTTTAGAAGGTGCACATCATATTCATAGAATGATCGCATTTTTCAGATGCTTGCCAAACAGCTTAAGAACGGACAATATAATTCGACGTAATTCATTTTTAGGTCGCTCAGAGAACATATTATTATCAATGCTGACTGATAAAAGAAGACATATTCAAGTTATGGCCTACCACAGGATTTTGTCAATAAGAGACCAGCTAAGTGAACAGTTAGCTACACCAGTTAAACAGTGTAAAGTGCCCAAGTTAAACTTCAACTGTCGAGATTACACTGAACTTAGAAATTGGCAAATTTAAACGTGTGAGCTTCCACTAATGAAAGAAGTGGCCACGTCTTCCATTAAGTCTTTCTTAAAACAATTACTTTAAGGTGAAATTAATTTGGAGGAACCAATTTGTACTTCTGACATTCATAAATACCCATGTCACAGCCAAGCGACGGAACGCTATGTCAGATTGGTGACAAAGGCTTCAGAAACTGTTTGTGGATAAGAAAGGCATGATGGATTCATCTTGGGCAAACAAGAGTCTAGATCAAAAATGCCAAAGTTCGACACGAAATCAAAATTTCATGCCTACACTATTGTTGTTTATGTTGGGTGTTTGTTAAGTAGTTTTGAGATTTTTTACGAACATATATGCATGGATAATGAAGTACCCAATTTCTTGGCACATGTGAGATAATGCAATATTATGTTTTTATGTCAAAAATACTATTTTTTTTTTCAATTTATAATGTTGCAATAAATTACGCAAATAAGAAATTAAATATATAACTTATAAAACAGTTTAGATTTTGTGTTTAAAAATTTATAGTTTGTGCATTTAACCTATTTTTGCTTTGGAAGATCGTGTAAATTGGGAAGAAAAACAGGTCGATTTTTAGTTTATTTTGCTGTTTTTTGGAAATATAAAGAAATTATTCACTTGAAGTAAAACATTTATGAGACATGTTACCAAGAGTTGACATTTATCCCCTCAAAAATTTTTAAAATCATACAGTTTCAATTTTGTAAAAATATTTTTTGAAAATCGTTTTTTTTTTTTTTTTTTTTTTTTTTGCATTTTTAGACTTTTTTTGGACGATTTTGGAACCTACAGATATTATCCTAGGAGGCTAAAATTTTAGGAGTGATCTATTGATGCGAAAAGGCAACTTTTGAGACGCCAGGAGTTTCGAAATTCGAAAAAAAAATTTTTTTTCACTCCACCCTAATACCGATAACAGATACTCATCTACTTTATGTGCAGCATCTCTTCCTACACTAAACAAAGCGCTTTTTAAAGAAGAATTAAACCAAAAACGTTATGTTGTTGTTCTTGTGTCTTTTTATAACTAAAGATCATTAGGCTTTACTTGATCAAAATTAAACAGCTCGTTTTCCAAATGAGGATATGTCTTTTGAATGGATTTCCCCTCCTTACATCTGCATCAGGATAAGGAGCAAAAAGTTCGTCAAGAAATAAGCGAGCGTAATTCATTCTACACACCAGTATCGATTTTATAGGGTTAAAAAAGTTTTGGCTACATACTATCACTTGCGTTCTTTTTTTACTCATTGATGCTATTACTCAAAGCAAAATAATTCTGTGACATAAAAAAAAATTATCTCCGATTGATACTCTCCGACTGGTCGGCGTCATGTACCATTTAATTCCAAATATCAAGATCTTTTATTAAAAACATTTGTAATAATAAGATTAGTCTTTCATAATGCATACAATAGAAAGTATGAAAATAAAATATAAAACTAAATTACACAAAGTATGGTATGGATTTTCACATACACAAGAAAAATTTTGAATCGTCTTTGAATGGATGGATTTCGAGAATGTGTAACGTGAGTATGAAATAAGAACAAACAGGTAGAATTTTGACAGATATTCGTGATAGAGTATCCTTTTCAAAGCGATGTGTGAACGATAAAGCACTACATATCTCACGATAACCACATTGAAGTTTGATTAGCTCAATTCTGATTTTCTTTCACGAATGTGAGATATTTCGCTTGGGGTCTGGAAGTCACCATCGTGTTAGCTATCGATAGAAAATTATCTTATGGAATAAGTTTAGTACAACGAGTTTTTTGTCTTGATTCAAACTCAGTTGATCCTACATGGGAAATAATCCAGCGACAGGTAGCTACTCGTGATACTTTTCTTCGATCATTTCCTGAATTTCATGTAAAATTTATCAACTCAAGCTGAAGTTCATTAAATGGTACCCAACGTTGCGCTGAATGTCTTGGAATTGCAATTATCAAGCACCGTGGTGCCTACGATTCGCGGGCCACATGTGGCCCTCGATGCTTACTTATGTGGACTGTTGTTCTGTTTAATATTACGTACGAATCACAAACTATGCTATGGAAACATCCAGAACAACCAATCATCTCCGCACGGTATTAAGAATGATTGCTGCATATTTGAAGCCAAATGATCAGAAATTTGTTTTTAAAAGACAGAATAGAACTTTGTGCAAATATAGAAAGCATGTAGACAATTTTTGGGTTGTAGTTTCCATTCCCTTTCCGTGTCTTCCCAAGTTATCTAGTGAGAGAGGGAGGGGGGAATTCAAACATGTTTTGATTTTTTGTGCGCATTCTGGAAAGTTCTGCGAGAGTTCTCTTAATATGAGTAAAAATGGATAAAAATTTGGTAAAAATGAGTATAAATGGTTGAGCATCCCTGACTAGCATATTAACTTTAATGTAAAGCGAATACTGCTGATTTCTATGCACGACGCCCCTTTCGTTGCACTGAGACTTTCCCCTGTGTACCAGGAATTAGGGTCATATAATGTATCGTATTATTATACTCCTAAACACATTTTTCTTTGCAATAATTTTGTTCATTTTAGGCTTTTCCGTAAAAACTGTTCTCATCCCTGCACTTTAAACAAGAATGCAGCAATGAGGTGGTTTCCTTCGGTTAAAAGTACTACTTTTAGTCACTGAAATTGATAGAATGAGTAAAAAAAAATAACATGGACCCAGAAAATACTTTCATTTTCCCAACAGTTATTTTTTAATAAATTTTTTTAAATGTCCGATTTTTAAAACAAGGCGTGGTCTTTATGACGTCACAAATGATGCATTTTGGCGCATCTTTCTACCACGGTTCCACGTTATGATAATCAACAAGCGAATCAAAATTGCGCTCTACGCTTGCTATCAACCATATCATTGCTAATACACGTGAGTAAAAATGAGAATTAAATATTTTGCTCTGTGATTGGCAACACAGAATGGCATTTTATCATTTGATGTTACACGACAGAAGCATAAACAACGAAAGCGCACAGATTTCATTAAATTTTTTTAAAATATTAAACTTAAACAAATCATTTAAAAAAAGGTCAGATCCTATGTTTTTAAGCATGCTCTTTCAGAAAAAAATACTTTTAAAATTTTGGAAACGACCCCATTGTGTGGAAAAGCCCACTACCAAACAACTGCTAAAAGTGGCTACGACTTCCATACCACCATATACAGCTTCATATTATTTTAAAACGGAATAAAAACTGCAAAAAGTAAAATAAATGGCAACCGAAAAATTCTATCATTTGCAGCTACTTTTTTACTCTTGGGAAATTGGGAGTTAATCTCCCTGATGGTTTTCAGCTATATTGAATCCAATCCTTCGAGAAAAAATTCGACTCCAGTTGCGCCACTGACTGAAGAATTTCCTAAAATTTCCTGTCACTACTGATATGGATTACAGTGAAATTATTTTTGCTCAACTCGCTGATTATGATTGTTGCAAGACTATTAAACAGAAAAAGTAACGAATTATTCAACTCAAAAACCTTTGGACATGACTGTACGGCTTTGATATAGTTCAGAGAGCTCTTTCCCAAATTGCACTAATGTAGAAGACTTCCATGGTTTCATTGTGACGAACAGTCGAATCTTTTGGCTCCGTTTAAAAATTATTTCAATAATAGATTTTTAAAGAATGTATTTTAATGAGCACGCGATTTATCTTCTCATCAAAAAATCACCGCAACATTTGCATATCGTCAAAGCAGAAGGACAACTGAAGAGAAAAAAAGCTAAGCATAATTGAATGAAAAAATGATTGCTTGATTTGTTCAAAAAAGTATTTGGAGACATGAAAAGTAATTACATCAATCATACTGATTAGAAGATTAAACTATTCCGTCTGCAGCTCAAAAGCTTTGACAGTTACGTCAACACCAGCATGGCACCTATCAAAAACGGAACTAGCAAGCTAAACAATAAGTACAAAAGATTAAAATTCGATGACCTGTTGCACATGATGTGATGGGTTTAGTGAAGAAGAATGTTGCTAGGAATTTGTTTATTAAAAATCAAGAAAGGTAACTTTCAGACGAAAGTTTTCATTTTTTTTAATCTTATCACTCTTTCTAAGATTCACTTATTCATTTGAATATTATTTTATCATTTGCATTCGGCTTAGTACTTCAAGCAGGAAGTTTATCGAATAATGTTACAATGTTCAAAACTACTCGTGATTGATTTTAAATTTAATGACAGAAACTAAATGTCTCTACAGTTCTTTTCATTTTATGCATTTAAAAAGAATGATTAGTAGCTCATTGTAAATCGTATGTTCGATGGAAAATATGTAAGATTAAATTCAAGCATTTTCAAGATCTAAATAAGCTCAAAATGTGAATAGTTCAATTGCTCATAACATTGCCTACCACGAAGATATAGAACGATATATCATGATAAGAACATAACGTGACCATTTGAAATAAAATGTAGTTTTTTTCCGTAATCTAATCGAAAATCTTTCATATTTAATGAATGTTGATTTCATATTAATATTTAAATTCATACATTTGAAGCGTCAGAACGAAAAGAAAAAAAAACGAGGGGGGAGGGGGCTGCAATTCTTGGACCAAAAAAAAAAAATCGGTAATTTTCACCCAAAAAGAATGAGCAGTAAAATTGTTACTCGTTTTCTAACATTTCCTCAATGAGGACGTAAAAATTAGGCCTTTTTTTTCTTAATTTTTTTAATGCTTACTTGGGAAGCCAAAACACCATCCAATTTTCAAACGTTTCCAGAACGTGTACTTATAATGTTTTCTTGAAGCAGACACAGAATCTTGCTTGCTGATACAACCTTCAAAAACGTCCAGATTAACACATGTATAATTTCCCTTTCAGTAAACTACAAGTTAACAATGGACACAGCTGCAACCTGATTATTTAAAATGATGTGTACAGATTATGATAAATCACTACCAAATTCGTACCTGTCTTTCGGGCTAACGAAAGGAACTAGGTATTTACATTTCACGGCCACCTGTACTTTTTATTGGATGGCCATACATTCTAACTAAACTCGGTTTTTATCTTGTCTAAGTTATGACCACGCCTGTCCACGGATAATAAACTGTATATCTTCTCCTCCGCGGATGCTACTTTGAGGGATGTATTCTTCTCTGAATGATGTTGCCTGATCTGTGGGGTTACAGCGCGCCACTCATGCTAGAGACAGACTTAATGTGGGTCTATTCATCATACAACCTCTCCCCCCTTCCAGCTTCTGATGCCCCCCTCTGGCATGATTGACGAGGGTAAAGTTCAAGAGTGACGTTGCAAGCAGAAAAGTATCCAAATCCTGGAGAAACTTTCTGCAATGATCTATGGACGAGATTGCGTAGTAAATGGTAAAAATGCGTGGTAAAGAGCTCATAAAAGCATCCTGTTTACTTTCACTGATTTTTTTTATATATAAAAATGGAAAAGGCTATATTTTATCTGAAGCAACATTTGGTGGCATTCATCAAACACAGTGTTTACTTCTAAGAAATGCATTTGAGCATTTTTTTAAGGCAATGGTTCTGAACGCATGGTGGTACGCGTCCTCTTCGGGGTTACGCGTAAGTATATGAGGGGTACTTAGCTAACTACGAAAAGGTCTTCAAAATTATATTGATAACACTACAATTTAATTGAGTTAGTTAACTTCTGGGATGGTATTGGAAGAGAGCACAAAGAACTAACAAACATTGCTGTGAAGCACATTTTGTGATTTTCGACAACTTATTTGTGCGAGGAACTTCATCTAACCTGAGAAGCAAATAGAAACAAAGCTTTTCGAAATTGTATGTCTGATCAATATGACTCCGTAATAAAATGCGAATCAAAATAAAATTTGTTGTTTTTAGTAAAAATTACCTGTTTTTGTTATTTACTTAAGTACTTAACAATGTACTCAGATGTAACATATTTAGTAAGGCTAATGTATTTTTTCGGGAAGTCCACATAGCTAATGACACAAAATGCACGTGGTTGAAAAGGATTAAGAACTAGTGTTGAAGCAGGATTCCCCATTCTCCCAAGGATGATGGCGCAACCCCTCAAGTGCAAAGGAGCACCTCCACCAACAAAGTGACTCCCCTCAAATGACACCAAAAATCTGCTCAAGAATACAAATGTCAATGGCCCAATCTGCGACATGAATCTCCTCCCTCGTGGATGCCTCTATTTTAAGGCATAGGAGATAATTAAGAAATGGTAGCACTTTTCGGTTTGTAATTAGGTGAATAACTAAGTGTTGCCAACGCATTTGGGAGAACATCAAATGTTTTAATATTTTCACCTTAACATTTCTCACTGGTACAATGATAGATCTGCACAATGTTTTGATGAGCCAAAATTTGATAAAATGTCGATCCTTATCATGTAGGGTTTTGCTCATTTTAATGCTCGGAAAACCTTTCAGAAATTGATCACGTTTTCTTCGAATAGGACAAATAACATCAAGTTAATTGTTTAAAAAAAAAAAATCTTAAGACGCGTAACCGATCTTTCCTAAGTAAAATTGTATCAAAACTATTTATGAAGTAGCATATTATTTTAAGTTGAACTACTCCTGGAATTGACACAACGCATACCAGAAAGGCTTTGAATGTTTTAAAATTCGTACTTTTTTGCGGGAGGTGGGGGGTGGCAAACTGATACCACTTTTTTGAAAAAGTCGAAAAATTAATGGTAGTTAAGAGTGAAAATAGCGTAGAAAAAAAAATCATAGTTCAGAAACAGACAAACGATTGTGCTGTCAGAACTCAAAAAAAAAAAAAAAAAAACCTATTTCTTCTGAAGTAACACATTACTACCATTCACAAACGCTACTAAATTATTCCACGAAAAAGTCGTACATTGAAATTACATCAGATATACTTTCAATATTTATATAAAACTTTTCGTGATTGATCCCCTCCTTTTTCAATGTCTCCCAGACTATCTTTTTAACAGTGATGAATGGCTAATATTAAATGGAAAAAATGTCAGCTCCCGTGGATGGATGGGGAGGAAAAAAAGAGTAAAAACGTCCACTACGAAAAAGAAGTGCTTTAGAGAGTGGCATTTAATTACGCCAGGGGTGTCTCCTGGTGTCTGTCTGTCCTTTGAGGAAGAGTGCGTTATGTCGGCTTTGTAAAACTGAGGTTGTCGGGTTCTAAAGCACCCCCCCCCCTCCCGCCTGGTGCCTTATTTCCACCCCGTAATTTTTGCCACTCCATCTTCGTCCGGATTTCTATGCAGATGTCAACGGATTTTTTAAGCGCCGTAAAAAGGGAACGATTCCAAAATGCGATTTCTATGATCCCGTCATTTAGGATCTGCATTAGAGGGACCAACTACAAAATACTTTTTTTTGCAATAGACAGTCTTTTAAAATGTTTTACTGATTGACAACAGAGGAGACGTGTCAAATGGAGGTTACCGGGACGTCCCAAAGCAGTATTTTTGTCGGAAAATTTTGACTGACGATTCGGTAGACTTGAAGCAACAGTACTGAAATATTGCATTTTTTTCTGTAATGACGCTCTTCTCATTAGATTTATGTATGTATGCATGCATGCATATGTTCTAATTATATTATATTTATTTTTTATGTATAAATCATTAAGTAAAATTTAGAATTTCATTTGGTAAATTGAGAATTTATTTAGCTAAGAAAGCTTTTTTCATCCAGATAACCCGTGATTATCCCGAATCAGGAACAGAACCTACCATTTATTAGTGCTACATGAAAATTCTATGACTTCAAGCTGAGGAAAAAGTACTTCTGGATAAAAGAGTCATGGAATAATACTTCATTTTTGATAATTCAGCTACTGCTGTCTCGCTCTATCAACGAAACTGTAAGCAGGACCAGAAAGATGGATTTGGTTTGGGCACGTGAGGCACATGACAAGGGCACCTAAATTTGCGTGGCACTAAATCTGAAGTTTTCAAAAACTGGAAAAATTTCATGCTGCAAAAAAGTAAGATTAATCTGAGGAAACCTTTTTTTTACTATTATTTTATTCTGTTTCGAAGATTCCAAAGTCACTCTAGTTTCAGCACAATATTTGCAATTTAAAAGTTACATTTGCTACATTTATGCTTGTGTCTTGTTGCAAGCAGGCAAACTTTGACAGCATGTATACTGTAACATGAAATTCATGATGTAATCAAATATGGTCTTATTTTGGTAATAAGTAAGTATCAAAATGTTTTATCATCACATCATTTTTTCAAAAAAGAGGGGGGGAGGCACCAAATGAAGTTCGTTCCCGGTGTCCTCAAAAATCATAGTCAAGCCTTGACTGTAGGAGGGAGTAAGGAAAACAATCAGCAAACTAGGATTCCTTGCTACTTTTTGAGGCTTTTGGATCATTCCGCGTCAAATCGCCTAAATTAAATAGTCGGCAGTGCCGTCATGTCTCCGATTTTATCCATAATTTTTTTTACGAATAGATCTCTATGAGAAAAGCCCAAATTATTTTTTTTAAGATTTTTTGAATAAAAATTACAGTTTGGAGATTTTTTTTCAAAAAATCAATTTTTGATCATTTTTCGGAGTCACCGTTTCGGCATTAATTTAGAAAATTTCTCTAACTCCTTTATTTTTCAATTAATTAAGCTGTATGTGGTATCAGTTTCAAGTTAATCAGTGTGAACAACAGAAAATATTCTGTGAATAGTTGGGTGTTGCCACTCTTTATCTAAAGTCAGTTTTTATGCTTTTTCAATTGGGAGATTAAATAAGTCAAATCTTCGGAGCATGAAATTTTTTTAGTAGCATTTTTAAATCAACCGCTTCCTCTGTAGAAAAAAGTAAAAGGGTGTTTTTGTAGTTTTAAAGTAAAAAAAAAAACCTTTATTTTGCAGAAAATGCAAGTTTTCTATTACTTTAAATCCCTTTTAAGCTTAAAAAAAAATCCCAAAACTTTACAGAACAATTAATACTGTACTGTGAAATAATAAAAATTGATTTGTATCAATTTTTAATCGCTAAAACGTTGTTTACTTTGGAAAAGATAGAGCAAAAACCTTTGTTTCAGACTTCACAAAAAGAAAGAAAAAAAAACGCTTTTGATTGAAAGTGTAATAAGTATTAGGAATAATAATTTGAAAAATATTTCTATTAGCATTATTTTGCAATTGTTTTTTCGACATTAAAAGATAGAAAAAAAAATAGTGTTGAAAACTTTTCTTAGCATAAACTTGTTTGGATTACGTTACACCTGACAATGAACTTCCACACTTACAGTACTCATGCAGTACAACTCTAGATTTCTCTGAAGAAGATTATTTTTGCTGATTGAAGTTTATTTTCTAAAAGTGTAAAAAAATCTTTCTAATGGCATGTTTAGCTTTTTTTTTTTTTTTTTTGACAGTAAAATATGAAAAAATCATTCTTTTACGCTTTGAAAATGAATCGCCACGTAGCTTTCGTCGGTTTTATTTTTACCGGTTCTCTTTGAAACTTATTGATAGAAATTTTGATTTTCTCATATTTTGATTCAAAGAAAATAGTTTTTTTTTTAATGCCGTCCGCACAAGCATGCTTTTCATTTCGCATTTTATAACCGACGAAAGCTACGTGGCGATTCATTTTCAAAACGTAAAAGAATGATTTTTTCATATTTTACTGTCAAAAAAAAAGAAGCTAAAAATGCGATTAGAAAGATTTTTTTACACTATTCTTCCAATTATTATTTTTAACATTTAGTACACTTTTAATCAAAAGTTTTTTTTTTTTTTTTTTGCAAATTCTTAAACGGAGGTTTTTGCAAAATTCTTTTCTAAAGTAAACAACGTTTTAGCGATTAACTATTAGTACAAATCCTTTGACCGTCCAGGATTAATCGTTCTTAAAAGTTTTTGGCCTTTTAAAGTTTAAAAGGGATTTAAAGTAATAGAAAACTTGTATTTTCTGCAAAACAAACTTAATTTTTTTAATTTGAAAACAACAAAACACACCCTTCTATTTTCTCTACAGAGCAAGATATTGATATAAATATGCTACAAAAAATTTTTGATGCAGCTCGTAGTAGGTACCCCGGAGATATGACTAACTTAATCTCCCAATTGAAAAAGTATAAAAACTGATTTTAGATAAAGAGTGGCAACACTCAACTATTCACAGATTATTTTCTGCCATTCACACTGAAAGATAAAAGTATTGCCTTGAAATTGATACCAAATTTAGCTTAATTAGTTGAAAAATAAAGGAATTAGAGAGATTTCCTAAGTTCATGCCAAAACAGTGACTTCGAAAAATGATCAAAAATCGAATTTTTAAAAAAATTCTCCAAACCGTAATTTTTGTTCAAAAAATCTAAAAAAAAAGATTGGGTTTTTCTCATAGATATCTGTTCGTAAAAAATTTATGGACAAAATCCGAGACACGACGGCACAAGACATTAGGCGATTTGACGTGAAATGTGACTCTTTTATCTTTTCTTCAAATTGCACAAAACTATATAACAGCCCTAAACTCTTGCTACTAGAGGTCATTGCCAATAAGTTGGACAACTCGCCATAATCAGACGCGCCTCTAATTCCATAATTGATAAACGAGCCTGAGATCAACCCCTGAGCGACCCCAGTCTTCTGTCAACGCTCCGACTGCAAATTGTTACACGACGACAAAAACCGCGATTTTCCGTTCTCTTTCTACCCCAGCTAAGTGTAGTTACAATCTATCATATGAGCCGAAAGTGTCTCTGTGACATTAGCGGCAACTTCTATAAAGCCATAAGCTTTTACTTAACAGATGAGCGACGGGTTGGGGAAAAAATTGCTCCATTTTTTGTCCACACGCTGTTCGTAGAGGAGTTATTTCGCCCCATTTTTTATGTTAGCTGCCATTCCATTTTTCACTTAGTTATACGTTTTTGTTTGTTTTGCGCGTCGGAGGGATGGAGTAGATATTTCAATCTTGTGTGACCTGCTTTACAACAGGGATGCTCTAGTGTCGGAGCGCGTTGGAACGCTTTCCCGGCAGTTTTACTGGATAAATATTTTCCTTCCGCATAAGATTTGTCTGTTCTTAATTTTATACCCTAATTTTAAATTTAAGTTTAAATGTTCTTTTTTTTTCTTTACAAGTCACCCAACTGGAGAATTCATCTTATTTATCTTAAACGCATGCAGAAAATCGTCAGCGCCTATGTCGTATGATTATGTGGCATGTGAAAGAATTTTTGGGCATTCGTTTGACTTTTAATGACTTCGGCAGAATTAAATCTCTAGCGCAGTTTCGCGACGAAGAGAACCCATGTGCCTCCATCTGGTGGGAAGTTTGGGGTCGAAATTATCATTGACTTATGTTCCTTACTGGTAGCACATGAAAAGACTGGATCCATATCAGGGGTTCGCATTAGATCTGCAAAAGTCTAAAACGCCTGACGCAATCAAATTTGAAAGGAAACTAATCTTAAATCCCCGTTTCTACAAAACTAGATGATTTTCTTGATTTTATAGAAAATAGAACAATTCACTTCTTTAAAGCAGCGCTTCTTCACCTGGGAGGTGTGCATTCCTATAGGGGCGGGGATGAATTTTTAAGCGATTTCTAAACGTATAAAATGATAAAGTAAAACAGAAAAACCTAATATGATCTATTCAATTCTGCAGTCACATGTAAATGCTTTTAATATTATCACTTTTCGAGGGTTTTGGTGTGGTTTTCATCCCTATACGAAATACTGGATTTTCAACATTAACAGACCTTAAGTCAAAATATCAAGCTACAGAGTCAAAGTGCCTTGAGGAGTGTTTTACCACAGTCACAACCTAGTATTCAAACGTTTGTTAAACAGCAGCAGCAGTCCTCCCACTAATTCTGTGAAAGTGATTGGTATTAGATGCAGTGGCGTCGCTACGGTGAGGGGGGGCGGAGGTGGTGGATTAGGATTTTTTCTTTTTTTTTTTTTTTCTTTTTTGTGCTACTAAGTTTCAACTTCAATCATTAGCTAGCTGCGTTGCCAGGCGCTGCTCGGTCTTCATGGAAAATAAAATTTGTGTAAAGTGACAGGTGTTTAACTATCAGGCCTAAATAAAGTAAAAAATTGTGCAAAATTTTCCGTCTACGTGTAGAAAAAAGCAATTTCATGACTATAAATTTAATTGTAGGTATCATTGGATTTTTCTGAATTTCGAATTTCCCCTGTGTGAATTCTTGAACTTCTGTGACAAATTTGGCAAAGATCCTACGTAAACTGGATTCGTATGAGGAACATATACGCACCCACATATATACATTTGAGATATATATATATATATATATATATATATATATATATATATATATATATATATATATATATATATATATATATATATATATATATATATGGATTATATGATCAGCTGTCATCATGGACAGAATACAAAGTATATTTACTCAAATATTTAAAACTTTTGCTTATTAAGAATATAATAATCGGAATTAAATAACATAATCATAAAAATTATTTAAACTACGCTTTTCGAGAGGTTGACGAGAAATAATGAAAATTTGAAATCACATAGCATAGCAATGTTCGAAACAGCACCTTCATGTGATAAAGGACTTTCAGCAAGATTTTGAAAGTATAAAACTTTTCCCTTTGGTATCTAAAACTCTTCAACATATTAGCTTTAGAAGATGAAATAAATTTTGTTAAAGCACTAAAGTTGTAAACTGCAGCATACTCATGTTTTTTTAACCAGTGAGAAACTATTTTTTCGATACAAAAGCCGTATTGAAGTTACAATGGATGAACTGCAATCACCTAATTGGAAAGATTATTTTAATATCTTAAATAATTTTATTTAACTACATTCGCAGTATCTAACAGAAAGACGACGAATTTATTAATTCGATTCTTTCTATGCGTTTAGTATCCAAAGGGAATAATTTCTACTTCAGAACTCCCTTAAAAAGCCCTCTACAGCTCGAAGGAGCTACTGTCGAACTCGCTTATAACGAATGCGAAGGAACCGCGATATTTGCTCGTTTTTCCGAGTGCTCCTAAAAAGCGGTTCCTAAAAAAAAAATCATAAAAGTTTATACATGCTTGCTTTATTATTTTTATAATTCTGTACAGTACCAAAGAAGTTGGTTATTTGCTTTGAACTGCTTTATTGTCTCTTTCTTGTTATTGTTTTCGAGAAACGTGTGGTCCAAAAACATCGTCATTTGCATAGATGACTCCAAAATAATTTAAAGGTTTTCTGCACGTTAGAAGCCGAGTATCTCTAGGGCTATTTAACTTTAATTTAACTTCTAATTAATTCACATTGGTCGTTATCGAGGTCGCTGGCTTTTTTTTTTTTTTTTTAATCATCTGCATTAGCTTGACTTTGAGCGAGCTACCATATCCTCGGAAGTAGATTTCGAAAATGATAACATTCGCTTCTACAAATACACTCCTGTTTGTGAAAATTGCAACACCATGAAGGAAGCATCATAGCTGAATGATATTTAATACGCAGTTGAGTGGTAATGGTACAAATAAATGATTACATTTTCAAACCAAACAAACAATAAAAAGAGATAGAAATTAGTATTTTGTGTGGCCACCACACGCCTCAATAAGAGCTGCTACACGACTCGGCATGGAGTGAAACAAAGTTTGAATATCTGCCTGCGGAAGAGCATTCCATATTGTTTGTATGCGCAACCAAAGTTCGTCTGTCGAAGCAACAAGACGAGGATTACGAGCGAGCCGCAGCCCAACGAAATCCCACACATGTTCAATCGGTGACATATCCGGGGAATATGCAGGCCAAGGAAGAAGCTGTACCTGCTGCGAGTCAAGGTAGGATTTGACAGTCCTGGCGGCATCTGGATGGGCCTTATCCTGCTGGAATACAGCCCCTGCCAATCCTTGCAGAAGGGGAATAGTTTGGGGCTTTGAAATTTCGTTTATGTATCGGGTACTGTTCAAATTCAATCGGGTACTCAAATTCAATCAGTGTCCACTCCCGGATTTCCAAGCTGTCCGACCCTCGTCCGTCCACTGCTTCCAAACACACATGATTTTGCTGCTGTTACGCTGCACACGAGCGGCTACTGCACGTTAAGACAATCCAGCTTCACGAAGGCCGACAATTCTGCTCCTTTCAAACTCCGAAATTTGCTCAAATTGTGCTTTCTTTCGCCGAAGAGGCATAGTAAAGATTCAGTTAACGTTTACTTTAGCATATAACCGCCGATAATCATACACGCCTCGCTATAGCTGTCTATTTATATTCGGTTCGATACGCCATTCAGAGAGCGCTGCTCAGCATACGCATGCGCTACCGGTCTGCAATTCTAATCATTTACATATCATGCCCTACTTTACATTTCCTGCAATTTTCAGCTCACTCGCATAAGTCCTTCGAGGTGTTGCAATTTCCACAAACAGGAGTGTACGTATCTAATTCTAAACGCTCTTCTACTCCACGAACTTCGAAAAAGGGCCGTGTTATCACTCTGTGTTCTCAGCCTTTATGTCTTTTTATAACTTTCGGTAAAATTCAAAATGTTTATGGAATTTTTCCAAAATTGAAATAATCTTTTCTGAGGAGGAAATCAGCGGAAAGTTTATGAATTACAAAAATATTGCTCGCTTTAAGCGGAGTTTGCTCGCTAAAAGCGAGAAATGTTCCCATAGATTTAACATTGTACCAACCAAATATTTTTGATTTCCTCGCTAAATCCGAGTTCTAATGAAAACAGGGCTAGTTAAAAGCGAGTTCGACTGTATTTCCAACATTCCAACCCCACAAAGCAACGTGCTTGCTACGAGTATCCCTTGCACCGCTGGAAAGTTCATACCAAGGTTTATGGGGCATCCTGTAGTACAGTAGTTCCGCCCCTAGGGACGCATAGAAGGGAGTTGGGAATTCATGTAAAAACAAAATAAAGTAAAACTTCGGATAACTGATCATTTTAAGTAAAACTTACTCAATTTTGGGGTAACGTGAAAACATTTTCGCTACTATCGCCTTTCTTTTTTTTAAAACGAGCTGATGTGTGCCTCACATGACTTCCTTTTACTCCAATTTACTGTGATTTTCCCATTATTAGTAATTTTAATGTGATTCAATAGTTTACTCTCTCTAAATATCACCAACACCGGCTAAATTAGAACTAGATTTTTAAAAAAAAATCGCCAAATTTGTCGCCAAGTTGATGACAAAACTTGGCGACCAAAAGACTTGCGACATATCGCCAAGTGTCAACCAAATTGTAACACTGCTTGAGTTTACATTGAAATTAATGATTTCCCCCCAAAAAGAGGCAAAAGACCCCCTTAAAAACACCCGAATGCAACCAAAAGGGGAGGTGCACAACTAGACCGCACTAGGAGTCTACGTACCAAATTTCAACTTTCTAGGACATACCGTTCTTGAGGTATGCGACATGCATACGCACATACAGACGTCACGAGAAAATTCGTTGTAACTAACTCGGGAATCGTCATTATGGATATTTCGCGTGTCTATACGTTCTTAGGCACTTATCCAAGAGTGATCGAGTCGAAAAAAAAACTCAACATTCATTCGGGGGTGAGCAAAATGGTAATTAAGGTCGATTTTAGAGTAAAAATTTTTTGCGAATACAATACTTCCTTTTTGTAAAAGGAAGTAAAAATAATTTTAGTGCAGTTTTTATTCATTTATCTCTGTGAATCAGGATTTTCAGAATTAGCATGCATTAAGTTAAAATACCGAACAGAATTGGACATTGAAAGTGACTTCAGGTTCATTTTATCGCAGTCACAACCAAATATTCATATTTTTTCCAAGGACACACAGTGGAAGCCTTTCTATACAGTGAAAGTGACTGGTATTAAATGCCAACTTCATCTCGGTAAAAGAAATTAGTTTTAAAATCCCTTATATTTTGATTAATGTGTTTTAATAATAATAATATCTTAAAAATAAAATTAAGTGTAGCAACACCATCTTTTGTATACAAAATTGATTTATTAATCAGGTTCACTTTCAAATAGAGATCGTAATACTTTCATTGACTATACAGTCTGATATTGATAACTCGAAGCTTATAACTCGAATATTCCTTTATTTCAAAATTATCTACGGGTCCAAACTCTTGAGACTGCTATGGAAACTTCCTATAACTCGGACTACCAATAACCCGAACATTTTAGCCGGTCCCTTGGGACTGCTGACAGTCAAGACAGCCATGCGAAACAAAAGTGAATTAGAATTTGCCCTTCTTTTCAAAATGGAGCAATATTTAATTTTTAAACATACACTGAAGTTTTAGTTTACAAAGCAGAACTTTCCTAAATCAACGAACTCAAAAGCTTGGATTAAGACGAGTTTAAGACACGTCAGAAATCAACAACTTTTCACTGGCGATGAAATTTCTTACAATAACTTCTTTCAACATAACTGCTCAGAACTCACATATGCTACACAGACATGTTATTCGAAGCAGAAACATTCATTCCACAAGCAAACAGAGAAGTCTCTGCCATCTTCGAATGTAATTAAAGACCCACTCACAAAATTACGAATGCCACGCATTCCAAATCCATCCAAGGATTGGGTGTTCTATTCCGTATCAAAACCTACTTATTTTTCGGAGCATCCAAGCTCCGGGACATTTTTTAAAACCTCCCCCCTTTCGTTGAGTAGTGGCGACATTGATAAATTATCGAAAGCTTTCCATGTCAAGTAAGAAGCGAATTGTGCTTCTGAAAAAGCTTGAGTGCATAATCAGTCTTCTTCTGGGCCTCGGCTCTGAGCCAGCAGCGACAGTTTCCCAGAGTGCACTAAGACGTATTGTATTTCGCGCCGACTGCTTTTTTCTCAGTTGCCTAGTCTTATTACGTTTATTGTAAATACCTTTTTTTTTTCTCCCTCGCCCTAGTGAGGATCAATTGAGAGCTATTGATTAAATGATTGAAAACAGCATTGCCAGCATCGTTCGAAAGAAAACAACTTAATGCAAAGGTTATTTATTGTCAACTGTCACGTAAAGGCATTATATATATATATATATATATATATATATATATATATATATATATATATATATATATATATATATATATATATTTATATATATATACTCTGCCATGGGCAGGTAAACGGTAGTATCTGTAGAAACGAGTTTTCGAGATATTTGAAGAAATGAGTTTGGATTCAATACACTAACAACAAAGAAACGTTGAAATCAGACGTTTTAGTAGCGCTTTTTTTTTTTTCAGCGAGCACCAAATAAACAAGCTTGTACAATAAAGCTAACAAAATTGCAAAAAAATGTAGTTACTGTCCTTTACCTGTCCACGACAGTGTATGTGCGTGTGTGTGTACACCATACATGCATATGCATGCATGACAAATAAATAGCCTGAGGGTTTATTTTTTCAAAGCAAAAAAATACTCATTGGATTTTTTAGCAGAGTGGAAGCAGTAAATATCGTTATAAAGATCAATTTCATATGGAAAATTATTCAAAACTTTCAAAGGAGGAAATGCAATATGGCAGGGAAAGAAGAGATGACTATTATTTCGATTTTTAACATTTAAGAGTTTTAGACATTTTGTATTTAAAAAAATAACTGAACATTCAAATTTTAAAGAATCAAATTGCTTGGTTTCCCACTTTTCAGGATGCTAATATTTTATCCTGGAAACAAATCGTGAAAATACAGTATATCCGACGAAATTCTTGATCATTCTAAACTTTTGTAACAAAAATACTAACATGTGAAATAAACAGTTTGCTGCAAGAGGACGTGAACCTCCAAGTTTTCAAGACAATAAGTAACATGGTACAAAACAGCATTACAGCACTTAGGTTCAATTAATAATTCTGTTAACAACAATCCTTCCAAACATTGGTATGCTCATGATAAAAAATAATAAATAAATAATTGTACGGAGAAATGACACGAGTTCCGGTTTTAGCACTTAAACCGAAACTTAATTGAAAATTAAACTGTAAAGGCGAAAATATGAATTAGTAAAATATCAACAGTATTCACATTTCAACGCGCAATTACTGCCATTGAATAACAATCTGATATGAGCTATGTTGGAGAAAAATAGAAAAGAAAAAATGTACGCCGGAATATTAAAAAAAAAAAAAAAAGCAAGGTCTGCAATTACCATTAAACATGTTTCGAGAACCCTAAAATGACTGCGGATAAAATGTCTTAAAAGTAAATGAGGTTTGAAAAACGTCTTTTCAAACGCCATTTCATCATTCGAGACATAAATCCGAGAAACAGAAAAATAGAGGCTTGAAAAAAACAGAAAAGATTTTCGAAAAAGTGTTTCTGTGTCTAGAGGTGCACACGAAAAAAAAAGAAAAAAACATTTACTTTTCTTTTATGTTTAAAATGTTTTTGAGAATGGTATCGTAGAAAGAATTTTGAAATGCTTTTTGTTAAGAATGAAAATAATTGCAGTAGTTTACTTTAATCATACTTAAAAGCGTCTCTATGAGTGGAATTGACGTTCCACTGTAGTTAATTCACTCGGTGAAAATAATTCCTAAGTTTTATTCAAAATTTGTTCGCATGTTTCAAAGAAAGCTGTAATTTGTGATAACTTTTTTTTAAGCATTTCATGCTAAACTGTTATTTTGCAGAACTCGTATGAAACTGGTACGTAATTTATTTTTTAACGTTCGACTTGTTGTTTGCGCTTCCTCTGCATATATTTTTCATTCTAGATAAAAGTGTCTCACCTTGGGACATGGTACACCTCAGGACATGTTAACTTCTTGCTCTTGATTTGAAACTAACTCTGAGTTCTGGCAGATGTAGATACCAGGCTGCATGATTTTATGCATATAAATTGTGATTAGAGCAGACCGACCACGGAATGAAGACATCGTGATTTTTTTTGAAAATGTTTTTAAACATTTTTCTTAGAAAAATAGGCAGTAGTCACTTGCTTCTATACGTCTCCAGAAAGCAAACTACTAGAAAATGCTGTATTTGCCCACCAGTTGAGGTATTCATTCACTGGATCAGGGCACTTTTTTTTTTTTTTTTTTTTTCATTTCAACCGAAAAAAAAAAAAAAATAAATAAGTAAATAATAATAATAATAATAACGCAGAACAGTAAGATTTCTCTGAATTTAAAAACAATAATATGCGTATTATCTTCAGTCAAAAGTGCTACTTTTAGTCACCAAAATTGATAGAATAAGCAGAAAAATAAAAATGAAGCCGGAAAAAAAGTAGTAATATTAATAATAATTATAATGAGAATTTTGAATCAAGACTTTTCTGAAGCAAGCGTGAATTTTATAACTATCATTGCACTGTAATATTTTGATCTTTGTCTAATGCCAATAATTAGTATTACTGTCTGGCTTTCACGAGAAAAGCTCCCGTCGTCAAGTGTGAGCCCGTCTACTACCATAGAAACGGACTTCGTTCATTTTCTGCAAGGGTTAGCAGGAAGGTTTTTTGGCACCATTTCGCCTTTCGTCTGCTCGCCTTTGTGCAGTCGTACGGGTTTTTCCAACATTAAGCTTCCCTTGGTAAAATGAGATGCGCCTCGTTGCTATAGCAGTAGACAGGTGCAGACATTTTGGCGGTGGCTTTTCTCGTGATGGTCAGACAGTAGCTATTCCCCAAATATTGCGTTTAGTAGGTTTATGGTGCACTTTGGGGCAGGTATAGGTGAGCTCTAATAATGCAAGACATCCCAAGATTACTTCTATTCGAAATATTAGAAAAAAAAAACACATGGTGTTTAAAACATTTTTATTTAATCTATAGTTGAGGCAACTTCATGTGACAGCATTTTGAAGGCTAAGCTGACCTTAATCACAGCATTACGACGCTTCTAGGTTTGGTTTGCCTCATACGTACGTAACCAGTGCTTGTTAGTACTTTTTTCTGCAAATCCAAGAGGTTAATCTTTACCGCGGCAAGTATTTACTCTTTATTTCAAGCACTTTGTTAAACATGTCATCTATCTTCTCCTTAACAAACAGTCAACTTGTGTGCTTGGCGTAGCAAATTTCACATTTCAAGAACAATTTCTTTTGCATCTTCCCTCTCACCATCTCAAAAGAAATTTATTCAAAAATTGTGAATTTAAAAATTATAACTTCCAACGCGCGTACATGAGTAGGATTAGTTGGGGGAGAAGTTAGAATCGGGAAAATGGAAACAAACTATCACACACTTGTGGTAATTTCTGAAACTAAACTGCTCATGAGTAAAACCTTGTAAACATATAGAAGACATTCTACTACAAGTTCCGCGTCTTTGACATTGACACTGCGAAAAAAGTTTAGTTATCTTATATTATTCTCCACAGCAGGCCTACAAACGCGAAGCATACTTGTCATGCAGAAGGTTGTTAAAAACATTTAACTATGAATTTCATCTTGGGCAAATTAGATGCTTATATTGGCCCCATAATCCTGTACTCTAAGGGAGGAAAAACAAGATTTCATTCACAAACAAACAGCCATAAAATCAAATTTGTCTTAGCAAATTACTCTCGAAGAGCGTAGTCTGGTCGCAAAATTTTCTCTCCTGATTCAGCCAGAAGAAAGGGAAGGATCTGAAGTTGAAACATTAAAATTCGTTTCTTTGTACGACAAGTGACCCCTACACGCGAGAAATTTATTTTTAAACTCGAAAACTCATGTCATCCTGAAAGAATAACGTTTTTTTTAGTCCAAAAATGAAGAAATGAACTATTCAAAACGGTCCACAACTTGAAATGTGCGTTAAAAAGTTGACTCTTAATAAATTTAAGAACGTGGTTTGTCCTTGAAAAAGGCACGAGGAATCATACAGGAATCAGAAAACAAACGAATTCTTATACAGTGGAATATCGCTACAACAAATACCAATACAACGTAATATCCGTTTCAGCGAATAAGTTTTCAGTCTCGATTTAGTTCCCATTACATTGCTTGAATTATATTACCAGCGGTGCCCACCCCTAAGAGCAAGGGCGCACCCCTCCCCCTAAAAATCACGAAGACCCCCCTTGAGAAAAGAAAAATATTCCTCAAAACAATACCCCTAAAATTTTCAATGGCGCAGTCTGAGCCACGACCCCCCCCCCCCCCCTCAGGATGGCACCCTTTGCTATTAAATCGATATTCCCGTTAAAACGGAGAAAAATTACCTTCCCTTGCAGTTTGTTGCAACGGGATTTGCCTTCATTGACGTTGATACATCTATTCTTTAGTCAAGACAAGCTGCATTTTACATATCAATTGAATATAAACATTAAACTGATGCAACCGTTTTAAAACGCCAAACCTCTGTGTTAGTGCTGTTACTAAATCTCGACAGTACCCTGTGATGATACCATGTTCCACCGTAATTAAACAATTTTTCATCCCTTCATCAAATACTGTATTCGCATAGGATCAAAAAACCTGATGCATAGTGGAAGCTCGGTTGTGCCAAGCAACGGCAACAATTGATCGCCTCAATCACGTAGGGCTCCAAAAAGTTGTTTTCTTTCAAAAATGTTGGCGAACTAAATCTAAGGTAAACACGCAAAGCCGCCGTTAGTTTAAACGCGGTAGGTGGCGTAACCTAACAACTACATCATTATACCGCAAGCACAACGAAACCTAATTAAGAAAAAAAGAATGGTAGAAATATTTGAAATAAAAAATGAATGAAAACGTTCTGCCGGGTCCGTACAAACCATTAGCTGTTTTCCGCGAAGTACAAAGAAATCTTTCTGCTCAAGAAACGATCGGGAGGATCAAAGGAGCCGCACACTTTTATTCTTTGCATGTGCGCCCGTACTTCTTCAGAATCTGTCATTTTTTCCCCAACCTAGTTGTTGCTTTTACTCCCCTGCTGTGTAAATATGCAGACTGACAATGCCTCAACTGTTGCTATAACTCTTTCGGTATTTTTAGATTTTGTTCTCCGCTCTTTTATCTTATCATCTGTGGGAGTAACAGCTTTGCTTCATTTGATGTGTCAAAAAAGCATATATGCTGATTTTTTTAGCAATGTGTATGTTTTGGAGAAAAAAGCTTCAGTGAAATCCCGCTGCAACGACTATCAATACAACAAAATATCCGTTTGAACAAAATAGATTTTCGATCCCGAGTTTATTTCCCTTACATTGCTCGAATTCCATTACAACGAAAAAACTTGAGGTTTGTTGCAACGGAATTTCACTGTATCTAAAACACTGAATAAACGAGTTGAAGTATTCAGTGAATTAAAATTTCTTCACATGCTCACTTTGTATAAAAGTAAATGCACATGTATGGGATATTGAAGTTCGGAAGAGCACCATTTACCCCCATATATTGAAGTCCATCCATATTCAAATTTAACTAAAAAGTTAAATATCCATGAAATTTCCATTCAAAAATTTATTTCTAAAAATGTCTGCAGTTTTTTTTTTTTTTTTTTTTTTTTGCATTTTTGTCGTCTATTTTACTTAAGCTTTATTTACAAGCTTGCTTATTTAGTTTCCGTTGAAAATAAAACACGACAAAACCCAACATTTCCCTATTGTTACCATGGAATAAAACGAGCTGATGTGTGCATCACATGACTTCCTTTTACTCCAATTTAATGTAATTCCCCCATTATTGGCAATTTTATTGTGATTCAATTGTTTACTCTCTAATATCAAAAATAGTGGCCAAAATGAAACCAAATTCAAAATGAAAAAAAAAAATCGCCAAATTTGTCGCTAAGTTGGCGACAAAACTTGGCGACCAAAAGACTGGCGATATATCGCCAAGTGTTCGACAAATTATCACACAACTTGAGTTTACATCGAATTAACAATGATTTCTCCCCAAAAAGAGATAAAAGACCCCCTTAGGAACATCCGAATGCAACCAAAAGGAAAAAAGGGAAGGTGCACAACTAGACCCCACTAGGAGTCTATGTGCCAAATTTCAACTTTCTAGGACATACCATTCTTGAGTTATGTGAGATACATACACACATACATAAGTACATACGGACGTCACGAGAAAATTCGTTGTAATTAACTCGGGGGTCGTCAAAATGGATATTTCGGGTGTCTGCAGGTTCGTAGGCACTTACTCACGTATATTCGGGTCGAAAAAAAAACTCAACATTCATTCGGGGGTGAGAAAAATGGAAATTAAGGCCGATTTTTGAGTGAAAATTTTTTCGCGAATACACCACTTCCTTTTTTGTAAAAGGAAGTAAAAAGCGTTTCTTCAAATGTCTTAAAAACTCATTTCTACAGAAAAGGCACCACCTTACCTCCCTACTTCAGTATATATGTATATATCTATTTACATATAATACTATCTTGTTTTAATTCATAAGCATTTTCTGTATACATTTTACTATTAGTTAATGAGTTACGAGGAATGGGATGACGAGAAAAATGTCTAGGTAAAATGTGAAATTGTTTTTCTAGCTCGTTCTTTAGATATAGCTGAATAAAATCAAGCTAAAATATAAAGCAGCTCCTACGTCTATTGGACAAGCTAGAAATAATTTTTCGCATTTTATTCTGGCATAAATGCAGCTGTCTCATTCCTTCTAACTCTGAACTATACATGTAATTTACACTCATATCTTTAACTTATTATTAGGATAATAATATATACGACAAAGGCAAGCGGTAGACTATAAAACTAAAATTACGATTTAAAAAACGAAAGAGCTGACCATGATTGCAATTTTTACTTCCTTTTACAAAAAAGGAAGTACTGTATTCGCGAAAAAATTTTCACTCAAAAATCGACCTTAATTTCCATTTTGCTCACCCCCCGACTGAAGGTTGAGTTTTTTTTTAACCCGACCACACGTGGATATATGCCTAGGAACGTACAGACATCCTAAATATCCATTTTGACGATCCCCGAGTTAATTACAACGAGTTTTCTCGTGACGTCTGTATGTACGCGTGTATGTGCGTATGTGTGTATGTATGTCGCATAACTCAGGAACGGAATTTCCTAGAAAGTTGAAATTTGGTTCGAAGACTCCTACTGAAGTCTAGTTGTGCACCTTCCTTTTTGGTTGCATTCGGATGCTCCAAAGGGGGTCTTTTGCCCCTTTTTGGGGGGGAAATCGTTGTTAATATCGATGTAAACCCAAGTGGTGTTATAATTTGGCGGACACTCGGTGATATATCGCCAGTTTTTGGTCGCCAAGTTTTGTCGCCAACTTGGCGACAAATTTGATAGTTTTTTATTTTAATTTTTAAATCTGGTTTCAATTTGGCGACTGTTGGTGATATTTAGAGAGTTCACTGTTGAATCACATTAAAATCGCCAATAATTGGGAAATAAAATTATTTATGGTGCAAAAGGAAGTCATGTGATGCATACATGAGCTCGTTATTATAACGCTTTCAAAACTAGATTGTGATTTTGATTACAATTACCTAGATTTTGATTAAGACTAGTTATGGTGTGAAACGGTTACAAGTGCATTCAAGCAAAAGAAAAAAAATATTTTTTTTTTACCATTAAAGAAGCAGGTAGATTATGATTACGACTACAAATCAGATTATCATTCTGTGATTCTACTATTAATTTCTATCTTTACTTTCAGTTGCCTTAATGTACACTACTTTGTGTTTTGTAATACTAGCAAAAAAAGTGTAAGGGAAAGGAGGCACACCTCGACATTACATGTTCTACTGTAAACTTGAAGCAAAAAACCTTGAAAAATTCTCAAGTAATGGCAGTACCAGTCTTACCTCTTGCAAATCTTTCATAACAATGGGCCATTTTGTATTTGTGTAGTAACAATTTCTTTCTTTCAGCTGCTGTTGTATGCAATTTCTCTACTGTCTTCTTCACGTGAAACACATTTTAAACGGACAAATAAGCTCAATTTAACAATTGTAAGCCATTGTATGAACAATAAAGTAAATTTTTGATAATGTTTAATTTTTTTCATTCAATTAAAAATCCTTTGAAATTCAGTCCTAAGGTAGATAATAGTGCACTTTTGGACATACATCTGGATCACAAGTGAAGAGTTTCTATATTCTATGCATAATATGTATGAATATTAGTATAGGATACTAAAATATTAAGAAAAATTTGTAAACATTTATACCTGACATTTATCTGCAGTTAGTTCATTAATTTATAGTCAATCTTAAAAAAAATGTTTATTTATTACTTTTTTAATTTTTGTTTTTGCCACTAAGCAGATGGTAAATAATTTAGTGTAATAGAACAGATACAAGAAATAAAAAGACACAAAATATTTCGATTCAGTTTAAAACTCATGTGTTTACGTGTTTTTTACTTCCTTTTACAAAAAAGGAAGTATTGTAATAGCGAAAAAAAATTTACCCAAAAATCGGAATTAATTTCAATTTTGCTCACCACCAAATGAATGTTGAGTTTTTTTTTTCCAACCCGATCACACGCGGATATGTGCCTAGGAACGTACAGACACCCGAAATATCCCTCGTGACGTTTGTATGTACGTATGTATGTGCGTATGTGTGTATGTATGTTACATAATTCAAGAACGGAATGTTCTAGAAAGTTGAAATTTGGTACGTAGACTCCTAGTGGGGTCTAGTTGTGCAACTTTCATTTTGGTTGTATTTGTATCCTTCAAAAGAGGTCTTTTGCCCCTTTTGGGGGGGGGGGGAGAATCATTGTTAATTTCGATGTAAACTCAAGTGGTGTTATAATTTGGCGGACTCTTGGCGATATATCGCCAGTCTTTTGGTTACCAAGTTTTGTCACCAACTTGACGACAAATTTGGCGATTTTTTATTTAATTTTTTTTTAAATCTGGTTTTAATTTGGCCACTGTTGGTGTTATTTGGAGAGTAAACTATTGAACCATATTAAAACTGCCAATAATGAGAAAATGACATTAAATTGGAGTAAAAGGAAGTCATGTGATGCACACATCAGCTCGTTTTTCTTTTATTAGCTTGTCGGTTTTAAGTATAAATACATTTGCATTTACTGGTTGCTATTTATTGCGCTAATTTTTCTTTTCTGGCATCTGAATAATTCTCTGATCGTTTATGCCCTTGCCATAAATCTGTAGGTTTAGAAAATCTCCCTCTTCCTTAAAAACTACTTCATAAAAACCACCACTACGCACTAAATACATTATTGTTACTCACTAGCAAAAGAGTTATAAGAAAAAGTAAATTAAAATAGAAAACTTTCTCCTAACATAATCACCAAGTAAAAACAATAAACACAGCTAAATTGGAAAGGAAGCTCCAAAAGTAACTGTCAAACACAGATCCCATTGTTCCTCCCTTCCTCTAAACACTATCACACACCAAAACCAATTACAACAACCAACTAGCGTTAAAATTGTATACATAGAAAAAGCCAACTCTAAATGCTATCCATCCAACACTACACTCACCAAAGCTAAAAAAAAAAAAAAAAAAAAAAGAACAATTTACGAACAAACGAATTTAGAGCAAAGAAAACTATTAAATTTAACAGCTGAAAGTAAAAAAATCTCCTTCTAATTCTCAGATATCCCACGAAACATAAATCATGTTTTGTTTGCTGGAGAGGTAGGGCGAGAGAGTTCCCTTAAAGGTGAAGTTGCATCTATCATGGTTTGTTTTGGCAGCAGAGGGTCAATTTTTCTCGCTTACTCTTCCATGGCTGTCAGCGCTTGCAGGTTGCTTTTTCAACATGATAGGCAACTGCATTGACCAACTTCTTCCACCAAGAAAAAAAAAGAATTTCCCATTTATTTCGCTTTAGCTTTGAAAGACACCCTAAGTCAGTCGCAAACCCTAAGATTTTGGTAGTGCATGATTTGATTTTTCAAATGATGATTGATCCGAGGCTCTTACGTTTAATCAAGTCCATCGAGTCATTGTTCAGAGGAGGAAAAAGAATGGTTGATTTCTTGATTTCAAAAAGTTTTTATTTAACTGCGTATATTGCAATGACATTTGAGCTATTACGAGTTGTGTAAGTTTTAAAGATGATATAGTTTTTTTACAACTACAGATAAAGCAATAATTTCTGACAAAAATCAAGTGTCAATCCTCTACATTAAATATGTCCCCAGTTGGGTACGTTGATAAAAAATATTATTTTGTTCAAAAATCAATTAAAACTAGTGACCTCTAGTGAAAATATTCTAATTTCATTTATCATCATGTAAATGGTAGCATAGTAGTTTGAGGCATTGAGAAGCAAAGTAAAATAAGTGGCAAATTAAGTATGAGGTGTAAGTGGGAAAATTTAAAATTGGGAGATAACTACTACAAATGAAAAGTGAACTACTTCTCTGCATTGGGGCAAGAGATAGTACTGGTAGCTCTGGGAGGTGCTGCTATAGGGCATGATTTATAAATAATTCAACGAAAGTCTACCTAGGACCCCAACTTTAAACGCGTTTTGCTCAAAACTTGAAAATGTTCACTTATATCCCTCTGCGTCCCACTACCTCCTTTTTAAAAAGGTTATTCTTAAACAAAAACAGCAGAAGAAAACTTGCTGAAAGCTCTTGTGGTGTAAAACGGCAAGTTATTTTCTTTTCATCTTAATATATACATTAGTGTTTTATTTTGCTAATGAAGCTAAACTTGAAATTAAGCTTTCAAAAGTTCATGTACGGCTGTTATTTTGCATGTCCTGTTTTCACTTTCAAATAACGGTACAGCTTTCTTTTTTCAGTCAAAAAAGCAATTTATGTTTTTCCAATAACTTTTATATTTTTAGAACCGCAAGATGACAATGGACAACTAAGAAGTAATATTTTTGAACAGTAGTTTTTCCTTAGGTCCAATGAGATTACAGGGATATTAACGAGTATGCTATAGTTTGAGATGCTTGATACAAAACTCACCAATATTCTATATAGAAAACTTAAAAATGGTATTATAGAGAAAAATCCTATACATTTTTTGCAGAACCCCTTCACTGCAAAAGAAAAGTTTCAGGGTACACTGGGCAGGCCCCATGCAAGTAAGTAAAAGGAAAAAAGAGATAAAAGTAAAAGGTTAGAGTGTGAAATCCAATTTTTTTCTTTCCCTTGCTTTAATAATAGAACAGTGGTGCTCAACCTGCGGCCCGTGGGTCGTATATGGCCCACGAAGCTGATCCATGTGGTCCGATGTAATGTTTAATGTAACGAAGTGAAAACTATCGTTTGGAACTTGTCCCAGCAACTGGTCATTTTCATCCTGCATTTAGAAATGCTTAGTGTAAATTTTAGAGTGCTTATTTTAATAGTCGTCCGATATTGATTTCTGGAAACAAATCTAAACTTCGTATTGATAAAAGATGCCATTAGCATTGATAACAACAATTCTTTTTTTTTTCCCCTCTTCTGTGTTAGAGAAGTTTCCCGTGTTATCTAGAAAATAGTTAAATAAAAAATGATATGTGTCTTGCCCGAGAGGCTAATCTTATAATGAAGTAAGTCCTTCATGAAAACAAATATTGGGCACCACTGTGAACATAACACAACCTTTCTTATTCCATCTAGCCATGGAGAGGGATAAAAAAGTGAGTAGAGGTTTCCCCATCGACAGAAATAAGTGAAATCGCAAAATTGACAAAATTCTGCGTCATTTATTCTTGACAGGGGGGGGGGGCTAACGGTTCGAATCATTATTCAAAGAGAAAGCGAGAAAATTATATTCTAAAAGATCGTTTTCACGATTAAAGCGTACATTGTTTCATAAGTGCATATGCAGATTTAGGCACAAATGAAAGTAACAGTAAAACTCAGTTTTATCTAACCATAGTTAAACACTTCGTTAACGAACAGGTCTTTTTGCATAAAGTTAGATAGAACTGAACTTTACTACGTACATTATCCAAGGAGTTTACTCTGATCTTCATTTGTGCCTAAATCTGCATCTACACTTATGACACAACGTAACAACGTATTTTAAAGGTTTATCAAACGTTGTACGTTGTGTAACACGAAAGAAAATACACAGTGAATGTAATTTAACCCATAATCATTTTGAAATTCAGTTTAACTCCTTAACTCAGGCAAATTTTCCTGATTAACTCATATGTACCCGCAAACTTGATTATGTTTAAAAACTTACAACATTAATGAAATAGATATCAAACTTAAGTCTAAAAAGACATTTTTCATAACATTATCGCACAGTTACGTGCTCTCTAATTATTTATAATTATGGTGTCCTTATCGTGACTCTTTTTTTTCCCTCTCTCTCTCTCTCTCTTTTTTTTTTTTTTTTTGTCGAATACTTTTTTCTTAAACATATTTATCAAACGCCTTTTTTCCACTGTAAATAAAAAAATAACAGAATTTAAAAAAACATACTAAGCACTTTTCACAACACACTCAAAAGGACAAAACAACTTTTTGGGTCAGAAAGGAAAATTTAAGTATTCCTGTTGTTTTCAATTATTCTAAGAAAATGACACCACAAACGACGAAAAGTGCGGCTCAAGTCATGCAGAGAATGTCTTATCATTATCTAACTTTCAATCATATATTTAAGTGCTGGAACAGGCATATATTTCTTATGGGAAAGTTTGGTTTGAAATGACTTGAGCCGCACTTTTCTTCATTTGTGGTGTCATTGTATGGGAATAATTGAAAACTACAGGAATACTAAAATTGTCCTTTCTGACCCAGAAAAATTATTTTGTCCTTTCGAGTGCATTATGACAAGTGCTTTGTATTAAAAAAAACTCTGTTGTGTTATTCTTTTTAGTGTAAATGTATTTCCGAAATAGAATAAAGTTATCATCACGAAACTTCACCTTAGTTTTTCATGTGAATGCTCCACACTAAGAGAAAACAAAACCTATATACGTGTCTAAAACTTAAAGCTAATGGCACTAAATTAATAAGATTTATTTGTGTGATAATGTTATTAGCACGATTTAAATATTAAAGGTCTCTCAAACTAATTTATGGTTCACAACATACAAGTTACTCGTGATAAAGATCCTAATATGTCTCTCCGCTTAGCACCGTTATTGATTATTGGCATAGATGAGGATAAAAATCCTAAGAAAGCAATGACAGTGGATAAACTTTACGCTTGCTCCAGAGAAGCAAATTGATTTAAAATTTTCATTATGATTACTGTTAATATTGCTGTTCTAAGGCAACGAATATTTCTAACAATGGGTTTTATATTCAATCATTTAATATGGAAATTACATTAAATTTACTGTTTTCCTTCCTAACCAAAATAATCATTTTGTTTTAGAAATTAATTTTTTAACATTAAGTTGTACCTTAGGATCAAACAAATCATTTGGTAAAATCCTGAGGTCTCTAAATGCTTTAGTTGCTGAGATATAAACAAAAGAAGTCCTCAGAATTTCCGTGGCAAACATGGCAAGTAGAATAAAAGTTCTTTAAAAAGAACGAATGAAGCGTATATCAATGTACCATTTTTAGCCTTCAAATTAAGTCGAAAAATCCTGAATTATTCCCCCTTAACTCCCATCGATTACTTGTTCTTAAACGAAAAAGAAGCAGAAAAAACCGTTGCATATTGATCATCCAACTTACAACCAAACCAATAAAAAAATCCAACGCTACTACACATTAAAAAAAATGCTGGTTCCTCTCCAACAACGGCACTTCAATTTCAATTCTGAATCAATTTAAATCCTTTCGTGCAACCGGTAAGGCATCACCTTAAAATTGGACCACCCAGAAAATTCTACCATTTGCATGAATCTCTCGAGAAAACCAAGAATCAAAAACGCGCTATAAGCCAATCAAACTGTCTACCGGAATGATAAATTACTATTAAAATAATTAAGCATTATTAAACATCTAAGGAGGCCACATTAGCTCCTAATGATGACGTGTAATCGGCAGCGATTATGTAAAGCAATAACAATCTGCGGCCATTACATCAGATTGATGGCCATTATTAACTTCGTCGGTTGGTCGTTGAATGTTATTAAGTGGAATCGCTGCATGGCCGATACGCACTATATCGTTACTGTATCTGTGATTGACGAGATAGTTAATGCTATTACGTTTTATATTAACAACTAATTTCTTTTTTTAAGACCGCCATTTTCTTGGAAAGAGTGCCTTTTTTCAAGCATTCTCTTTTAATGAAGTTCAAGAAAAACTGAATGACAATGATCAAGGAAGATTGATGTGATGTATATCGAGAAAATGCGTGAGTTGCATTTCTCGTGGAGTTCGCATTATTATTTTTTTCCCTTGATTTATTATTATTTATATTTCACTTTTTTAAAATATGAATTTGATTTTGAGATGATAAAAAGGACGTTTTTTCCCAGAAGTTTTCTCGTTAGAGGGGTTCTCAACATGAGAGGTGTGAGTGTTTAAAATCTTTACTAATAATGAAGCTGAAAGTCTGTCTCTCTCTGGATATGTCTCTGTCCGGATCTCTCTCTGTCTATCAGGATCTCTGTGACGCGCATAGCGCCTAGACCGTTCGACCGATTTTCATGATATTTGGCACAAAGTTAGTTTGTAGCATGAGGGTGTGCACCTCGAAGCGATTTTTCGAAAATTCGATGTGGTTAATTTTCTAACTCAATTTTAAGAACATTTTCTAGAGCAAAAATTTCCTTTGATGGACGAGTAAATTACGAAATTTTCATTACGTGGAACCGTAACTTGGGCACAAGCCAATTGGCGAGAAAATCCACCATACATTATTTGTATGGTGGCGAACAGAAATTTACAGGCGAACCCAAAGACCGTTTAATTTTCCATTACGTACAAAGCCGTGCGGGTGCCATTAGTAAATAATAAAATGAAAAAGCAATAACTATAATTCGATGCATTTTGTGATTACATGCAAACATGTTTGAGATTATTGCCTTTCAGTCAAGGCTTCATTAATGTTTTCCCAGAATAAAATACATTTTTCAAAAAAAAAAAAAGATTTAGTTGTGCGTTGTTTGCATGGGAGCGCACTGGTTAGTTCAGCTCTTTCACTTATTTTCAGTTTCATGAGAATCTTTGCGTATTGGACGGAATCTAGATTATGCATCATAATAAGCTCAGGAGACTATACTGCCGTGGGCAGGTAATCCACTGTTGATACAGAAATTAGTTTTCGAGATGATTGAAGAAACGCGTTTCAGATTCAGTGCTAACACTAGGTAAATATTGGGATTAGACAAAATAAAAGATAACAAAAATACAAAAAAAAAAATGAAAAATTTGCATTTACAGGCCTGCTGTCCACCGCAGTATAGAACTCCCTCACTTCTTTAATTAGAAATGAAACAGTTTTTAGTGAAGTTTTCCCCCATACATCATTGTATTCTTGGTTCCCTCAAATTCCTTTGTATTCAGCTCTTTCGTTTAATGTTTTTTATAAACACTGCGTTTAAAATAAAGTTGTATGTAATGATATTAAATGTGATTTGCGAACTTATTAATTCTTCGGCTATTAGCTATTAGACTAACAAGCTTCAGTTTCGATATCCGATTGTACAACTTGCTTGACCACATCTAGTAGTTGTGGTAGGAGGGGTGTGACCTCCTCATATCAGTCTTCAAAGATACAAAGCTTGAAAAGGTAGAGATCCCTTCTTCAAAACCAGTTGTTCCCAACCTCTTTGAGCTCATCGCCCTACTATAGAGATTAACTAACACCTATCTCCTTCCCTCCCCCCCCCCCCCCCACCCTTTTCCATTGAAGAATCATAACAGCGCAAGTGAACATCGATTATTCTGAAAACATCAATGCTTGATTAAAATTTGAAGTAAAATCTATGTATTAAAGTAACTGGCTCTAATTACTCGTAAATAAAAAAAAAATAATAAAAAAAAGTTATTTTTTTTTTCCTTTACTTTTTTTTTACTAAACGAACAAATAGGTGTTTGAAGGGAAATATTTATTAAGATCATTGACATATTTTTCAAAAGCAAAAGAGCATTTTTTATGAAATTATTTTCTTTTTCTAATTGAATTTGGGAAGCATTAAAAACACTAGTACTTTCAATTTAAAAGAAAAAAAAAGAAAAAAAACGAAATCATAAATTTTGCGATTATTGATTAAATAGGCGTTAAAAAACATGAGATACGTCCTAAAAGATGAACCAAGGTGTGACGAGGAAGCTCCTGACCTTTTATTTATGTCTATCTTAACTTCTAATTTCTTGCCTGAACTCTTCATAATCAGTTTCCTACATGTTTTAAATATTCGCTGAATTTTTATTACCTAGCCTTTTAAGTACTCATTGCCCCCTACCGCCTCTCACGGATTTACTACTCCCTTGAGGAGCCAGATCTCCCCTTTAGGGGTTAAGCAAAATGGTTCAGTTGTTAAATCAGCAAACACTTGTTGAAAGTCAGAAAAAACATTTTAGTTAAGAACTGTTAGTTTGAACGTTTATACAGTGCACTTAAATAACTCTTATATCAAAAATAGGGAGCATAAGTCCCATCAAAAGGTGTGACTTTCGTCACATCAAAGCATCGAAATCCTACATTCATTGACGGTAATTCAGTGGCGACTGAACACTTGATTTGAGTTCACGTTAGGGAGAGTTGAAGGGCTGTTGCTAATCGCTACTACTTCGCTGTTGCCATCCTAAATCAAATAATTTTCCACAGGGGCAATCACTCCTTGTTTGGGAATCACTATTCCAGACATTCAGTACGATTTCTGAATTTCAGAACTTGGAGTACAATTTTAATAAATTATAAGTTTCAAAAAATAATACTTTGTGAGATATATTAAACTACAAAACATATTTTAAGATATTACTTGATACATTGAACACTCAAGTAAAAAAGAAACAAAGGCTATAAAATTTCTTTCAATCGCATTGCGATCATTTTCCTTGGATATTTCTTCTAAAACAGAATCAGTCTGTTACCAAGATCTTTTCGTTTCTTTCTACTGTTAAATGCTACTCCTAATGTTCTAATTTAATTTGAAAAAACAGTTACGACGAAGATAACTCGTAAATTATGTCAACAAACCGAATGCAGCTGTTATCCATGAAGATGATCTGCCTCATTATACATATCCCGTCATCATCATATTTCATGATGAATCATTACTCCATCAACAATAGCTAACATTGTTTTAAAAAAAGAGAGGATATTTCTTTTTTTACGAACGCTATTTCAAATCATAAGAGTTGAAAAAATGCCATAACCAACATAAATACCTAAAAATCAAAATTTCGTTCAGTGGAATTACAATCACAAGAGAAAAAAATGGCATAATAAACAAAAATCCCCCCAAAAAACTATTTGCAATCATAAGTGGGGAAAAAATGCCATAACAAACAAAAGTGCCCTAAAAAAACTGCCATAATAAACAAAAATTTCCCAAAAAAACCGCCAGAGCAACCAAAAACACCCAAAAAATAATATACTGTTGTTCAATAAAATTACAATCATTTTTCTTATAGAAGTTCCGCGTCAACAATCAGTCTGTTGTCAGGAGCTTTTCGTTTTTTTCCTCCCAGCTCAAATACTACTCCTAATTTAATTTTGAAAAACAGTCACGACGAAGATAACTCGTAAATTATGTCAACAAACCGAGCGCAGCTGTTCTCCACGGAGATGATCAGCCTCATTATACATATCCTGTCTTCATCATATTTCATGATAAATCATTAATCCATCAACACCAGCTGACATTGTTTTAAAGAAAAAGATGGCACCACTTTATTATTTACAAGTGCAATTTACAATCACTAGAGGGAAAAAAATTGCCATGTTTTAAACTACACATGTTTCTCATTAAACTAACTGTCATGCGTCGCAGAATCATCAGTCAACTATATTGCCACGATACGTCAGCAGCAGCCACGCATAATTCCTATTGTTTGTTTTTGAAATTTACATTTTTCATTAAAAAGTCATCGGGTATGCTGAAAGGTTTTTCACAATTTCGTATGAATGGCACGTGTGAGATAAGTTCAGGAATGACATGACTGAGCTCTGAGTTTTTCATTGTCTCGCTGATTTAAAGAAAAAAATACAAGTTTACTTTGGTATTCGTGGATTTGGAACTTGTAGTTTTTATTGCTCGTCATTGTTTCCCATTATTATGATTATGATTATTGTTGTTGGTGTTTTATTTAAACCAACACTAGCAGTAGTAGTCGTTTTATACTAGCAGTACTAAAGTTATGTTCAGTAGGGCGTCGGACTCGTAATCGAAGGGTAGCGGGTTCGATCGCACCTAAAAATTCTTCATGCTCGTAAATGGTGACTGAGGCACGTTAAATATGTCGTGGTCTGAAAGAACTTCAAGTGAATCAATACCTCTGAGGGTGCTGGAACAGGTATTGCTCAACTTCTGGTCTGGATCAAATAATCAGAGCTGTCTTTAGGGTTCCATGAAATCAGTTAAACCACGAATAGTAGATACGGGGACCCTGGAATGTGGAGTATCAAAGTTTATTATATCAAAGTCTTTGGTATTAGTACGTTTGATAACTAGCATTTTTTATTGTTCGTCGCTTTTCCCAGTTATTATTATTATTGCTGCTGTTTTGGTTTGTGTCGTTGTTGCTTTATTCAAAAGTTAAAAATATGGGTACACTGAGAGGTTTTACAAATTTATTATGGATTGAACAGACGATTAGTTCAACGATAACATAACCGGACCCTGGGCTTTTAGTCGTCTAGCAGATGTAAAAAAAAAATAAATGAGAATTCTTTGGTATTCGGGGCTTAGCAATAGCAGTTTTAATTGTTCGTCGCTGTTCCTTATTATGTTGATTACTATTATAGCTACAGTCAAATTCGTTTATAACGAGCATGAAGGGACAGCCATATTTGCATGTTATAAATGTGTGCTCGTAAAATACGGTTTCGCGAAGAAAGTCATTAAAATTCAAACCTACTGGCTTTCAAAAAATAGTTCTTCACATTACCAAAGAAGTTTGTCCGTTTACTTTGAACTACCCTAATGTCTCTCTCCATCTCTTTATTGAGGTTCTTTGTTTTCTCGTAGAACCCCAAAACATTACCATTTGCACTCCTGGCCTCGAAAAACGTTTAACGATTTAGTGCAGATCAAAAGCTGGTGAATCTGTTCAAGTTCAGATTCACATTTGTCATTTTTATTTTTGTTTTTATCTGATTGAAATTGAGCCACAATATCCTCGGAAGCATCTTGGAAATCACAACCATTGGCATCAACTATTTAATCTTCAAATACATTCGCTACTCCACATTTTTTCGCCACTCCGTCATCATTTGTTTTCTGAATAAATCACCAACTTTCGGTTGACTTCGGGATTTTACAAGATTTTTTTTTTTTTTTCAAGAAAAAAGAAACTGGAGCTAAAAGTCAATAGAAATTTTATAAATGACAAAAATATTACTCGTTTTAAGCGGGGCTTGCTCGTTGAAAGCGAGTTATGCTCATGTAGACTTAACACTGTATCAACAAAATATTTCTAATTTTCTCGTTAAAACCAGGGTCTTGTGAAATCAATGGTCGTTATAAGGGAGTTCGACTGTTTTTTTTTTTGTTCAGGTTTTTGCTGGTGCTGTTAAACTATAGCATTAAAAATGTTTGTGCGGCAAAAATGAAAGTGGTACTATTTTGAAAGGTGTAGGCATTTCGTGGTATAAATCTATAGCTGGGGCAAACCTAACCTGGCAGCATTCAGAAGACTATGAAAAACCTAATCACAGCATTATGTCGCAGTCAAGTTAGGTTTGACGCAACTATAGTGCGATGTGACCACAAGATTTCCGTGTGCGCTTTTAAAATAATCGATATTTTTTAATTTCTAAAGGAAATATATGCATGCAATTGTGGTAGGCTGGAAGTCATACCTTTTAAATACTTCAGTTCTTTTACGAATTTAGTTTTATTGATTTATTTACTTTTCTTTTTTAAATACTTAAATACACAAACATTTAATAAATTCTTATTGAAGCTCTGCTTCTTATCGCACGTTGACGTGGGGAGTTGAAATGAAAGAAAAAAAAAACGACATAAAAAGCTATTACAAATTTAAAGTTAACTCTTTAAACAATTCATCTAAAGCGAAGTTCTGTTTCACAATCGGTTAGCACATTCGGTTGTTAATCGAAAGGTATTTGGTTCAGAGGGAGTTCATGTGTTTTTTAGTTTTTGTATTTCTTGGATTTTTTAATATTTTGAAGTGTCGTAACTACTTAAAACTTTGTATACATACTATAATCAAAGCATACTTTAAACCTGTAACAAAAATATTTTATGGAAATGCCTTAAGTTAAATTTCACCTTTTAATTTTTGTATTTCTTGAATTCTTCTATACTTCTAGGTGTCCTATTTACTTGAAAATTTTTATAAATCGTTCGTTTGGAAAAAAAGTGCCACACAATACGAAATTTTAATTTTTTTTTTTTTTTTTTTTTGTTCTATGGATTTTAAAGGACGTTATCTTTTTTTGGAAAATAATGAGTTTTTTTTGTTCGAATATTAACCACTGGAGAGCACAGCAATGCAAATTGCCTGAAGAGTTCAAATTCAAACGCTTTTTTGTAAAATTTCATTTTTTCGTATTGTGGCCTTCTTCTTCCAAATGAGCAATATACCGTAACCAACGTATACTTTAAACTTGCACAAAAATGTATAACAAATATCCTTTAATTAAAATTTCCCATTTTTTTTATTTGGTTTAAAACCCATTTTTACGTGACTGTGAAACAGGTGTTACAGTTACAGTCTAAGATCCCACTAGGATAGACCTACCTTCATCGAGTTTCCTAAAATTCTTACCATAGATGAAGAGTAAAAGTTGTAAGTAAAGCGTGAAAGTAAGAATTTCTACCTCTTTCACGTGACCTAATCAGGGTTGCTAGGGGTTGAAAGATGCCCAAAACTGAGTAATTTACTCTGATCGAGTTTCCAAAAATTGTTGTCATCAGTGGCGCACACAAGGGAGGGGTCCAAGGGGTCCGGACCCCTCCCATAGGTCTTGCATTTATTTTCCCCAACTGATTAAGATTCTATGTGTAGTTTTTACGTAAATTAACTTCAAACAAAAGTAACAATAATTTCAGTTCTAACAAGTGAAAAAATAAAATTCACATGTAAAAATAATTTCAAAAATATTGTGCAATTTTCCATAACGAATTGCCTAGATAAGAAGCAGAATGTTGATTTTTAATGAATGCACTGTGATAACCATGTTTTTAGTTTTGTAGATGAACAGATTAAAATGAAATTCTGTTATCTTCTATAACCACATGGTATTGCTACAAAGATGAATTTGCTTTGTTGGATCCTTTTTTGAAATTTTGAGAAAAGTAAATGCGTCAATTTTTTGCTTTATGATAATTTAGTTCAGTACTTAGTATTATTTAATGAAAAAATATTAATAACAATTGGTTACTTAATAGTTTTTTTTTTTACTGTTTTTTGTTCTCGAAAATCCATAAAATCAAGTCAATATGTTTGGCGGCGTATTGTGGTATGATATGAGAATGGGACTTTGGAACTTGGACCCTCCCCTTGCAAAATTCCTGTGTGCGCCAGTGGTTGTCATAGATGAAGAGTCGTTTCAATATTAAAACTTCGAACAACGGCAACACGATTATTGCACCACTTTGCTTAGGCGACCCTATACCATCGGTTTTGTAACATATTTTTACCTACATTTTTTTATTTAACTTGTGTGGAAACTCAATGAGAGTAAATTACTAATTTTTTGACACTTTTTAGCCCCTGATTAGGGACATTTTTAACACGCTTTTGTTGGCTTCACTTGTATGTTTATGAGTAACTCTCCTTTGGACTAAAAGCTCGTGGTTTATTACTGTTAGTACATTCCACCCCTTTATGAGCGTTCGTAGCCGAGCGGTTTAAGGCGCGGGTCTTCGCTGACGTCCACCTCCGGGAATCATTGGGCGTGCTTTCTAATATCGTCTACACCGAAATTAAATTTATAATCTTGCAACTTTTCTCCCACTTTTTGTGATCGGATTCTTTTAAAATATGGTATGCAACCTCAGACCCGATGTCAATGCAATATTCTACAATCAAATTAATTTTTTAACGATAAGTTATTGGTTTATTCTAATTAACATGCTTTTACTAGCTTAACTTGTATGTTTGTGGATATGTTTGTGCGTTCAACGTTCCTTTGGGCAAATAGCCAATAGCTTATTAGAATTACTTACAACGTACAAATCAGAGCTGTGGAGTGTAACAATATTTGCACATGAATTTACCAGAAAGCATTCAAAATGCCTGGTGCAAATAATGCAATATAATACTAAGATACATTCCATTATAAAAGTCGAACATACGCACAAAGGTTTTATTTAAGAGTTACAAGTGTTAGCCATATTTAGTATCTAAATCTTATTTAAATAAAATAATAGTTTAAAAAATTTAAAAAACACGCTTTTGTAGCAAAATGAACTAAAAAGTAAAAAATAAAATAGTTTAAAAAACTAAAAAAATACGTTTTAGTAGCAAAATGAACTAAATAGTTAAAAACAATCTTTGGATGATAAGTATATATATAGTAATTGACCAAATACTTAATTTTACTGTACTAGAAAAAAAGCGTGGGGAGCTTCTTATCAGTTGTCTTAAATTTCTTCCACTTGTTATCCATGTAAAAATGTAAATAGGCAGACCCCCACGCTTTTTTTCTATTACAATAAAATCAAGTGTTTGGTCAATTACTTTATGTACTTGTCATCCAAAGATTATTTCTAACTTTTTAGTTCATTTTGTTACTAAATCGTGTTTTTTTTAGTTTTTTAAACTATTATTTTTTATTCTGGAATATCGTAGTATCCCTTTCTTAATGCAAGGTACTTTGTTTAAACATGTATTCATTTAGGGGTGGGAGGTTAAAAATATCGATGCCTTTATTTTTCAGTCAAACAGACATGGAAAAACAATTCACAATTCGATGCACACTTTCATACGACAATGTACGTAGTTGTCCCGAAAAAAATCTAAAGAAATTCGCCGAATTTTGTGTTCGATTGAAGTAATAAAAATTTAATCAGTTTTTTAGTTTCGATTATTGTGTTCAAATCGCTACCAATATAACCGGGACTACATAGTTAAAAGGTTGAAACTCAGTAGAGTGATTAGTTTTATTTTTTTTTAATTTTTAATGGCAGTCCTGGCACTAGCCGACAGAAGCTATCCTTTACTTGAATAACATAAGCTTATGATGTTGAAGGAGTATTGAAACATCAAATTAAATTACGTTTCAGTTAATAGAATTAAATTTATCAATTCGACGTTATCAACATTATTAGCTTATGATATTCAATAAAAGCATAGCTTCTGTCGGCCAATACCACAATGCCATTTTTTTAATTTAACTATTTTTATTGAAATTTTAGACATTTTAACACTTGTAGAGCAGTTTATAGAGAACTAGCTGCGTTGCCCGGCTTTGCCCGGTCTACCTTGAAAAAAAAACATTGCGTCAAGTGATGTATCTTCAATAACCAGGATTAAATGAAAGAAAAAAAAAAACCATCATGCAAAATTTTCTCGCCAAACAATGACGACAGATATCAAAATACTTTTAAGAAATTAAAATAAAATGAGAAAGACGGATTTAAAAAGCGTAACTATGGAAACACAAAGTAAAATAAGTTTAAGAACTGAAAACAATGGATTCAAAAAGCGTTACCATGGAAACGCAAAATAAAATGGTTAAAAACTTGTATAGAGAACAGAATTTTAAACTTCGTTTAATTCGCAACTCCAGAGCTCAAATACGCTACCTTGCAGTGATTTGTAAAATTGTCGAGAAAGGTAAAACATTGCGTTCCACGTGTTCCATTTTGGGCAAAAGAAGCAGTTTGTTATGTGTATTTTTTTATTTGCGTGATTCATCATTTGGAATCGTCACTCGCAACGCAGCGTAATATCAAAAATATCTGCTAAAAAACAGTGAGTACACATTTTATTTATTTTGTTCAGAGTGAATTTGAATAAATATTAGTTTTTCATTTCGATGAAAACAAACGGACTTTAACATTAGATGAACACTAGGGCCATGCTGAAAAATTACTACTGTTCCTTAATCTAACTCCACACAATTGATTTAAATAACCTTGTTACTAAAGCATCTAACTGAAATAGACAGTATGCAAATAAATATTCTTGAAAATATTTATCGCAGAACGGATTGAAAAATCCGGAAAGAACGTTAAGAATTTGAGCAATAAAAAAAGAAGAAAAATTAAGTTGAATTTTGACATTTTGAATTCAAACTATGTTTTTCGCAATCACGAGTGTGTGTATGTGGGCGTGTGTGTTTGTGTGTGGGGGTATGTGTGTTTGTGTGTAGGGGGTATGTGTATGTGTGTAGGCACATGTGCTTGTGTCTGTGTGCAGGCATGAATGTGTGGGTAGTTGTGTGTGTATGTTGTGGTGTGTGTGTATGTGTGTGTAGGTGTATGTGTGTATGTGTGTAGTTGTATATGTATGCGCGTGTGTGTAGGACATGGATGCAACCTGGGGACAGCTTTCGCTATAGGAGCCGATCGACGGTGATGGTGCGGAGGGTGGCGGTGGGAAAATAAAATGATAGGTCGTCAGAAACAGTCAAATGAAAGCAATAAGCAACCGTGATTGTTCAAAAAATAAAAGCTTGGAATTTTTATCGCTGAAATAGTGCGCCAAATTAGGGTTATGATTTTAGTATTGTGTGAAAGAATAACGTATCTTGAAAATATTTCGCTTATCAGTTCAGAACAACTTACTGTGTGTTTTGCATTATTTTTTTTTACTTTCCGTAATACTTTTTGATTTTTCATCTCTTTCTACATGGGTCAGAATAACCAAACGACTTCGAAAATTCTTTTCAAAATAATGAAGAACAAAAAAATTATACATACGAACAAAAATTTCCGTCATTTACAAAGTTTCGAAGCAATTTATATGTTACGGCGTGCGTTTGTTTTACCTTTTTCATCCGCCATAAGACAGTGGCTGCTGGCTGCAGCGACCCCTATAGTTTGTTGGAGTTGCGAATTCGCTTGTAACTTTTTTCTAATGGAGATAGAGGGTTAAACTTTCGACCTTAGGTCGAGTTAGATCTGGAGTAAAAAAAAGCAGCTCTTTCCAATGCTGTCAAAACGAAAACTGTGGAGCAATTCCTTCACTTCTTATTGATGGATTTAATGAAGAAAATAATGCCTAAATTTCAGCTAAGCCTAAAAAAATTCGAGCTAAAAACATAAAAAACTCCCGCCACAATTAAGTCAGAGCATTGGAACGAATTGCGCAGAACGCGGAAAATTCTTCCCTTCCCAACGATTTCTAATATTAATATGTGCAAGTAATTTTTCACCTCCATATTCTGGAATTTATGTGAAAATTGGGCCTAAATTGGAATAAAAAAGAACTATTCATCGAATTGTCTTCGAACTGATCTGCAAACCTTTTCAGGACAAGGATCAAATTGTGAAAATTTCAGCCAAATCGGCCGGGTAGTTCTCGAGTTTTGGGGACTTCATTTTATACTATGTAGAGATTATGAGAACATGGACATAATGTATTTGCAGATTGCAAATGAACTTGAACTTTTAAATATGATGTTCTCTGAGTAATACTAATAAATAGATTGTTAATTTAATGTGAAGAAATATTTACAAAATTTACGTAAATAGTGGACCATTAAATTTAATGGTAAAAATATTATTTGTTTCATTTATTTAAAATTTTATTCCTTACATGATAATATCAACAAATTAGAACATGTACTTTCTCATAGATAAAAAAAAAAGAACCAATCCTACAAAGTTTTTAAAAATGCTTACATTTTTCCTATTCATTAATAATTCATGAAATATAAAACTAAAGTTTGAAACTTATCAAACTTTAACCCTTATTATTTGTATAAAACTGGAAGAACTTTTAGGGGAAAAAAAAGTTCATTAAATTCTTGCTTGTAAATTGCTTAAATTTATCTTCAATTTTCGGATGTTGCAATGAAGGTGTGAATAAATGCTTGTGACAATATATTTGTCGTGAAATTTTTCTTTCTCACTTTCTCAGTTACAATTTATTATTTCTTTTTTACTTTACTTTCTCTTCACTGATTTGTGCAGCTTTTATTCCATATCCTAAATCAGTGGTTCTCAACCTTTTTGAGCTCATCTTTGAGCTCATCGCTCCCCTCCTCCTTTCTTCCTTCAAAAAACCATAAGCTGGCGCTAGTGGAGAAATGCCCCACTTTTGATTTGAAATCAAAGAGAAATTTTATTCAATCATTCTTGAACTAAAAAATAAACATAAATACAAAAAAGTACAATTTTTACGTTTTTTTTTTCCTGCTAAAAAGCAAATTCAAAGGTATTTGAAAGGAAATACTTAACTAAGATCATTTACGTACTTTTCAGGAAACAAAAAGTGTTATTTTCTCTTTCAAATTGGAATGTATGGGGATTAGAAACACTGAGACTTTCAATATGAAATAAATGATGACGATTTAAGAAATCATAAACTGGGTGACGAATGATGGTACTTCTATATGGTTCAATTGAGGTCTGGAGGAGGAACTCCTAAACTGGATTTGCTCCTTTTTTGACTTGTGATTACTAGTCTAAACTCTGAACAATCGATTTTGTATTCGTTTTCAAATTCGAAATTTCCTGATTTACTATCATTATTATTTTACTAGAAAATTGCCCGTCAAGGTATGACAAGTGAAAGTTGCTTCTCCATTTGAACGAAGCAATTGCCTGTTTGGTGATAGTTTGATAATTGAAATTGTATCCCAGTTGATTAACCCTACACTCCAGGGGATAGCGTCAATTTTTGACCACTTTTTCGTTTCTCATTCTCCTGAAGTGACCGTCTTACCAGTAAACCAGTTAAGTGACCGAATCCAGTTTAGCCTAGTCAAAATAAAGTATTTCCCTTTTCATGTCAATACAAGCATTACCAAAAAAAAAATCAGTTTTTTAGGCTATGGCGCGAGTTTCATTGTTGATGGCGTTTCGATCAGTGAATTCACTGTTATCTGTGGATCTTTGAAACACTCATCGCCTCTGACAATAACCTCAGGTTGAAAATTACTGTTCTAAACAAACAGAAAAAAAAACTTTTTAATTATTCTAAACTTGTAACATTTCCGCTGTATATTTTAAACGTTCAATCAATGATACATTTTTTTTTTCAGAATTAAAGAGTTTAATTTTTACATTTTAAATAATTTATATCTTAATTTCTTTCATAATTTTTAACTCCCAGCATTAAAAAATTGTCTTGAAACAGCACATTTATTTACATTTCAAAAAATAATCGTGTCCGAAAAGCAAGTGTTCTTCATTAAAAAAGAAACGGACGTCAGTGTGCTAATGAATCATAATTAAACTTCCTTTTTACATGCCAATTATTTATCGTCACTGTTTTCTTTGTCCTACTTTGTAGGCAAAGACACTTTTATCACACACATAACCCTCAATTAAGCCGAAAAGAGAAAAAAAAATCATCGCTCATTCAAAGATGAAGATAACGCAATAATAAATTCCGCTTAATTTTACACAGCTGCTTTAAAAAAAAAGAGTTATCCTCATTATACATCCAACGACATAAATCACAAATCCGTCAGAAAAACAGCTAATCACTGTTTTAAAAAAAAAGGATGACAGTCAATAGCCGAGCAGACAAACTCCCTCTAAAGCAGAACTCTTTCCTGAAAATTAACAGCAACACAATAAATAATAGCCCCACTTTTATATGAGCCCAGACGGATAAAGCTGTAGACCTGTCAACGTCTATCAAACGTTATTCAGCCTGACTGAGAAGTATTTTCTTTTCCTTCCTTCCATTCTTCTGTTCTTTCATTATTTATAATGCCGTAGTTCTTCCAGAGTTTTTTTTTTTTTTACTTTTGCCCTGTCTTTTTCCTTTCATTTTCTCGCGCGCCTGAGAGAGAGAGAGGAGTAGAGATAGATGTGGTCACGCCAATCGCACATTCAGCTAGTATTAAAGATGATTGATGCGAAGTGCCTGCCACTGGGTTATTAACAGGCAGTCCTTTATGCCAGCATCCGCTCCTGATGGTAGGGGACAACGTAAAATTTTCGGAAGGGCAGTCATGGTACGGTTTTCACACATTAAAGTTTTTGAAGAAATACTGGTGGTACAATTTCCACCCTAGAATCAGTAGCGTAGCCATGACTTAATTTCAGAGGGGTCTCAAAACGTGTTTGTTAAAAAAAAAAGAAAAGAAAACCTATCAATATATCTAAAAAATGTCAAATAAGAGTTCGTTAAATATCCTCTTACAAACTCTTGGAACCGTTAGGGTTTTCACTTATCTCAAATCTCTTTTAACGAAACGACTCAGATAATGCTTCAACTTTGAAATACATACCTGTTCATGTATTTTTTCTTCGTGTTACTTTATTTTATTTAAGAATTTATTTATTTATTTATTTTTTTGTGAAATAATATAAGTTTCTTTTGCGGTCCAAGTAACAGGAGATATAAGTACTATAACTCAAGTTTTCTTAAAGTTAAGCGTGAAAAAATGGACATTTTAATTTTTGAACTTTTTTACTCAATTCTTGGTGGGCCCAGACACTATGGACCCTCCTCGCCCCTTGACTACGCCACTGCCTAGAATATATTTCCATGAATTAAAAGGGCATATTCTACTCGATTGAGCTCGATTAGATCGATTTATATCTACCGGTAGTGTAGTGAAAATGTTCCTTCTGAGTTCTGAAAAAGGAAATTTCTGACTGCGCTATTGGTAGATACGATTGATCGGATTCAATTCAATCGAATTCTGTTAGAATTGAACGTGCCTCTAAATCTGTAGCATCTTGCAAATCGTAAATCTTACCTGCAAAAAACATTCCCCTTTGGCACACGATATTTCAAACCAGCGTATAAGTACAACGTAATTTGCTCAGATTAAGCATACTTTCAGAATGTGCTGCTAACGGAAACAACTGCACTCATTTTGGGCAACGTTGAACCGTCTTGGTTAACTTTGTACAACTTCATATTTTAAGTTTACATTTAAGTTGCCCAGATATCCTAATTTTATTAGGACTGTCTTCATTTTTCGAACCCTTTCTAGATTCTGAAAATGTCCGGATTTTGACCTGAAAAGAGTTGTCATACTGATTTGTCCTGAATTTTTGTGACGTTTAAAAAAAATCCAGTTAAAAGCACTATTTTTTATCCTCAAGGGTGAAATGTCACATTTCATTATTGCCTGTAATTAAGAACCATATGTGTACTTACTGTGTACATATTTTTCGGCCAATCGCGCAACAAGTCACTTATGAATTATGAATATTACACTTCGGCTTTCTCCACAACCTATCTTTTTTGCTAAAAAATATCGTCCAATTCTAAATACGATGTTTTATAAGTTTTCTATAGCAATAAAAGTCATCCTGAGAAGCTCTGATTTTTTTCTAATAACTAAATTTCTGTTTTTAATTTTATATGTAATTATAGCAATGACAGATAAATTCATGAGATGAGAGAACTGTCAGTCACTATGTCAATGCTTCGAGGAAATGAAGGTTTTGCAAAAACTTTAAAAAAAAAAATTCAAGACAGTCTTTATTTTAACTTTTAGACAGAATATGTTTAAAGAGATGCATTTTCTTTTCATTGTTATGAATCAATCTTTTTCAAAAGCTACTTGTAACTTGGTTTAAAGTAACTTTAATTGACTTACACAACTATCATAGTCTAATTATTATGGGTTTATTGAGAGAAAATCAAATAAATGTAAGGACTGTTACAAATTAAAAATTAGCGGGAATTTCCCATTTAGCGGTATGGTAAAGGATTTACACCACTTTTATTCACCAAAAAAGCAGTTTAGGTCAGTAGATAAATTTTATGCGCTTCTGGGGGTCAATATATTTTCGTATTTTTTTTTCGTTTAATAGGCACACCTAATAGAAGAATTAAAGATGAAATCACATCCGTCGTTAATTCGAATTCTAAAATTTTTGACTTACATCTCAATCATTCTAATTCGTCTATACGTGCCCCAATCGTGAAAGCAAACCTTTAATGAATATTTTAACTTCAATTTCCAAAACGGTAATCACAAAAATTTTGAAAAGGTTTTCCAAAACGCTATATTTGTTTGTTTTGATTGATTGCTGCTAGTGGGACATATCGCATCCCGGCAATTAAAGTGACATCACTCAAAATTTTGGAAAAACGTACTAATGACTTAAAATCTAAATTTACTACTCTTTCGTGCCACAAAACTTACACAAAGATAGCTTACGTAAACATAACTAGTGCGCGGTGTCGTAAAAGCGATATAATCAATAGTAACACATCATTAAAATTTCATATGACATTATAATTTTTTACACGTATTGTAATATTTCAGGCTAAATCGTTTGAAACTACTACTATAGTCAAACTCACTTATAGTGAGTCCTGAACTAACGAGAACCTGGATTTAGCGAGGAAATACTTGGTCAGTACAATGTTAAGTCTATAGGAGCATAACTCGCTTTTAACGAGCAAGACCCGCTTAAAACGAGCAATATTTTTGTGATTCATATAATTTTTATTGATGTGACTTCCAGCTCAACTTATCCGTTCTCAGAAAAATTACTTTGACACTCTGAAGTCAGTTAAAAGTTAGTGATCAGTGATAAATTCTGAGAAGAAATGATGACAGTCACTTTTTTTGAGCCATCACGATTGCTTATTGTTTTCATTTGACCGTCCTTGATGTCCGGTTCCTTTTTCAACCCCACCGTCCTCTGCATCCGCGACTCCTCCTGGTAGCCGCTGCTCCTGGTCGGTGGCGCCTATGTCCTGCACACACGCACGCTCATACACACACACGCCTTTACACACATACACACAGATCTACGCACACACACAAGCCTACACATACACAACTATACACACGTAACCGCCCAAGAGCAGGGACAGGAACCGTTTCTAGAAACAAGCGAATGGGGTAGTAACCAATGAGTAGGGTCCTGTCGCAACTCGTGATTGCGAAAAACATAATTTGAATTCAAAATTTCAGAATTCAAATTAATTTTGAAAATTCGAAAGGTTTTTTTTCTTTCTTTCTTTTTTTTCTTTTCGTCAAAATTAACTTAATTTTAGTGCGCAAATAATTGATGAAATTTTAATAGAAAGAATGACAAACTGTAAAAAAAATATGCTCCCTTATTTATTTATTTATTTATTTATTTATTTATTTATTTTTTTGTTAAATTGTGGAGTAGAGAAGCATTTGAAAATTACATTTTTGTTGAAGCCAATGTGTTATCACTTCCGAGGCAAACTTCCGAGGATATTGTACATCAAATTAAAGTAAATGCAGATGAAAAAAAGGACAATAGCAACGACGATAATGATAATTGTGAAGAAATAGTCAATAGCTTTTGATGTACAGAAAACTTAAATCTTTTTTAACGGTGCTTTATGTTTCTTCGCATTTATTGTAAGTAAAAGTTTTAATATGTGTATGTTCATATTTTATCATTCGTCAAAGTCAGAGCTTCATTCGGCAAATTAAAAATTCCCTTCCTCCCAAAAGTTTAAGTTCGAGGACTATTCGGCATATTTGAAGATAGCACTGCAAAATGCAATTTAAAAAAAAAATATATGTAACGGTGATTTATGTTTCTCCAAATTTATTGAAAGTAAAATTATCAATGTGTGTATGTTTATGTTTTACTAGTGGTACCCGGACGGCTTTGCCCGTAATAGAAAATTGAAAGGTCTTTTGGTTCGCCTGTATATTTACAAAAAATGTATGTGAATTTTCTCGCCAATTGGCTTGTACCCATGTTACGATTCCACGTTATGACAATTTCGTAATTTACTCGTCGATCTTATGATATTTTTTTTCTTAAAATTGGATTGGAAAAAGAACCACATCGAATTTTCGAAAAATCGCTTCGAGGTGCGCACCCCCATGGTACAAACTAACTTTGTGCCAAATTTCACGAAAATCGGCCGAACGGTCTAGGCGTTATGCGCGTCACAGAGATCCTGACAGACAGAGGGACATTCAGCTTTATTATTAGTAAAGATAAAGATCATTCGGCCAAGTCAGAGCTTCATTCGGCAAAGTGAAAAATTCCTTCCTTCTAAACTCTTAAGTTCAAGGCGCTCCTGACCATGGATGGAAAGCCGTTTGATTAAAAAAAATTAACAACACTGCAGTTAACTTTTTTTTTTAACTCAAATGCTTATCCGCATGTTAAACAGTCTAAAAAAATGTAATCAAAGATTTAATCGCATTTCAATAACCAACTGTCAAAAAATAAGGAACAAAAATCAATGAAAGAATACGTTGCTGTGAAATTTTATTTTCTAATCTCATGTCTCGTTAATGCAATGTACATGATTTGGAAAGAACAATGCAATATCTGACACAAAAGACAGGAAATTATTTCCTTTCATTCAAAATTAAATATCACTTGCATAATTTAAAATGACAGCTGAAATTGAAAGCACTATTTCGCAAATGGGGATCATTGTTGGGAAGAATGAATGATTGATTCTGGAACAAAAAATGACACATTAGAATTTTATCTGAGCACTTGAGTTTCAGAAAAGTTTTTTTTTACTCATTTGAAACGGGGATGTTTCTATCAGTCAAAAGTACTAGTCTTAGTCACTGAAGTTCATAGAATAGGCAAAAAAAAAAAAAAAAAAATGCAGCGAAAAAAAACTTTTATTTTGAAAACGTTCAATTTTTAATTAATTTTTTTAAATGTCTGATTTTTCAAACAAGACCTGGTCTCTATGACGTCACAAGTGATGAAATTTAGCGCGCATTTCCACTGGTGCACTGAATGCTTACGCTTACTGCCTACCGCATTTCCAGATTATAACAGTCTGGAAGCGAACAAAAAATTGCGCTCTGAGCTAATGGCATCAGTGAATGGCATTTCATCACTTGTGATACCATGTGCAGAAGCGCTAAAAATAAAATTGAATCTGCGCAGCTATTAAAATAATTGTTGAAAAATATTAAATCTTGGGAAACTATTTTTAAAATGATCAAATACTATGTTTTTAAGCATGTTCTTTCAGAAAAAAAAAGACTTTTAAAATTTCAGAAACGACCCCATTGTGTGGAGTCTAATTTGAAAAGCAAGACAATAAAAATCGCCTCTCTTATGCAAAGATTTTTTTCGAAAAGTATTTAAACTATACATACTCTGTATCTCCAAGCAAAAATATCATTTTTTTAAAGCAACAACTAATTTCGTTTATTTGTGTAGAATTAACAAAAACACATGAAGTTGAAATATCCGATGGTAAAAATCTATATTCTTCTCTATAGATCGTACATCGATTTCACCACCGCAATAAGTGCACATTTTTATTTCTTGATTTTAAAGCTGTATTGCAGTAAGAACCCCCCCCCCCCCCCATGTTGGACTTCGAAATAACTTACAATTAAACTTTAAAATGTTATCAAATTCGGTGAAATTTTGTGTGTTGTTTTTAATTTTTTGAAATGGTTAAAAGAGTGGAAAATTTAAGCCATTGAAATTTTTTAACGGAAATTAAAAAAAAAAACAGGGATTTATTTTTTTAAAAGAGGTTTTTTAAAATAATTTCTATGTTAAAGGTATTGTTTATAATAACTGATATTTTATGTTGTTGTTGCATTTTAGCGCCATCTTAGATCTCATTTAACTTTATAACAAACACTCTTCTCGTTGAAAAACAAAATATTTTCAAACCTTTCATAAATTACTAACGTACAAACTATTGAGTATGCACAGTTAAACGGAGATTCAATTTTAAAATGCGATTAATTAGTGGTAATTATAAATTTTTTTTTTTAATATCAAAACTTTTTTTCATAATCTGTGCTACTTTTGCGAAAATGTCTCAAATATATAAAAGTGACTTTTTTTTCCCTCCTTTTTTTCGTATTTCATTCTCTTATTGCTGGTTTTTTTTCTATATATTCTAGCGTGTCAAGTTTCTGCCGTTGAAGAAAAAAATCTCCGCAAGTCAATCCTTATCCACTAACTAAATTTTAGATTAATTAACATGCTTTCTCATCAATATTTTTTTAATAACAGTCAATGTTTAAGTGCCTTTATTCATATTTACTTAAACTGTTTACCTCCGTGAAATAAAGTTTTCTTTTTTATTAATAAAATAAATGAATAATTAGAAATAAAAATATTTATGCAAAAGCAAAAAACAGTGAATAGAAAAAAATGTCAAAAACTTCATAATTAAGAGTTATTGTTAAAAAAATTGTTCAATGTAACAACGAACCCTTTTTTTAAAGCATAAGAATTGAATGGTATTTGAGTTAAGTGTTTAAATGACTTTCTTCCAAGTGTAGAAGTTCTTTTTTTCTCTTTTCTTAATACGAAAGACAATGAAATTTTACACAAAGTTAAATTTTTGCATACAGTTAAACAAAACAAATTTAATATCCAAAGCAAAAGCCTTTTTTTTTTTTTTTTTTTTTTTGTCACTTACTTTACTTATTCATTGTTGTAAGCGCAAAGGACCGCTATACCCTTGAAGGACTCGATTCTGCAATATTTCGAAATTGGAGTCCTAAAACGTAAGTTTAGGTTATCTTTGATGAAGATAGGGAAAATAAGCGGGTTTGAAGTTTTCTCCCGGAAGCGTTTCAAAAATTTAATAAATAAAATCGATAATATTTGGTCATGTTAAGAGGTGAAAAGGTTTAAAAGCCTTTTTCTGGAAGTTGTGTTAAACTTTTAATCGTAAAAACGTGATTGTAGGCCACGTCAGTTAGTGTTGGGGATGAGGGAAAGAATGGGATGGATTCATAGACCTTCTTTTGGTAACTTTTTAAAACTGGAGTTCCAAACCGGCAGCAAGTTTAGACAACCTTCGATGATGTAAAGGGTTGAAGGTCTCGAAACATTAACGTGGATTTTTTTCATAATCGTAGTTCTAATATCATAATCTTAGAATAACTTTGGAGATGGAAAAGAAAAAGTATAAGTTCTCGGCACTCCAGACACCGTTCCTTGCCTAAATGTCAATATTTTAGCTGTTTTAAATAAAAATGGTGAGGCAGCCCTACTAGCAGTTCACTAGTTAATCACTAGTAGTAAATCACATACGTAGACAGAGGAAAATAAAAAACATCAATCACCCTCTCCTTGAGAAATTTCTGGGTCCAAAGTTGCCTCTAATTTACGTCATTACACGTTATTTTAATTGCTTGTATGAAATGCAAATAAACGAAGATAATTTTTTTTATGTATTGAAACAAACAGGAAAATAAAAAAAAAATATTAATTTGAATTTTTAACATCTTGAATTCAAATTATGTTTTTCGCAATCACGAGCGTGTGTGTGTATGAATGCGCGTGTGTGTTTGTGTAGGCGCATGTGTGTGCGCTTTTGTAGGCGCATGTGTGTGGGTGCGTGTGTGTGTGTATGTATGCATGTGTGTGCGTGTTGTGTATGCAGTGCTGTGTGTACGCGCGAGTGTGTGTAGGCGTTCGTGTGTGTGTGTATGTATTTATGTATGTAGGCATATGTGTTTGTGTATGTGTGCAGCCATGTGTGTGTGTGTATGCGTGTAAGTGTAGGATATTGACGCAACCTGGAGACGGTTTTCGCTAGAGGAGCAGCATCGTGAGGTGGCCGGTCGATGGTGGTGCTGCAGAGGGTGCTGGCGGGAAAATAAAATGATAGCACATCAAAACAGTCAAATGAAAGCAGTAAGCAATCGTGATTCTCAAAAAAAAATCATCAGTTAAAAAAAGGGAGGAAGAAAATAACATCAGGACCAAATAACTTTCTCACTCTCCACTCTTTTCCCCTTTTGGTTGGCACGGTTGAGGCGCGATGAACTCCCCCCCCCCATTAGTTCTACAAATGCTATGTGCTCCAAAAGCAACGTGGTCATTTGCAGTAACTATGACAAGCAGAAGACAAGATGTTACTTGGCCTTAACACGCCGATTCTAGTTACATAGACTGTAAATCAATACCGATCCAGTTTCAAAAATACAGTCATTTTGCAAGAACTGTATAGAGTAATCGCACAAATCTCTCTTCCAGGTAATGAATCATGAATTTGTCAGAAAACAAACGGATATTTTTAGTATACTGGTGGTCCTGCAAAATGAAGACAGCTTACGAGTGTGTGAACTCCAGATATTGAAACTTGGTACTGATTTAAGAAGGAAAAGCTTGGTAAGTAAAAGTTGTTGATTGATGACGTAGCTCTCTGAAATCTCTATAACATTCAAACGCAGTCAGAAAATCATCAGTATCAATATTCAGTTCCAGGCTTTTTCTTCTGGCAAAAGAAGTGCAGGGAACCTACCGTGAGAAGGTAAAGTGCAATTTTTAATTTTAATTTTTTTGTCAACGATTGTACGTTAGCTTTATTATACAAGATTACTTATGTGGCTGGCTTCCGCTTAAAATAAAGCACAAAAAGAAAAAAAATATATATATATGAATTTTGACATCTTGAATTCAAATTATGTTTTTCGCAATCACGAGTGTGTGTATGCAGGCGTGTGTATTTGTGTGTGGGGGGTATGTGTGTTTGTGTGTAGGGGGTATGTGTATGTGTGTGTAGGCATGTGTGTTTGTGTCTGTGTGCTGGCATAAGTGTGTGGGTAGTTGTGTGTATGAATGTGTGTGAGGGGGGGAGTATGTGTGTGTAGGCCTATGTGTTTGTGTCTGTGTGCAGGCATGAATGTGTGGGTAGTTGTGTGTATGTTGTGGTGTGTGTACGTATGCGTGTGTGTATGTGTTTGTGTGTTTGTGTGTGTGTGTAGTTGTGTATGTATGCGCGTATGTGTAGGACATGGATGCAACCTGGAGACGGCTTTCGCTATAGGAGCAACATCGTGAGGAGCCGGTCGACGGTGATGGTACGGAGGGTGGCGGTGGGAAAATAAAATGACAGGACGCCAAAAACAGTCAAATGAAAGCAATAAGCAATCGTGATTGCTCAAAAAACCGTCAAATTTTAAATGTATCCTAATTGTTAGTATGTGATGCAATACGCATGCCTAAAAACTCATTTCTGCATATACTGCGCTTTACTTCCGAAGGCAGTGTAGTCCTCAGAACTTATTTTCCTACTTAAAAAGCTTGCATTTCATCTAAAATGTTAAATATTACATAGAATAAGGCAGTAGTGCCGGAGCTCAGCTCCCATGAGCTCTCATGCAAATTAAGCCTTGAGGACAAAAGTATTCAAATGTAGCTACATACTAACTTAGGGCGAAGGTAATGATTATCTTAATTTATATATTTACAAACAGCGAAAGCTGACGTCGAATCAGAGCAAAGCAACCTAAAAATAAGGCAACAAAATTTTTGCATAGGTCAGCTCCAGAGGCAGAGAAAATAAAATCTCCTACAGGCCGAGCCTATTACGGTTGGCTCGTTTATCAAAGCGCACGACAAAAGTTGACTGAAATATGAAGCATAAAACACGCAAATGATAACTTGGCGAGCAACCAAGATGGCTGCCAGCACGCGCACTGTAGGATCAGCTGTTTTATGATATCTCGGCACATGTATAATAAAAAACGATCATATTTTCAGAGCCCATATCCAGCACCGTGTTTTGCCTATCAATGCTTTTGCAGGCTATTTGTTCTTTTCGCCTCTCTTTCTCTCTCTTTTTTTCGTTGCCTTTTTCTTTTCTTCTGACACACGATTTGTACCATTTTTCTGTTAAATTGTGGGTTGTTTTACTCCTGTAGTCTTGCCTAGTAAAGGCGAAATAAATTGAAGGCAACATTTTGCTTAGAAAGTGTACTGCACGGACGGTGATGCTCATTTAATAAACACTATCTGCTTTTAGTTGCCTATTTGTTTTAAATACCCTAAATAGTATTTTTCAATGTTTTATTCTCAAATTTTAAAAAGTATGATACACCTTTTTGATTGGTAACTTGAATACGAAAAATAAGCTAATATAAACGTATTTAATTCGTTATCAAGACTATCAAAACAGTTATATGATTACGATGTTATCAATTAATAATTATCCAAAACGCTGTTCGCATCTAATACGTTGAAAATGTTAAAATTTTCATGAATAACAAAATAATTTTCTACTTATAAAAATAATAATTTAAGAAACAGAAAATTTGGATTGAGCAAAGAAAAAAAAAATAGGTTTGAAAGAAAAAAAAATTGATCTGAGGAAAGAAAGAAATATGTTTTTAAGAAAAAAAAAAGAGAAAAATTTTATTTGCGCTAATAAAAAAACATGTGTTTGAAAGGAAAAAAAATATTGTTGCGCTAGCTCCATGTTATATCTTTTTAATTCGAATTTTAAAATACATATTTCAATGATAAGATGAAAGATACACCTATACCAATCCATTGTCATCACAAAAAGAAAAATCCCAAACAAAATTTTCCATATTGTAGCCGACTGGAGAAATGATAACATTCATTCGCACTTAAGTACGAAAAGTTATATTTAAATTTTACTGCAGCAATAGACAGAATATGATCAAAAATGTTCTTTTATTCATTTCCTGTCAATGTTCCTCCCCACATATAGTTGAATCAAACCTAACCTGATAGCATTGTTAAGGCTACGCAGATCCGAATCACAGTATTGTGGAGCTGTCAGGTTAGGTTTGCCCCAATTATAGCAGTCTTACCTTTGCTTAGGTAAATGGTGAATTTACCAAGCAGATTTAGTTATGTTTATCATTTGCAGGCAGTAAATTTGTTTTCAATACTCATCTCTTACATCTCATATAATCATTTTAAAACATCAATATTGTGCATTTACTCCTTCCTTATACATTTACACAGCAAAAAATTACTTGTTTCATCAATTGATCAGCTGCCAATATCAAATTGTTGAGAAACAAGCACTTTGTTACTGTGACGACTACAGTGTAAATAGAAATTATTTCAATAACATTGAAAAAATACTTCAAGATGCATGAGATTTGAAATACAAAATACTGTAAAAGCTTTCCGTACCATCTTTCTGGCAAAAATTGTGGCACCATGCTCCGCCGCAACAATTATGAGCACTGAGCAGCCCGAAGAGTTTATTGTTGTGAGGCAAGGTCTTTTCCCTGCTTTCATACTGCATTGGCAGAGAAACAACTTTCACAGCATTCGTTCATTTTTGTCAAAAATGCACATGAAATTTTTGGCGATAAAAATTATCGACTTGGCGATAAATTTCTATAATTGAGGCAAAACCAACCTGGAAGGATCGTGAAGGCTATGAAGAACCTAATCCCACGGTTGCGTATGCTGCAAGATTAGTTTTGCCACAACTATAGAAAGGGTACCCACCTGGGGGGGGGGGGGGCTCATGGAACAGACTGCGCCAAAGAAGTTTTTAGAGGAAGTGTTTTAAGGGGTATTTTTTCACTTTTTGGGGGGCTCTTGTTTTTGGGGGTGTGTGGCCTTGCTCTTAAGGGGGGTATTCCTGACTATAGAGATAGAAAGTTTTGAAGAGTTGGACCTTGGGCCCCCCATCGTCCCTTTAAAGTGGCTTGTTGCAAAACCCAATTCTTCAGTTTCTGAATACATAATTAATACATGTATAATATTAATGTTGCAGAATGCATCTATAAAAGAAAAAAAATAGATTATTTCTAATAACTTTACCTTCTAATAGTGGCATTTCAAAAAAAAATCCTGTTTGGTAAATTTGAACATTCAGTATTAGTAGTGGAGATATTATACTATTGTGGGGGGAAGTACTGGCAGGATTTATTTTTAATTCATCAAGTAGCATTTTTAACTGTATTTTGGCAATGATAATCACTAAAATTAAGTTTGATTTGAAATATTTCCGTACAAATGAACACTACTGTTTTGTTAGTGATAAACAGCAGTCCAAATCTTATTTGAGGCTCTTGTTTTATACAACAGCGTGTCAGTATAAATGGGTGATTTCATCTGACAGGGAAATAGAAGGAAACAATTCTGTTAAAGCACTTATTTTCGCGATTCTCTAATTTTCGCGAATACGTTGCAATCGCAGAAATTTTAGCGTCTTGCGAAATAGTTTTTTACAGAGGAATTTTCAACTTTCGATTCTGTTCATAAAAAAATCGCGAAATTTTCAGCTCGCAAAATCAGCGATATCCCCATTTTCGAGAAAATTACGGCTTGCGAAAATGAATGCTTTTACAGTATTCAGTATTCTATTTCTTACTTCAAAGGTACAGAAAAAATAATAACAAGTCTTTTAACACCAGATGAAAAGATTGTTCATCATTTTTATCACAATCTCATTATTATTTCTGTTTTATTGTGCATAAACTCTTGTTGCAAACATTTGTCAAACAGATTAAAACTAGATTTTTATAATACAAAACCTTCTTCCTTTACATTTTCAGCTCCACCTGGCGGTAAACCCTTTAAACAGGAGTTCTTTTTCTTCCGCCCTTTCTACATCTTTTCATAATTCACTTAACCAGCCCATTAGGGTAATTTTCCCTCTATTTTGCTTCATAATAATACGGCAGCAGATTGGATTCTGCTTTTGGGGCTAGCGTTTTTAAATGCTGCCAGAGATAAGGGTCTGAGTTTCGTTCCGAAAAGTAAGGGGAAACCCGCCTCTCCCACTCTGCATTTGTTATCTGGACTCCCCAATTATGTAATTTTTACAGTAATCGCGCAGCCCTACGTTTATTTTGATGGGGCATTTACAGTGCTGAGTGCAAGATGGGAAGTTTTATGTCAGGGACGGGAGTAGTAATTTTCCATTTTGCTCGGGTTTTAATTTCTCCTCGAATGAGCCCACATATTTGATTTCAACCAAGATCTTCCCCCACTTGCAGCAGCATATATTTCCACTGATATGTTCATGTGGCACATGTGAGCTGAAGATTTTGTGATACAAGCGTCAAGATAGAATTAATATTCTAATTGGCGAAGCTTCCAGGTTGATGTTTAAACGGTTCGGAATAAGATATGATGTGATGTTTGAATTATGATGTTGATTGATGCTGAATATTGCGATTAGTATTTTATTAATAAAATTAGCATAATATCGGTTCCGTAGTTCAGCGTGAAAAAAGTAAAACAATAAGATTCGTCACACAAAATCCAAAAACGATATTTTTTAACTAATTACTTTTTCTTTAATTACTATGCTGCAACTTCTTAAGGCTTTAAAACAAGTCTTACTTAGATTCATACGTCAATCTTCAGATGAAGTACGGTTTTGTTTGTAATCTCTGATATAGGAGATTGTGGGGCAAAGTGAAATGGTTAAGATTACTTACTTTTTCAACATGAAAAAATTGAAATGTTGCTCTAAAATTTACGGTTCATCAAGAAGAACAATATATTAAAACTTGCACTGAGACATTATTTTTAATTTTTGTTAGTAATTTTGTACCTCCCAAAAAAGTACCTCCACTTCTTTTTTTGAATGGGGCAAAGTAAAAATGACATTTTTATCAAATGAAATATTTTTAATTTGATTATCAAAGATATTTTTGATCAAATGAATGAGTAAATAAAAGAATGAATTAATAAATAAAAAGAAAATTAAAAAATTAAATAAAAATTGAGTTCTTTAATTAATATACAAAAAATAAATAAATAAATGAGTGAATGAAATAGTGAATTAATGAGAAAATAAGTAGATGAATGAATAAATAAGGAAATTATTAAATGATAGAATGTAAATGAAATAAATAATTACTAAAAACACAAGTTATTTGATAAAGTATTGAATAAGTAAACAAAATGAACTATTTCACTTTGCCCCGCATGCCATTAAATAACTGTACAAATTATTTTAAACACAAATAAGCCGAATACTAAACAAATAAAAACTGCACCGAATATTAATAGGTCTCAAAAAAATTCAAAACGTTAATAACAATAACTTTATCATTTAATAATAACAAAAATAATTTTTGATTTGCAACAAAATATTACAATAAGCGTATCAATTTTTGAAAACTGTTTTTACTATCATATTCCTTGATTTTCAGAGGTAACTTTATCTTGACGGGAATAGACTACATCTGTTACTACATAGTTAAAATATTACCAGATAGGTGGCGCTAAAAGCGGAGTAAATATTTCGCCATTTCACATTGCTCCAAAATTTCACTTTGCCCCACATTCCCCTAAATATATTTTCGAATCATTTGTAGACGAATTCCTAAAAATATTTTAAAGCTAAATGTGGAAAGCAAAAATATGTGTATGATCAGTCAAATACAAAACACAAATAAGTAATTTAATAAATAAATAAAAACGGATTTGAAAGATACACATTCCAGGGGCAGATACAGACTAGCATTTGAGGGGAGGGGGCAGTCATGCTGAGAAAAAGGGAGTTTTGGATGTGGAAAATTTCCGACAGTTTGGGTGTCAGTAATAAGTACCGAATTGAAGAGGAATAAGGCGTCTAGTATGGCGCAAACTTTTTAAATTAATAACAGAAGCAATAAAAGGAAGAATTATTTCAAATATTTACTACAACAAATAAAAAATCAAAGATTTATGAAAAACACTTACACTCTATTTATAAAATATTTGAACACAATGCGTAATAAAACTATGTTTGCATGACATTCTACATCCTACGATCCCGTATGCTATTATTAAATTATGATCATCTCTACTAATAATAAAGCAGAAAGTCTCTCTGTCTGGATGTCCGGAGGATGTCTGGATCTCTGTGACGCGCATAGCGCCTAGACCGTTCGACCGATTTTCATGAAATTTGGCATGAAGTTAGTTTGTAGCATTGGAGTATGCACCTCGAAGCGATTTTTCGAAAATTCGATATGGTTCTTTTTCTATTCCAATTTTAAGAACAAAGTTATCATAAGATGGACGAGTAAATTACGAAATTATCATAACGTGAAACTGTAAAATGGGCACAAGTCAGTTAACGAGATACGAAATTATCATAACGTGGAATTGTAACATGGGTACAAGTCAATTGGCGAGAACATTCACCATGCATTATTTACGAAATTATCATAACGTGGAACCGTAACATGGGCACAAGCCAATTGGCGAGATACGAAATTATCATAACGTAGAACCGTAACATGGGTACAAGCCAACTGGCGAGAAAATTCACCATACATTATTTGTAAATATACAGGCGAACCAAAAGACCTTTTATTTTTTTCTTTTATGGGCAAAGCCGTGCGGGTACCACTAGTATACAATAATGAAGGATACATAATATTATCGACCGTTTAGTTGTGGGGGGGAGGTGATCCATACCCCTTATCTTCCCCTGACAAATTCACGTTATCATTGGAATCTACATGCATAATGGTACAGAAAATATAGTATCTGAAGAAAAAATCATTAACTTCTTTCTCGCCATGCTTTTGCCTTCGGTTTTAGAAGTATTAAAACCGAATATTTTAAATTATTTATTTTTGCCTTGCTTCTTCATTGTTTGACACTTTAAACTATTTGTTGACAAAATTTGAATCTGAAGAAGTTGTGCTTTTAATCTGTAAAGATTCATTTTCTTTTCTTTTCTTTTTTTTTTTTTTTTGGTCAAACATTTTCTGAAATAACACTGGAATTTCAAAGTTGACTTTCGATGAAAATTTTGAGAAATTTTTGAATAATAATGTCGTTAAAAAATAAAATGCAACAATTTTTAAGTTTCTTTTTAACCTTAGCACAGTAAACACTCTTCCAGAGTAAGTTAGAGTAGCAAGAGTAAATTAGTGACGAGATAAAGGAAATGATCTCTCTTTTAAGCGTCGTGATAAAGAACCAGGGCTCCAGTATCACTTCATCAGATTTTTGTAGTTAGCAACTTAATAACTTAGAAACAGATCTACTCTTATGCAGTACTTTTTTGCTTAGTAGTAACTGCTAAAGGAAAAATAGACCAGAGAATCGATTCAAACCCTAATTATGAAGTAGCAAAAATTTCAAGATCCGTTTTATCAATTCCTATTCCAACATTTATGATATTATCAGCTCTGAAACTAATTCCAGCACCTCTAACCAATGAGCACGAAATTATTCCTCCTACCATCGTTGGGTAATCAGATCGAATAACTTGCAAAAGAGAGCGGTCGTTAGCCAGTCGATACCCCCCTCGCACAAACGCAGCGTAAATTAAATTATTAACACGCCTGCTAGGCCCACCTGGTATGTTTCAAAAAGCATTTTTATCTCTGACGCAACTTTACAAAATGAACCAAAAAAAGAACCAAAGGGGGAAGAGAGAAAGAGAGATATACTTAATTACAAGTACGAGAACAGTTGGATTTGACGCCGCACTCGATCAAACGGGGAGATTTGAACCCAGGGTAAATAAGTAAAAAGGAAATGAAAGAAAGTATTGTGCCTTCCCATTATGCTAATCGGAAAATTTCGTCTTTTTTCCTCGATGAGCTTTGGGATTGCCGAGATTGAGGTAGCACGCAATCAAACATAACACGCTAGTAAGTAACATGAGAATAAACATTGTTCTCATGCGTTACACTTGCTGAAGAGGACGGTTTCATCAATTTGATTTTATCTGCGCTGGAACAAAAATCGTGAGCGACAGATATCACTGGAAGCTTTCCATGGGCTATTTTTTTCCTCTGGATGGCTACTTCAGTAGCTGTAATTAAAACAAATGATCTTTAAAGTTGATTTTCTGATAATGTAGAAGCTTCTGTGATTTGTCTTGTTGTTTTCTCACGATTCGTGACAGCAAAGCTATGCTCAGTAAAGCTACTATTTTGCTACAATGTGCATGACTTGTGTTCCCCAGATACTATTTTAATGATTAAAGAATTAATCGTCTTGTTATGCAGATACATCACATTCACCAAAATGCAATTTAAACTCTTGCACTGAAAACTAACAAAATCGGAAGCGAGATATCACTGGAAGCCTTCCATAAGTTATCTTTGTACTTTTGTATGGCTACTTTACTTGCTGTAATTAAAACAATTGATCTTTGAAGTTGATTTTCTGATAACATAGAAATTTCTGTGCTTTGTCGTTTCACTCCATCACGATCTATGACAGCAAAGCTATGCTCAGTAAAACTACTGTTTTGCCGCTATGTGCATGACGTTGCTTTTCCCACATACTATTTTAATAATTAAAGAGTTAATCGTTCGGTTATGCAAATATATGACTCTTCAAAGTGCACTTTAAACTCTTGTGCTTAAAATTACGAAAAATAGCTAGGGGCAGATATCACTGGAAACTTTCCATAAGTTATCTATTTAGTTTGTATGGTAACTTTACTTGCTGTAATTAAAAGAAATGATCTTTAAAGTTGATTTTCTGATAATGTAGAAGTTTCTGTGCCTTGTCTTGCTATTCTCTCACGATCCATAACAGCAGAGCTATGCTCAGTAAAGCTACTGTTTTGCTACTGTGTGCATGACTGTTGTGTTCCCCATATACTATTTTATTGACTATAGAATTAATCGTTATGTTATGCAGATACATCACATTCACCAAAATGTAATTTAAACTCTTGCACTGAGAACTAACAAAATCACGAGCGACAGATATCACTGGAAACTTTCCATAAGTTTTTGATTTTTTGATAATGTAGAAGTTTCTGTGCTTTGTCTTGTTATGCATTCATGATTCACAATAGCAAAGCTATGCTCAGTAAAACTACTGCTTTGATAGACGTAGTTTTTACCAGATTCTACTTTAATGATTAAAGAATTAATCGTTCGGTTATGCAGATACATCACGTTCTCCAAAGTACACTTTTAAACTCTTGAGCTGAAAACTAACAAAAATCGCTAGTGAGAAAAGCTTTCCATAAGTTATTTTTTTCTTCATTTTGTATCGCTACTTTAGCTACAATAGTTAAAACAAATGATCTTTAAATTTTATTTACTGATAATGTAGAAGCTTATGTTTTCTTATTCTCTCAAGATCCATGACAGGAAAGCTATGCTCAATAAACTACTGTTTTGCTAGATGTTGTTTTAACCAGATTATATTTTAATGATTAAAGAATTAATCGTTTGCTTATGCAGATCAGTCACACTCTCGAAAGTGCGCTTTAAACTCTTGCGCTGGAAACTATCAAAAACAGCGAGTGACAGTTATCACTGGAAGCTTTCCATAAGTTCTTTTTAGTTTGTATGGCTACTTTCGTTGCTCTAATTAAAACAAATGATCTTCGAAGTTGATTTTCTGATAATGTAGAAGTTTGTCTACTTTGTTTTGTTATTCTCTCACGATCCATGACAGCAAACTTATGCACAGTAAAGCTACTTTGTACTATGTGCATGACTGTTGCTTTTCCCAGATTCTATTTTAATGATTAAAGAATTAGTCGTCGCGTCGTGTTATGCAGATACATCACATTCAACAAAATGTAGTTTAAACTCTTGCGCTGAAAGCCAGCAAAAGATATCACTAGAACCTTCTGTAAGTTTTTCTTTTTTACGTTTTTGCGGCTGGTACTTAGTTGCTGCAATTAAAACAAATGATCTTTAAAGTTTATCTGCTGAGAATGTAGAAGCTTCTGTACTTTGTTTTGTTATCCTCTTACGAACTATGAAAACAAAGCTATGCTCAATTTGTTAGTTGAATTGTTTCGCTAGACATTGCTTTTATCGAATTCTATTTTAATGATTAAAGAATTAATCCATCGGTTTTGTAGATATATCACTTTCTCCCAAAACGCACTTTAAACTCTGACGCTTCACACTAGCGAAAATCGCTAGCAATAGTTATCACTGGAAGCTTTCCACAAGTTCTTTTTCTTATAGTTTGATAGCTACTTTAGAAACTGTAATTAGAACAAATGATATTTCAAATTGATTTTCTGATAATATAGAACTTTCTGTACTTTGTTTTGTAATTCTGTTGCGACCCAGCAAAAATTACGTTCTGTAAAACAACCTTAAACGGTGGCGAATGGTATTTTTGCAAGATTGTGCACGATGCTGTTCTCCCCAGCCTCTATTAATGGTTAACGAGTTAATCTTTCAATTATCCAGATATATCACATTCTCTAAGATGTACTTCAAACTCCTGCAATGAAAACTAACCGAAATCGTTAGCCACAGATATCACTGGCTGTTTTGCACAAGTTCTTTTCCTTTTGTAGTTTGCATGGCTACTGTAACTGCGGTAATTTAAAAATAATGATATTTAAAGTTGGCTTTCTGATAATGTAGAAGCTGCTACATTTCGTTTTGCTTTAAACGGTTGCGGGGGACGGTTTCTACAATGTGTGTGATGTTGCTTTCCCTGGATTATATTTTAAGGATTAAACAATTAATCATTCGGTTACTCAGAAGTATCACATTCTCCAAAATGCACTTTAAAGTCTTGAGCTGGAAATTAACTGGCAGAGGCATTTGGCTTAATCATCCAAAGCTAGCTTTTACGTGTAGTAAATTCTATTCAAGCGTTAAGCAAATTGAATGGATGGCAGTAAGTAACAAGTGACGGTCATAGCTCATTTTACCAGCACAAGAAATCTCTTCAGTTCGAAAAACGTGTTTTACAATAACAGTATACATGATGTTACAATGATATGAACAATATTACATTCTCAATAATTTACTTTTAACCCTTAGAGCTGGGTTTTAAGATTATGCATATTATGCTGGATATCGAACTCAACGAGAAGTCTGTTGTGAAAATAAATGTATCATGATTACGGTTCTAAGGTTAACATTAAAATTATACGCATGTCACTTTGATTGTAATTTTGTGTCGAATCAATACAAACACTATCAAGTTGAAAATTCTGCAAACTTTCGTCAAAGTGACATTGTCATGTTACAGAAGATTTAAATTCTACAAAATTCAAGCCAATTCACCATGAAAGTGACATTATTTATTATACACTTCCATTGCTGCTGGATACAATTCAATGGAAGGATGATATGAAATTCTTTACATTTCGGATTGTAAAACCTGTGCAGACATATATTAGCTTTAAAAAATACTTAGAATATAATGTAGGTGATAGAAAATAAAAATGACTAACGCTACATAAATACTGTTCAAAATTCTATTGCGGATTCTTTTGAAAGGAACACTTTATATTTCACATTATTTGACCACTCTAAAATTACCGACAAATTTTTTACACTGATAAGATTTAAAACTAATTTAAGCTGAATAAGGTTGAAGCTTCTTATTTAAAATTCGGAGGGGGGGGGGGGGAGGTGAACCAGATTTTGTGATAAACCAAATGAGCTGTGACAATATACTCAGATTGAATACATTTATTAATTTAAAGTTATAAGTTTTGTCCACAACATGAAATATTGGTGAATATCAAAGGATTTTATGAGAAATTGCTTTAATCATCTGGAAAAACTTTAGCTGTGCAGGGTCAGTATTAAGAGCTATATTTAGCATTAATAAGATCTTTATTCTTGAATATATTAAAACTTTCTTTTTCTTTGCTTTCTCTATCACACTCTCTTATCACTCTAATTAGAAACAAAAACATTTCTACTTTTTTTGAGCAATCACGATTGCTTACTGTTCTCACTTGACTGTTTTGATGGCGTATGATTTTATTTTCCCCCCGCCTCCCTCTGCAGCACCACCGTCGGCCGACCGCCTCACGATGCTGCTCCTATAGGGAAAACCGTCTCCAGGTTGCGTCACTTGCCTACACACACACGCATACATACATACCTACACACACACACATGCACACACACATACACACATACGCATACACGCACACTAACAAACACATACACACACCTACACACAACTACCCACACATTAACATACCCCCACCCATACACAAACACACAACTACCCATGCATAAACATACCTCCCATACACAAACACACAACTACCCACGCATTAACATACCCCCCGCCCATACACAAACACACAACTACCCACACATAAACATACCCCATACACAAATACACAACTACCTCCCCCCCCCACACACACGCCTACATACACACACTCGGATTGCGAAAAACATAATTTGAATTCAAGATGTCCAAGTTCAAATTTTTTTTCTTTTTCTTTCTTTTTTTTTGCTCATATTGACGTTTTGACTCTCCAACCAACAAACAGAACCTTATTAAATAAACTACAATTAAAATATAAATACATTCAAAAAAATTTTTATCAGTACATTAAGTTACAAAAAACATGAATGTTAATGTAAAAATGTTTATGCTCAATAATATATAATTGATAAGTCAATATCTCTAGCCTTTTATCCTTTGTTGTGCAATTTTCTCTCAAATAGGTACACGAATTCCACACACCCGACTTCCAAACTTCCAAAAAGCTTGTTAGCAAAATTAATATCTAGATTTGTTACACTCTTAGCTACCTCATCCATTTTTTCTCTCCGTCCCCATTTATTAGTTCTCACTGCTTTGCATAAAGAATGGATTTTCAGCCCCGAAATCCACACTCGCCTTTTATCGACGGCTCTGATGAACACCAATAACAAATGATCAGCGTTGCTCCGATTATAGATTTAAAAAGAAGAAAAAGGAGAAAGGGAGAAGAGAGAGAGAGAATAAAAAATAAGGCTTATGGAATATTCGAACGCTCAGCTTCCGCGATCTAATTAAAACTTTAACCACTCCGTCCTGTTTAATTGCTTAATTAGTCGATCTGTTACAAGAATACGAAGTTCACAATTTATCAAACGCCTTGGGGAGCGAGCTGAAACGGTTTCACTGTATACATTGTAGCGGAGGGGTTGGAAGAAAGGAGTGAGGAAAAAAAATCGAACTTTTATGAAATATTCTCTTTTATCGAGAATATTTAGCAATTAACTTAATGAATAGTAAAAGACAATCAAAAATATTCGGGAATATGACACTCCAGAGACTCTAGTTTGAAACAATAAGACTCAATAAATTTTTGTTCCGTTAGAATGATTTAGCGAAATTAATGGAGAACGGGGGGAAAAAAACTGGAAACAATAGCTTTGTTTGATAAAGTGAAAGTTTTAACTCTAAACAATCGAATGTTTCGAATGTTTTTAAGAACAAACATGGAAATCCGTTGATTACCTGAATATCTTTGGAAAAAATAACTCATTTCTAAATAACATCCAAACAAACTCTTTAGAAGGATAGGTTTCCTTTTTGGAAAGAAAAAAAACCTTTCTAAGCAAATGATTTTACGTTTGCGGATAAAATTTCATCATGTTACGAAACGGTAACAAAGCACTCTTTTTTATTCAGTTATTTTTTATTTTTAAATCAAATAACAGTATACAAAACTCTTATTTTGCATACAAACTCACAAAATTGTTCAATTTTTGTCTTAAGGCCTGTCTTATGCTCAGGAAAAACAAAAAATAAATTTGATTGCTACACCAATCCTATTTTCATAAACTTGTTGACTTAAACTACTCCTCCAGAGCTTTTTTTTTCCTTTTCCATCTTTCTCCATCTATTTAATTGCTTTTATTTATAATCTCTTTTATAAAGTTAAGAAAAAAATTGCTCTGAAAAACATAAAATTTAGCGCTTTTGCTTACCGACTCTTCTATTAAAAATGTGAGTATTAGTTTAATATTGTTGCAAAATATTTATGTAAAAAAAATTCAGCATATCTTTATACGCACGTTATCTTAGAACAAGTAATACTTTGGAAATATAATTTCTGAATGACAAAAATAATAAACTTGTAAAAAGACCCGTCATTTTGAAATTTTACTGAGGGAATATTCAAATGGTTAATATACTCAATCGAAAAAACCATAAAATCCACGCCCACTTTGTACCATCAATGTAGTCTCATATGTGATTGCGAAAAACATTGATTTCTAAAAACCACAAGGTCAGTTCCGGTTCCCCCTCCCGATCCCTCTAAATGACGATCCTGCCATTAAAAATGGTTCATTATGATTTAAACTAGAGAATTTACTAGCGATTTTACTCTAAAACTTTTTTATGATGCAAAACAAAGTTAATGTCACTCATCAACAAGAATTTTAAAATTTTAAAAATTGTTAGTTCTTTCATAACAATGACAATGTTTAGGGCTAATGCTTTAAGAATCAAAAATTTAACCATTTTTATACTTGTTTATTAGTATTTCTTCATTTAGACAAAGTCCATTTCACTTTAAAGAGAGTTTTCTTTTATAAAATTTATTGCCACAAATTTGTTGCTTTACATAAGTACTAGAGGTACCCGCACATCTTTGCCCGTAGTAGAAAATTAAAAGGTTATTTGGTTCGCCTGTATATTTTACAAATAATGGATGATTAATTTCTCGCCAATTTACTTTTGCTCGTCCACTTTACGGTAATTTTCTCCCCCACGTTATGATAATTTTTCTCGTCCACGTTATAATTTCCTCGGTAAAATGTTCTTAAAATTGAAATAGAAAAAGAATAAAATCGAATTTTCGAAAAATTGCTTCGAGGTGCTCCCCCTATGCTACGAACTAACTTTGCGCCAAATTTTATGAAAATCGGTCGAACGGTCCGAGTGCTATGCGCGTAACAGACATCCAGACAGAAATCCAGACAGACTTTAGGGGCAGAATTTTATTCTGTCATAATAATGGTCTCTTTTTGGTTGCTAATATCGATGAATTAAATGAGTACAAGAGTAAGCTTCAGATTGAGTAAGTGTTTGCAATTCTTTATTATTTTAAAGTGATAAAGTTCTTATAACCATGTTAAGCCTATTTTCGTTTGTGTTATTTTTTGCTATTAACTCATAAGATTCAAAGTATATTTTAAATTATATACACACATATTTTAAGTGCAAGTGTGTCTGATTTTTATTCTTTTTAGAATAAGTGTCATTGTGTTTGCTGTTTTTATGTGTCAATCCCTGTTTAATATTAGTAATTTATTAAAGTATATTAAAATTGAAGATTTTCTGCATCAAAAATTGTGAACTAAATGTTTTAGCAGGCAAATTCTCAAATTTGATCGCTCATCTTCAAGGTTGAGTATGTTTCATTCTCTTGTAAACTGTGTAACTAGATTTTTTGTTCAAAAAAAAGCGTGTTTTTTCTGTAAAAAACTGAGAATTAGGGCTGCTTAACGAACAATCTCATTTTCAGAAATTAAACTTCCCCGCGCCCCTAAACAAATTAGGAACGTTTACATATTTCGTCATGAGAAACCTAGCGTTTCCGTCTTTTTTAAATGCTATTATCTCCAAAAATATTGACATTAGCAATAACTCCCCACGCTTTAAATTAGTTAAATTTGTATGAATTTCTGTTACAAAATTGATTTATGGAGAGTCTTATTAGTGCAACTTATTTGAGTTGCAGTATACCTGTTTTACCCCATGGTTACATTAAATGAACAAAAATGTTAAGATATGTCCCAATCATCAATTATAAATTTTCTATTTCAAGAAACTTGATTGGAAGCTAAGTGAAATTACACCTTTAAATGAAACCTAAGAACATTTAATTTTCTATAAACTCAATTTTCACTCAATTAACCCTTCAAAATTAATGAATTATAGATAAACTACGGCCAAATGATTTTAAAAAATATGTCTGTAGACATGGTAATGCTGATATGCAAGTTTTCTTTCTTTTGATCTTTCTGTAATCTTTTCTTACGAATTTAATTTCAATGAATTGAAAATTGGCATTTGTTAATCACGCTGTCATTAGAATTTCAATAGCTACCTGTTGCGATTTATATGAATGCTCTTTGAATGAAGCTTAATTGGTAATGATTAATATATTAATTTTAATTGGTTCTCCAAGTATTAACCATGAAAATTATTTGGCATTTGAAAATCAAAATTGTTCAGGATATTTCCAGGAAAGCGCATAAAATAAATCAATAAATAATTAAAAAATAAAACAAAGTGATTTCGTGATCACATGTTTCACAGCTTTGTTGCTGTTAGATCTGAAAGAAACAATTAAAGTTGTCATTGGTTAAAATTAAAACACACACACACACACAGAAAAAGAATTCCGAAATATTCAAAGACGCTTTTGAAAAATACAGAGAGGATTCCGTCTTACTCGAAACGTTTTTGAAAATTTCATGAACCACAGCTGCACAGTCTATTCAGAAAAGTTTTTGAAAAGTACAGAAAGAGGGTTCCATATGCTCAGAAACGTTTCTGGAAATAACAGACAGAGGATTCCGAATACTCAGAAACGTTTCTAGAAATTGCCGAAAGGGGTTTCCAATATACTCAGAAACGTTTCTGGGAATTACAGAAAGAGGATTCCGAAATACTCAGAAACATTTCTGAAAATTTCATGAACCGCAGCTGCCCGATAGACTCAGAAACGTTTCCGATTTTTTTTTTTTTTTTTTTTTTTTTTTTTGCAGTGTAAAGATAAGCAGCAACTATTCTGTTGAGTAATATATTCCATCGGACAAAGTCATTTGGGGTAACTTTCGCGTTCAGAAGCGCTGTCTCCCCTCAATTCGTTTACATAAACAAGAAATTTTAAATTTTAGAAATTATTAGTCCCCTTCACAAGAATTGCAATTTTTGGGGCCGATACTTTCAAAATCGAAAATTTAACCAATTTTATAGTAACCGATTAGTATTTCTTCATCAAGACGAAGTCAATTTCACTTTCATTCTAAAAGGATTCTCTTTCATAAACTTTATTGCCACAAATTAGATACTTTGTACAGCTTTAAGCAACAACTATTCTATTGAGTAATCTATTCCATCGGATATAATCTTCTGTGATGTAGTAACTTTCTCGTTTAGGAATGCTTTCTCCATCAATTATTACATAAATAGACAGTCCAAGTTGTGAGACATTATGCAGTATCTATGATATTAGTCTACTAAGTTAAAAGGATGTCAAAATTTTAATTTGGCTGAAATTTTGGAGGCATACTTCATGGAGATCAAAGAGTTTGTTTAAGATCGAGAAGCTAGGTGAGAATGAACGGATGATAACTGAATGCACGTATCCATTTATCTTTTGCTATCTGACAGCAGTTGTGACACGTGCCGAAGATTTGGCAGACAGAGACGGATGGTTGTTTCGATGTTATTCTCATTCACTCATTTTCATTTGACGTGAGTTCAGAGAGTCATCTACTTGGATCAAAAATTCTCTTTTAACTCCATCAATATTGCCTACAATAAATAAAATAGGCCTTTGAATGATGTGGCACTCAACTTGGAATAGTAACTAATGCACTGAACTTGGAATAGTAACTAATATTTTTTTACCAATTACTAAGCATTAAACGTATTTAAACTACATTTTTTAGTGCTATTTGTGCGTTTTAAAACTTTGTTTTAACGTTTTTGAGCTTTTGCACAAAGTTAAGCATTTTAACCCTCAACGCATGTTTATTTTTCCTAAGCCATTTTCAATGGGGGGGGGGGGGAGAGAGTCACGAATCGTTTGAAAAAAGATTTATTTAGATCTAAAGGTAATTTAAAAGATTCATCTTATTTTAGATCTAGTTTTTGAGGGAGGGCGAAAGATTTGAGAAGGCATACGAGATTAGTACGAGGTTTAGGACACTCGTGAAACATTGCGAAACGTCATAAATGCGATTTTTAAAGAAGATTATTAACAGTAAATTAATACTGTCACATTTTTTTAAAACTGTTATTTAAGTAAAAGAAATTTAAATTCTTTCCTAAGCATTCACTCTTCCGAACTAGTGAATCCTTTTGATAAATCTTTGTATTACCTCCAAATAAATTTAATCTGTATCGGAAACAAATTTGGAATTCTTGTACAGTAAATGATTACTTCAAAAATATTTATTCAGAAAAAAAGAGTAGTTTCTTTTCATACTCAAGCTATATTGGATGGAAAATGTTATACAATATCGATAAGTAGTTGCGCTAAGCAAAATAAATTTTTATTTACCAAGAATAAAATATAAAAATGGAAAAAAAAATCATTAAATACAAGAATAAATAAGTATTAACGAGAAAATTAATATCATTGGATTGCTTTTATTATCGGCTGGGGATACAATGTCGAAAGTTATTTTTGTTTCCACATTATGACAAACCACAACTGACGGTGACAAGTATTCTGTTGATGCTGAATATCATCACTTTTTAAAATCAACTCTAACTCTAATCAAGTCAAAAATAATGCTTAATAATAAGTTTATAGGGGATTCTTTTTTCAGTACATGCTTAAAACCAAATTTATCTGCAGAAGAATTACTATCCAGGGGAGTGAAACATCAGCAGAATTTTTATATCTAGAGCATGCATGTAAAGTTAAAAAAATAAAAAGAAAGAATTGTCCTTTCGCGTTGTGAGGGGAAAAAAAGCGAATCTACAAACAATATCTTTATACTCCACCTCCTTATGACCCAGTGATGTTAATGAATATAAGTATATATATCAATGAACTTTTTCATTTTGCTATGTGTTGGTTGGTATGTACAATTTTTCTAAAAGTTAAGCTTTTAATTTCCTTTTATTTGTTGAGAGTTAAGTTCAGGCAAAAATCTTTTCTTTCAAAACTAAAAAATAATAATAATAATTATCACAAATAAAAGTGAAACAGAGACTAGTAAGTAAAAAACAATGAACTTAAACATTCGACAAATGATCAGTGAGAAACGCTCTCTGAGAAATAGACTGTCTTTTAGCTGTTGGAAGTTCTAAATGTGTCTCGCGCGCTCAGTCTCCACAAAGAAGCAGAGATTTGGAGCGTTCCTCCGTATTCTAGTAAATTATATTTCCGATAGATGGCAGCATCCCCGTTTGTAAATTTGTTTTTTTTTTTTTTTTTTCTTAAGTACAAGTTTTAGTTCCGTATTTTTTAACTTTTGAACTCCAATGTTTTTATTGAACTAAATGAAAACTGAACTTGTTCTCAAGAGTTTTTCAGCTAATTGTTTCTCCTTGCTGTTGACTCCTTACATTTTTAAAAGAACATGGCTTTGAAAATTATTTATTTTTAAAGCCACATTTCCTTTTAAAATGATGATTAGAATTAAAAATAATGGGTGAAAAACTTTTTAGTGAATAAGTATGTTGATGTAACTGAATATCACTGTTTCTTTTTTCTCTCGAAAACCACTTTTTTTTAATCGAAAATATATGTTTAAAATGTTTTGATTTAGGTCGAAAAAGAATATACAGTGAAACCCCGATTTTAAGTTCTCCGTTTCATATGTTATCCCGCTTCCGACATCGTTTTCTGTTAGTCCATGAAAATTGTTTTTGTAAAAATATGACGACTTTTACGTTACTCTTTTTCGCATACTCTTTTCTCGCGCAATTTTGTAGTCTAACTATTTTGGTGTTAAATTTCAATAGGCATTTAAAGATTAACCAACAAGAATTTGAAGAAAAAAAAATCTTACATTAAATACTTGGTAGTATACACATTTAATGAAAATATGGGACAATCAGGGGCGTGCACAGAAATTTCAGGGCCCTTGAAACAAATGACTTTTACGCCCCTCCCCCTCTATTATAGTTTTCGACCGACGTCTCGACATATATTTCACCCAGGCCCGTGTCCAGATTTTCATAAAGGGAGGGGTTTTAATCTTACCTGAAGAGGGGAAATTCAATCCCTCACAACCTTTATTAGTTTTACTACAAATTATCAATCCCAGTATGGCGTTTATGCACCTGTAAGTACTGCTGTACCCCCCCCCCTTCCCTTAGAAGAATAATTCTGGCTGCTCGTGACCAAAGTATTCCTTCATTTTACAGGTTCACTTTCATCAAACCTTGTTTGTTTTTTTTTAATTAAATCTGTTGACTATGCAGTTTATTGCAACAAGTATTAAAAACTCTCCAGAAATTCTTTTTATGTAAGAGAATGCATATCAGATTTTATGTTATGAAATAATGCTTAGAACGAGCTTATTGTAGATGCAAAATTACATTACTAAACACCATCACTAATGCATCTTCATAGCTGCAACACATGCCAAATTCATCATTACCTCCTTACAATAAGCAATATTAATGCTTTGTATCGGTAGATAATTCAACGGTTCTACCACCACAGTTTTTCCAAAATATTATTTCAGTCGGCAAAGCTTTAACAGTTGTAAATTACATAACATTTGAATGTTATGCAAAATTTTTTAAGTTATAAAAGAAAGAAATGCAAGCGTTTAAGTCCAACTGAGTTGAATTAGGGGAAAAAAATACAGAATTACTAAGTTAAAATTACAGAAAAACTTCAGAGAGAAAGGGGGGGGGACGTTAAACGCAGACTTTCACATTAAAGTTAATTTAAGCCGATCGTTTTCTTCATTTAACATATTTTTTTTTCAATGGGAGGGGTTTAACCCCTAAAACCCTCCCCTTGGACACGGCTCTGATTATTTCACCCCTTATTTTAAAACTCTCAGACCCCCTTCAGGCTTGATCCCGGGCCAACGGATGTTCCTCCCCCCCCCCCCCCTGTGAAGGCCCCCAGGGACAATACTAAAGCTTTCAAACTTTCAAAGCTTCTAGATTATTGCAGAACTCAAGTCCTATTTTTGAAAATTTCTCAATGTCAGTGTCAAATGCTTTGCGGCTATTTCAATTGACCAGTTCCAAAATTCCGCCAAACTTACATTACATAAATTTTAAGTCAATGTTTACTGATTTTTCAAATGTCTGTAATAAATATTTTGACGCAATTTAAAAGCTCTAAATTTCCAAAGCTACAGAACGTCTCAAAATTTAGCACCGAAAACTTCGACAAAAGCATTACATATCCTTTCTGAATTTATTATCGCCAGGGATAGATTAATTACAGCCATTTTAAAGGATTAAATATATATACTTCTGCGATAGAAACTTTGTTACTATTCTATTCAAACAATGTTTTTTTTTTTTTAAGTCTGCTTTGCAGTTTTAAAAACTGATATATAGCGACTGCACCTGCCTAAGCAACCTACCACGACACCGACTGAGTAATAGATCGTAATCTCAGAGCTTATCATACATATCTTATTAAAAACGTACGATGAGCTATATGAAACTTCAGTAGCTTGACAACCGCGATTCATCACATGAAATAATCATTCTTTAAAGATGTTTTTCAACTCAACACAGACAACCATTCTGTTCTTCCTATGAGCTGATGTTCCTCATTTTTTATCTCCCACGCGCTGACTTAACACTCCACTATATCAGAAATTCAAATCGACAGCCAAGGAGAAACCGAGAGAAATGGAGAAAGACAGAGACGACCGAAAAAAAAAGAATCTTCAAGGATGTAGAGATGTGGGGAACCGTTAATATAATTGACGCAGGGATTTCGAAAATAACATCCCCTTGTATCCATTTCAAACACCGATTTCTATCAGTAGGGAGCCGTCGTTGATGGCTGTGGTAATAGATTAGTCAACCAGATAGTGGATTTGACTGGAACAGGCGCGCGTTAATTTGCCAGCTTCGGAGACGGTCTGAAAGACTCTTTGTGGTCCTCCAGGAAGGTGAGCGATTCTGCCAAGGCTGGAATTGACAATTGAGGCAGTGAGAAGCAAGGGGATGTAAGTGGCAAAATTAAAAATCTGGAGATAGTTAGTACATATGGTAGGTGAACCTCTCCTCTGTCTTGGGGCAAGATATGGTACTAGTAGCCCTGGTAGTTGCTGCTATACAGCACGATTTAGAAAAAAATTTCAATGAAAGTCTATCTCGGATGTTATCTTTGAACGCGTTTTACTCAAAACTTGAAAATGTTCACTTATATCCCTTTGCTTCTCACTGCCTCAATTTAGAAAAAGGATTCGTCGCGAGACGCTCCGTTGCCATAAGGCCACTTAAAAGGAGAGCTGACTCATCCGACATTTTGGTTCCAAATTTGAACTCCTGAAAACAGTATCATGTATACAGTAATCACGTTGTACAAATCTGGTTGCCAAGCTAAAGATGTGTTGGCTAAATGTTTTTTCCATTATTTTATTGCCCTAATGGGGAAGACATACTTAATTCATATTAAAAACCAAGTGAAGTAATAAGTGTGACCCATTACAGGAAACAACTCCTGATAAACTGTTATTTCATTTGAGAAAAAATATTTCTTCCAGATTTATCTAAGACGTTTTACTCAACTTCTCAACAATTTTTTTACCGCATTGCAACCAGTGACTATAATTGCGTATTTCCAAATACTTGAAACAAGGCTCGATCCAAAGCTGTCTTGGAACCAAAATGTCGGATAGGTCAACCTGTCCTCTAAAGGGGTTCTACGTTGCCAAGAAGTCCTCTTGCGTGGGATTTGGAGCTGAGAGAACGTTTCTGGATCCGGATGGAAGACATTCGCTTACCCTGTTACTGCTGATAAGGGTAAACACGGATATTTTTGTGTAGGTACATGCATCATCCGAGCTTCAGTACTTGAGAAATGAGCAGTTTAAATAAAGATATGAATGTGTATTCATTCACACTTTTTAACTTTTCCAATGTGTCTTCCTGTCGTAAACGAACGAGTGTTTTGAATATTAACAGAGATCTGAAAGTTTCATCCTTAGATAAACAAATAAGACACTTAATTCATTTTAGAAGAGTAACTAAAAGTAGATTAGGGAAATGCGTGAAAAAAAGTTGAATGAGTGCTTCTAATATTAACTTTATGAAGTCAGGCTTAATGTTAACTTTCTTCTTATTTTAAACTAGAATATTTGATAGCAGAATTTTGTGTGGGAGAAAAAAAATAAAACTTTAATTCAGTTATCTTTTAACGTATCTTAATTTGTTTGACTTAGATAGTAAAACCTTTATCGGGAAAAAAACTGTAGAGAGCTGTCACTTGTTTTGAAAGAGGTTACAATGTATCTACTATATACTAATTCGCTGTACCTCTATATATAACTCACCTAAGATTTTTTCGTGTAAAATTAAGCTAGTAAAAAGTTTAACTTGAAGGTGGAAACGCAAGAGTTATCCTAAATTGAAAAAAAAAAAAAAATACTTCGCTGAAAGTTCTTCTGGTGTATGTTGAAAGGCATATACATTTTTAAAATAAAATGTTTAGCAAAATTGTCTGTCCAGCGTTAGATCACAACAAGAAAACACACATTTTCTGAACTACAATTGGAAGCAATTGTCAAACAGAGGCCTTGTTGAATCAGTTATTGACTCACAAGTTGATTACTGATTACTGTAATTTCTTCTACAAACGTATTTTTAAAAGTTGAATGGCTCAATGTATCTCAACAAAAACGACAAATAAATGCTTAATGTATCAATCATCTAGACTGTTGAGAGTAATTGTAGTTGTAACGCATCGTACGAGCAATATGTCATCACAGCAAGCCTAGCAAACATTTTATCAGTTGCAAACGGAATGATTTCACAAACGAAGGCCTTAATGAATCAGCTATTATCCCACAAGCTGATTACGGATTACTCTACAACAAACGTATTTTTAAAATTGAATGGCTCAATGCATATCAACAAAAACCATAAATAAATGCTTAATATAACTAACATCCAGGGTGTTGAAAGTAATTGTAGTTGTAACGCATCGTGCAAACAATCATCGCAACAAGCATAGCAAACATTTTCTCAGCTGCAAACGGAAGCAATTCAAAAACGAAGGCCTTGATGAATCACTTATTTTTCCCAAATGCCTCGACAAACATAGATGAGTGTTGAAATGGACCTCTCAAATAACAGGGTTTCTTACCAAAATGAAAAAAAAAGGAACATCCAAAAGTAAAAAATGAGCCTTAAGGGTAATAAAGATTTCAAGAGTACCCCCTCTTCCTGTCATTCACGTTTCATCGCCTGGTTCCATGTTTAGTCGTCGCGGTCTCTTTGTAAATGAAACTCTCGTGGGTGGCAGAAGGATTCATTACTTGACGTTGAACTTTGCGACGATGAAAGATTGGAGGCTTCTTTCAAAATGATTATTCTTCAACTTTTTGGGTAAGATGGCGGACGGAATTGCGTTTCCAGATGAGACATGTTGGAGGGTCTTTTCCTTGGTCGCTAAAAATCTTCACGATGTAATATTTTTATTAAAATACTATTTTTTAATACATCAGCCCTGTTTTTATTATCATTTTATTGTATCACAGTGAGTTTTAGCCTATAAACAAGAAAAAAGGAAAGGAGGAAGGAGAAGAAAAGTAACTGGAAGAAAGACAAAAATTTGAAGGAAAACAAGTCCCGTTAAATCGTTCACAGGAATCGATTAACAGAATTTTCTCAACTTGTTACTGTTTGATTTTCATTTTGTTTAATTCACTTTTTTACATTTCATTTCTATTTTGTTTTTTAAAGATTTTTTTAGTTGGAAAATAGTTTGATTGGTAGCAAGATTAATAAAATTATACTTCATGTACTTGCGGGACTGAAAAATACGAGAGAAAAAAATAACAAAGACGTGATCGAGATCAGCTCGACAGCAACTTCTGAAAAATCGATATAAAAAAACTTTTAAAAAAATTCAAAAAATGCCATTATTTGGATCAATATAAAGCTTATCACTGGGAATAAGGTGAAAAGTTTACCCATATGCAAAAAAAAAAAAAAAAAAAAAAAAAAAAAAAACAGCAAATTAATGCACATTTTTCAAAAATTCTTTACTTTTGAGAATACTTTTGGAGAAATGAAGTGTAATAAGTGCTATTTTCATATAAATGATGAAGAGAATATCAATAAACCTCTTACAACCCAAATTAATTGCCCCATTTGAATGGTTTTGTGCTGCTTTTTGATACTGAAAACTTTATGACTACGAACTTTTTTTTAAGATTTAAAGATGCCATGTTGTCAACTAGCAACATTTACTCACTAACACAACACTTACTCACCCTTCTTACTAAATTAGTTTTAAAAATCCAGAGCTTTCACACTCTAAAGCCACGCCCCATTTTGTTAAAACTCAACCACCAGTATACCAGAAAGATCCGACAGCTTTATAATAAATTCCAGATTCATCTACTAAAAAACAGATTCATGCGATTGCTGGAGGAAGAGTCCTTACAAAATGGGGCGTAGTTTTAGAGAGTGTGTCCTTAGGATTCCTGAAACTGACTAATTTGGTACGGATTTAAGAAGGGAAAGGTGAAAATGCTTGGTTAGTAAATGTTGTTGACTGACGGCATGGCATAGCAACCTGGAATCTCTTCACACCAAATTAGTTTCAAAAATCCAGAGATCGCATACTCTAAAGTTACACCCCATTTTTTAAGGACTCAACCACCAGTGTAACAGAAAGATCCGTTGGCTTTATAATAAATTCCAGATTCATCGACTAGAAAACAGATTTATGCGATTGCTGGGGAAAAAGTCCTTACAAAATGGGGCGTGGTTTTAGAGTTTGTATATAGGATTTTTGAGACTGATTTGGTTCGAATTTAAAGAGAGAAAGAGGGAATGCTTGGCAAGTAAATATTGTTGACTGATGTTGCTGACTGATCAGGCTTAGCAACCTGATATCTCTCATAACCAAATTACTTTCAAAAATTCAGAGCTTGCACACTCTAAAGCCACTCCATATCTTGTAAAGACTCAACTACCAATATACCAGAAAGATCCGCTTGCTTTATTATAAACTCCAGATTCATTACCTAGAAAAGAGATTTACGAGACTGTTGGAGGAAGGGTATGTCCAATATGGGGCGTGGCTTTAGAGTGAATGAACCCAGGATTTTTGAAACTGATTTGGTCCGGATATAAAAAGGGAAGGAGGGAATACTTGGCAAGTAAATGTTGTTGACTAATGAGATGGTATAGCAACCTGAAATCTCTGGAAAATGTTTAAAAAATTCATAAAATCATTAGTTTCAATATTTTGTACAAGGCATTCAAATGCAACTAGTTTGAGACAAAAATAAATTTGACTTAAAATATACTGGCTGAATTGGAACGGAGAGAGCATATCTATAAATTAATAATTTTTTACTGTTTTTGAAGATGCAACGACAGCGTTCAAATAAAATCACCAAATACACTACTATAGCTTTAGGTGTAATAATTTAGAAAAGATGTAATTTAAATGTACGTTTCTTTTCTTTTTTCTTTTTTTTAAAGACTGGCAAAGGCGCTTTGTAGACAAAGTGACACAATTGTTTAAACACGCACGATAGTTATGTTACATATCTGATAGGTATGCTAAGAACTATTTCTATAATTAGCACATTTTATTACAATTTGTTGTACATGAAACTTCATATGACTGCTTTTTAGGAAATAATAGTGAAGCTATCTGCCAAAATCTTTTAAAAGTAAAGCATGTCAAATACAAACCAGAAAAAAAAAGAACTGTTTTGTACAAAATTCCAGTAAATATTCCAACAATAAGTGAACGAATATTTATGAATTGCAGAATTAACTGCTAATCTGAACAAAGCAGACGATTTCCATTCTGTACGATGACGGAAAGAATGAAAACGTCACAGTAAATTACTTACCCTGTAATTCAATACCTCTGAGAACCAACTCAATTGAAAAATAAATCTGTGTACAGATTCCACACGAAAAAAATACATTAATCCGCCGTCTCATATTCCATAACAGCAGACAGTATTTATTGCTTCCAATAAATTCAATCGCCTCTTCCAGAACCCCGCCATTTTGAAATAGATATAACAAACTTACCAACACGCACGCAAAAGGGGATACGCTAACAATTTCAGTTATGGGAAGGGTGGGGGAACATCAAGACTCTTAATCTGACTTCCACAGTCCGCAATGATTCTCTGGGCGTATAAATTTTTGATCACAATGGAGCGCACACTTATAAATTGTAGGTCACAAAGAGGGGCATGACAGATTTCGACCAGACTTCACGTAACACGATAGTGTGCCTGGGTGCGATAAATTTTTCGGTCTTCTAATGGGTATTGGAGGGGATGAGGTATGAATAAAATCGAAATTATGTACATAAAAGAGGGAAATGTGCTCTAATCCGAAAAGTAAAGAAATACTGTGGGCGAGAAGGTAATGTATGAGTGGTTTTTCTTTGCGTGGTTCCTGAGAAAAAATTGCAGATATCAGGGGACGTGTAAAAATTACAAATATAACTCTCTTGTGAATGACAACAATAAACTTCGATCTGTCCAATCATCAATGTAATGAGTGATTTTCACTTTTTTTTTTTTATAAAGACATGTCTTAAACTACGATTTTGCTGTTAGTGACAAAAATATTTTTTAGATTTTTGTGAAGCAGGACAGTGAAACTGGACACTTTCCAAGGGTCAGATATATTTTCAGCTAACAATCTTGACTCTTATGTCCAGTACTAGACTGCGTTTTGCGATAAAAGAGCAGTCTAGTACTGGCTCCTCGTCAAATGCGAACAAGAGGGTCATTCGATCACGTGTTTGCAATGATTGTATATAAATATATATTTGTTTGTGTGCTAAAATATTAAGCACTCCCTAAGATCAATAATTGAAACAAATTAATGAAGAAAATCCTCTGTAAACTGATTTAGGCCTATGTTCAGTCTCATTATTATATATAAGATTCTTTATAGCTTAAAACGATTGTATCACGTCTTTTTTTTTTTTTTTTTTTTTTTTTCTTTTGCCTCCGATAGATTTTACTTTGTGTTGAAATTTAGATGACTGTTAAATTTACCGCATACAAATTTGAGATTTCACTTAACTTTATGAGAAGTGCAGCAATTTCGCCGCAATCTTCCATGAGCTAATAAAGTAAGCTTTATATTCTTCATTCAAACCAAAAAGTGTATCAAAACAAATTTACTATAGTTCAAACTAATTTAAAGAACAAACTGTACGGACATTAGGTAGGTTTGTCCAAAATTGTTGTAAGGGGAATCCTATGTAAGAACTTTAAAACGAAATAATTTAAAGAACATGCTATACTCTACACGAAAATTATTTTAAGCATTAAAATAATGGAATAATGGAACATTCTCAATAAAGTTTAATCAAAGAAAATGCTTCACAGTAATAAACCAAGGCTGTGGAATCGACTGGTTTTGGGGTGAAAAAATTGGAATCGGGAGTCGTAAGCTTTAAATTTTCACTAGCCGGACATTTTCAGTCCGTTTAATTAACTCTGCCAGAGCTGCGGAGTAAGAGTCGGAGTTAGATTGATTTTGGGGTGAAGGAACCAGAGTCTGTCATTTTCTCTCGGTTGGTGATAGCACTATTTGTGATTGTTTACTTTTCTACATCTTTACTGTATACTGAAAGATAGGTTTTCCTTTACTTTTGTTTTGCTTTTTATGTCGCATTAAAGGGACGTTTTTAACATGCGAATGGGAGCACTGATCTGAGTACACCATATAACGCTTCAAATATAAAAAAATTACGTATAATTGTAACATTAACCAATTAATATTAGCTATTGCTAGAGCATTGGTGCCCAACCTCTTTTTACTCGCGGGCCGCACCTTATATCAAAATTAATCTCGCGGGCCAAAACGCATTAAAAATCGAAATACATTTAAATCTTTTTACATAACCATTTGGCAAAAATCGAACAGGAGAGAAAATTACAAATCAAGAATTGTTGTTATAATACTACATACATACTTTATTCATGCAAAGATTCTAACTATTTTGTAGAAAAGAATTTCTAACAACTTGGAGTCAAATTTGCAATAATCATTGGCAATACCAAATTAAGACGATTGGTTGTAGAAGAAGGCTCCAAAACTTTTGTTTCAATTTTCTACATGTTAACGAGCCACATGGATCAACTTCACGGGCCGTATATGGCCTGCGGGCGGCAGCTCGGGCACCACCGTGCTAGAGGAACTAGATCTTAAAATAATGTAGAAAATATGTTTACGAAACTTCTCACAGCCACGAACCCAACTCATAATTTTTGTCTTTGAAAAAGAAACTTCCCTCGGCCCCCTTTCTAAATTTCAGTTCTCATCCCGTAGACACGAAAGGAGGCGTGACAAATATAAATCAAGATATTGTGAACAGAGCTGTAAATTTTCCTACCTCCTATCCGCTTTTTGTTAAATCTCTTAACATCTGGCGTCCGCACAATAACTAAAGACTACCTCATATGAACGCCAATATTTATGAACGGGGGGTTTACGCAACAAGTTTTGTAGGGCTTGTAGTGCGATGGTATAATTTAGGATAATGTCTCCAATTTATGACACTTCAGACAAAGCAAAAGCTGTATAGTAAGACTTCGAGATTTCATTCAACAGAATTGTGCAGGAAACAGAACTAATTACGCTGTTTACGGAGTTGTTTGGGAATATATTATTATGAGCGATTTTTAAACAAAAATTGGAAATAATTTGATTAGATACCCCAATCATTTTTTTTCTTTTCTTTTTTTTTTTTTTTTTTTTTTTTTTGTTCCCTACAATTATTTATGAGAATGGTATTTTGTTTGCGAAAATCAACTGTAATTGAGTTGTTTAAAAGTAGTACAATCTCGTTTATCCCGTCTAACTGTGACCAAGGCGATCCGGAGAATCAAAAATATGGATAATCCTTATAATATGTAAAAAAAAAAAGAAAAAAGAAAAATCCGTAACCAAGCAGAGCAATTAGTATTACAATTTAAAAAATCATTTAAAAAAATTGTTGCATAGATAGAATTATTTGCAAGACATTCAAAAATAATTTTTTACTTGATTTCTGAGCGAGTAATCCACTGTCTTTTTTTTTTCAAACACGTGTGCTGTTTGAATGAAGCACGGACACAGACACACACACACACACACACACACACACACACACACGAACACCTTAAAATAAAAAGGTGAATTTTAGGTGCACTTATAGTTGCGTTCTTACGATCAAAATTTTAAATTTTTATCTGTGTGAGCATAAATTTTTTAATTTTTAAAATCTGATTCGCATTATCGGGAGGGCTGAATAAGCGAAGTTCTACTGATATTTACTACACCCGATGCCCAGGCACAAAACCGTTAATTTGATTTCTTATCAGTTTGGGCAAAGAAATTTTGGTAAGAAGGGTTTCCATTTCACTTTATTTGTCCGATTTCAAGAGAATATTTATCAGTTTCTCTAAATTTTAAATGTTATTCAATATGCGACTGTTTTGCTCCATTGGTTCTTACCATGCTTCTCTTCCTGTTTCGCTTTGGCATTATTTTCTTTTAAAATACACCAAAAGGTCTTCAGGCTTTCTCTTTGATTCTGGAGGAATTAGTAAATTACGTGGTTGTTTAAGATCGGCTGATGTAATTGGCTGAAAGAGGCGATTACATCGCTTGAAACCATAATGAAAATGATGACGTATGCAATGAAATAATTGAATTTGCAACTGATTTACGAATAATTTTTATCACATTAACAACATTTCAAGTGCAACTAATTTCGACTAGGATGCAACGTAGGCACATGCTAATCAAAATCAAGAGAAACTTTTAAGGAATGATGGTGAACTCACTGCATTGTCACTGCCAAAAAAACGAGCTGATGTGTACATCACATAACTTTCTTTTACTCCAATTTAAAGATAATAGTGCCTCGGAGTGAGCAAAGAAACACTTTAAATATTTTCACCCCACGTTTGTTGCGAACCGAAGCAAAGAAAACGTTTTATACAGATAAATTTTCCCAATATTGGCAGTTTTAATGTGACTCAATGGTTAACTCTCTAAATATGGCCAAATTAAAACCAGATTTTAAAAAAAAAATATTAAAAAAAGCACCAAATTAGTCGCCAAGTTGGCGACAAAACTTGGCGACCAAAAGCTTGGCGATATATTGCCAAGTGTTTGGAAAATTATAGCACCGCTTGAGTTTATATTGAAATTAACAACGATTTTACCCCAAAAAGGTGTAAAAGACCCCCCTTTGGAACATCCGAATGCAACCAAAAGAGAAGATGCACAATTAGACCCCACTTGGAGTCTATGTACCAAATTTCAACTTTCTAGGACATACCGTTCTTGAGTTATTCGACATACATCCGCACATACGCATATACGGACGTCACGAGAAAACTCGCTGTAATTAACTCGGGGCTCGTCAAAATGGATTCTTCAGGTATCTATATGTTCTATGTCTATCCACGTGTGGGTGGGTTGAAAAAAAAAATCAATATTTGTTCGGGAGCGAGCAAAATGGAAATTAGGCCGATTTTTGAGTGAAAATTTTTTCGCGAATACAATATTCCCTTTTTTGTAAAAGAAGTAAAAATCATTTTCTCATTCTTTTTTATAATTGAGTATTTAATTAAAAATGAACCAGTAGCACAAAAGGTATTATTTTGCACCCAGTAAGTATGATTTGTTACATAAATATTTCATTTTTACGGATGGTATAACTTTAAAATCCGGATAGAAAGAATGCAAAATATTTCTAATCCAGTGAAACATTTCCCAGATTTGCGTGATTCTGCATTTATCTGAATTAATTCCACGATAACACTGAAAACATAGAATTATGTTTCTGTAACTGTGAAAGACCTAAACCTGGTGAATGTAAACATTCATCAGTAAAAACATTGGGAAAAGACAGAATAATTAAAATGGATCACCGGGGAGTGTTGACATTCTCCAATTTCGGCCTTTCACAGTAACATATATTTTATTTTATTGATCTAAAATTTCTGTTTTGACTCAAAAATAAGATTTGTCACAGATGCACTTTTTTTTTTTTTTTTTTGTATAGAAACAACAGAGTCACATAACACATTTTATAGTTTTATTTATTTATTTATTTTTTTAATTGTTTATCTATATTTTCTTCCATATTATTTGAATTAAATATTTCTTCATATTTTTCAGGGAGAAGAAAAAAGGGGTATGATTTCACGTTTTTAAAAGTATTTTTCAGCAAGTACATTCATTTTTCATGAAGTTCTCAAATATTTATTACATTGTGATTCGATTGTCGTTTTAAAATTTTAACGATACAATTTCGGCGAATGTTCGTCAACTGGTGGACCCCGTTTAGTTGTTACCGCTGTTCAATGTTCTTATATTCAAGAATATTGAAACAATAAAAATTCCTTTATCCGACCCTCGTTCATCCGGATCTGCGGATAATCCGGACCAAAGTTGTAGGTTAAAAAATTATGTTATATAGATGATTGATTTTGAACTGTGCTAGCAAGAACGTCTCTTTGTATAACTACACTTAAAATTCGCTTTTTATTTCTATCTAAAAATGATAAAACATTTTGGTAATCCTGCTTCATTTACAAACAACACACGTGCTTAAAACAGAAGACAATGGGATCATTCCGTGCTGAGAAATGATGTGAAAAATTAATTATATATTTTTTAATGTCTTGTAAACAATTCTATGTTTACAAACTTTGTTACAAAGCAAGGTGTTTATCGTATTGAAGGGTAAGTCTTTTTTCTGAGGATTTATTTTGCTTCTTACTCAAACTACCTGGATAAACCGGATTTTCAATTATTCGGATTGCCTTTGGTCTCATTCACTCCGGATAAACGAGGTTGTATCATAGATTAAAATTTTCAGTCCTATAAAAAAAATGAACAGAGCAATTCCCAAATGCTGACATTTTTTTTTTAGAAAGAAAGATAATGGACAGAAAAAAAAAAAAAAACAGAACTACCGCGTGACGCTAACTGATCTACGGAAGTTCGGTGTCACTGTTCCTTTGTGACCTGTACATCGTGCCGTTTTCTGGGAAAAGTGTAAACACCCAGAGAGAAATATGGCCTTTATAAATCGCGCCTAAAACGTATCTATCAGTTTGACAAATCTGCCCATATTTACGACAGCTTACCAGGAAAGAACAATGCTCCGGACTTCTTGCAGCCATAAAATTTTCTCATAATTCAGACAGTGCTGGCAAAAGTGATGGACTCGAGCTTTCGAAATTGGTCACCGTTGTCTGCTGTTACGACTCGCATTATATTAAATATGCTATATATCGCGGTTTATAAGCACTTTTACGGCGGTAGTCAGAATTGATGGAGAGACGGTCTACCGTATAGGGAACACGCAAACGCCATGTTGTTATGCAGGACTTTTAAGAGTTGAAAAGCCAGATTTGGTTCGCAGATAAGTTTCCAGCAAAGCTCTTGTTCTGCGGAAATTTATGGCGACCATTTGCAATGTAGCTTGATTATTTATGAGTATTTTTATGTGGCTTCGACGCTATTTGGCTTTCACATTCGCGCTTATTTCTTGCTGTTTTTATTGTTTCTAGCAGAAATATGTGTTAAGATTTTTTGAAGTTATTTTCTTTTATGCCATGCTATTTCTTTCTTTTTTAGCTACAATGTTTTAGCTTTGATAAGGACTTTTGTAATCTGGTGTGACAGAAGAATTGAGAATAATTTGTGGAGTCTTAGTAACTGAAGAAATATTTTTCTCATTTCTCTAGCATTTATTTGGTATTTGGCAATAAAAATGAATCGATGTGTTTGTTTATTAATTTGAGAAAGTTCATGAGATGATGTTTCTTTGATAACATTGTTTCATTTTTGTCAAACTCCATGCAATTCGACAAAACTGCTATTCCAACCTGCAATAAAAATTATTTGCGTTCATTAAGTGTTTTGTTTAATATTCATTTAATTTCATTAAAATTGAGTTTTAACATATTAAAGGTTCAAAAACACAAAAACTTTACAAGTAACATGTTATGTGTTACCAAAGATTTCCGAATATTATGTAATGTGTTACCAAAGCTTCTATAAGCAAAATTTAAACCAAAAAATGGAGAAAACTGAAAAGCAAAAGAAATTTAACCCTAGAGAATGAAGCAATCTTAAATATTTAAAGAAGAAAAGCAAGCAGTGCAATTTTCTCATACACTTCGAGTTATTTATTTATTTATTTATTATGTATCAGAGAAAGAATAACTAAGAAACTATTTTCATTATGGACAAACAGCTTTTCAAAAAAAAAAAAAAAAAACCATAATTGTTTCTCATACATTGCTCCCTCCAACTTTAGTCCTTTAATAGCTACATACAACAACATTGATTAACTGATATTGCTTTAACAAAATGTACATATTAATTCATTGTACATTAAAGAAACATACTGAAACATTTTTCCAAAATTATGCCGTCACTGCGTAATTTTTTAACACAGTAACAGTCCCGATAAAGATGGCGAAAATCCATCCATGCCGCAGAAACGAATGTCACAGACTCTTAAATGTTCCACGCCATCAAAAACATGTCATCGAAGAAATGTTCCCAAACTCTCAATAAACTCTGTTCAACAAACCTAATCTTCTAAACGTCCCCAGCCATCAAATGACTGGCAACTAGGGAGAAATACCAAGGCTGGAAGAATCGTCCTGATTGAAAACCAACGGAAAAGTTGCCTGTAGCGACAACGAAAGAAAAAATTACCCCCGTTTCTAATATTTACTTGTGAGAAAATCGACACTTGAGACTCCTCGCTCTTTAACACTTTATTACCTCACTCGATTACGTTTTTTTTTTAAATAAATACCCCGACAGCTTTTTAGAAGAAGGGCATAGTTGTGCCCCGGGCTCTGTTCAGAAACCGGCGACACTTTTTATCCTTTCGTTTTGCTGATTTTTGCTTTTGCTTTTTTTTTTTTTTTTTTTCCTTTCTGACAGAGCGCAATCGCCTCGGGCGACCATCTGACGAGCCTAGTCTACCGCGATTTAGCAAAATGGTGGTAGTGCCATATTGAAACCTTTTTTCCTTTTTCTGGCGATTTTAATTCATTTCTTTCGGGAAATTCCGGCGACAGTTTCAAAAACGACTTAGTAACAGTTTGAGTTGTTTTTTTATGTGTAACTTCGCAGATAGTAAAATATATAACACAATTACATACATTTTATGTACTATATATATATATATATACACATGTATTCATTCCTATATATATACACATATATATCACTCGTTTGGAAAAAGTGTGTCACAATACGAAATTTTTAATTTTCTTTTTTTTTTTTCGCTAAAAAGCCTTCAAAGGACGTTGTCTTCTTTGGAAAATAATGAAAGATTTTTTTGCTCAAATATTAACCACTGGAGAGCACAGCAAACTCACTTTTCTTAATGCAAATTGCCTGACGAGTTCAACTTCTAACGTTTCGCCTGTAAAATTTCATTTCTTCGTATTGTGGCACTCTTCTTCCAAATAAGCAATATATATATATATATATATATATATATATATATATATATATGTGTGTGTGTGTGTGTGTGTGTGTGTGTGTGTGTGTGTGTGTGCATGAGCCTGCGGTGGTCTGTTTGTAATTTTGTTGATTTTTATAATACCTACAAAATATCCCATAAAACATTAAATCAAACAAAAATAAGTATAGTAACAGGTGACTTTTTGCAGAAAAAAATAGCATGAAAAGAGTGAAATAAAGTAAAAAGACACCAGACGGATAAAAAGAATAAGAGTATGATATATGCGTAGTAAATTAACAAAAACAAAAAAAAAAGCACTGTTCTAATTTTTGAACTAAAAAAGACGAAAAGTTGAGAAAATATAAAAATTGGGGGATGGGCACTAAAAGACAAATACGTAGCAAATTAAAAGGAAAAACTTGTAAATAAAAAGAACTAAGAGAAAGCGCAGTGCTAAAATCGGAGAGGAGCCTTTGCTCTTTGAACCCTATCAGACTCATAAAAATCTCCGAAAATGTTTTTCTAAGCATTACAGAAGGTATTTACATAAGTATACATGGCATAGCATGATAAAAATAATAGAGGTATGATAGATGTATATTAAATAAACAAAAATACTTAAAAATGAAAATGCATTGTTGAAATTTTTGAACATGAAAAAGAAAAACAAAAGTGGGAAAAATAGTGAAATTGGGAGAAGGCATTAAAAGATAAAAGTAGTGAATTAAAAAGAAATCGTTATAAATAAAAAAAATAAGAGAAATTGTTGTGTTACAACAGGAGAGAAGCATGAAACGGTCAATGTTTCAACTCTCTCCAAAAGTTTAGAAGCTCAAAGATCCGCTTAAACTTCAACGTTTGCTTTTTCATCACCATCCATAGCTCATAAAAATCTGCGAAAGAAATTTGTTAAGTATTTCTGATGGTCTTTTTCCATCTTTTTGAGTGTGGTCTAACAATAATGCATACATTTTTGGGGACTTTGGAAATTTTGCCTCCTGAATGTTCTTTCCCCAGGAACTTTTTTCCAGGATCCAAGAATCTTGATTCAGCGTTTGGCGATATTTAGGTTTCTTACAGCAACCCTTACATGCATGGTGACTAACAACATCCCTCCTCCTCCCGTGGAGCACCCCCTGGGGTAGCAGAGGATGTAACATACTGATAAAAGTGGAGCAGGGAGATGACCCCCGCTTGCTTCTCAACAAGATCAGCACTAAACCTGATAAGAAGTTGCACAAATCATAGATTAGGCTTAGTTTGGATCTATGTACGCTTTTTGCTTTTAATTTTTACTTTGATAAAGTCTTTGTAGTCGTATTAGCAATTGTGTAATCAAAAAAGAAAAGATATTTGAATTCGTAAGGGGATGAATAATTTATCTAACTTCCTCTATTGCGTGTCAGATTTTTAATTTCTTTTTGAATTTGATCTAGCGAAATTCTTTGGTTCATCAAATATCCATGATTGCACCACTCTATTGTAATTATAGTTGCAATGGTTTATTATATTCAATTGAATTTTGATAGTAAGAGTTCTTAATTTACAAACACTAAGGATTTTACGCACAGCTTTAATAACTTTTATTAAATTAAGGATTTACTGCGTACTAACATCACATGTAGTTTAATTTGAAATCTCTTATAAAATTACAAGCAATTTTTACAGATAATAAATATAATTTTATGTGTAATCTGTATATGCCAAAATTTCAAAGCATAAAAGTGCTTTATGAAAAGTTTAATTTCCCAATATATATTCTTCAAATAGTTTTCAATATCAGAAAAATGATTTACTCACTGTTGTCACTACTATAGCTCTGTAAAATTACGAAGCTCTTTTTCAAGTGTTGAGAGTTTCCTATAGAGTGGGTAATATGCAATTAAATAAAATTATTGTAGACCAATAACTATACATTGTAATAAATTCAAATAACCTTCAATATCTGAAAAATGTGCTGTTAGTTGTTAATCACTAATCGGACTATGCAAAATAGGAATACCATTTTGTAAGTGTTGAAAACTTCTGCAATAGTTGGTTGTGTACCTGTAAATAAAACTTTTAGGAAAAATAATAATTAAATTACGCAGATAAATAAAAATTAAAAAGAATCTCAGTCTAATATATTTTCTCCACCTAATTTTTAATTTTATGAAAAATGTTATTGTATAGGCGTTTAAAATATATCTGTTAACATGGTTTAGCTGGTTCAATGTTTTTGAATAAAGAAATTATGAATGGACAAAAAATGTGCTGTACTATAACTAAATAAATCACTTTTTTGAAGTCTTTCAAAAAATATTGGTCTGACATCGTGACAATCTTCCAATAAACAAAAAAACTGAAAATTCTGCCCTCTCAAATTGAGTTATCTTGCTTTTAAAAGATTCGTTAAAGCGACACCGAACAAGGCAATTGACAGGTGGCCGACAAGATAGTCCTGCTATTGTCTTCTCAACTGCAACAATTACTGTTGTTCCTGGTGCGGACCCTCATTTTGGAAGTCAGCTGTTAGGGACAGGAAACAAATCGTCTGTGAATACAGGAGTCACTTAAACCGCGAAATGCGAACGCGCGTCTGCGAAACAAAGATGTTACTTGGACAGACAGAATAAGGCCCGAATGACGGAATGCAATTTTACAATGCTGCATTGTCGCGCTTATACGTTCTGAAGTTCGAATCTCGAGGTGAATTGTTCCTTGTGGATAAAGCGCGGAGTTGGCAAAATTTGTCGCGTTATTTCAGTTTGAGTTGTTGGGGGTAACACAGAGCAAGAGAGAGGTCTTTTGTGAAGTCATTGTACTGACTAAATGCCGCGTATAAGTTATGGCTTGAACTCTTGGAAAGTTTTGCAGCAAAAATGTTAGAAATTTCAATGAGAGCTTCATCTTTAATATATTTGTGTATAGCATACAGATAAATGCAGAAAACTAGGAGAGACTGCTTTTTTTAAGTTTCCTAAATTGTTATCAAAACCTTGATAGAAAAAACTTTTCTTTTTTTATATATTCAAAATATTAAAATCAAAAGCTTTCAAGCGACATTAATTCATGTTTCTATGTAGATTAAAAGTAACTCAATTTAAATATCAATGAGTGAGAAATGCAATAAAATACACGTGCATTTTTTACTTTTAAACGTGGTTTTCTCAAACGTCAATTTTAAAACTAATGTTCATTTTTCTAAAAAAATACTTTGCATATTAAATGAATGAATTATCCAACCTTTTTGATTCATTTTGTGCGTCAAAACTCATAAAACTGCGATAATTCATTCATCTAATTTTCAAGCACAAAGGTATTTATCCGTTACTTTACACATTGCTTTGAAATTTGGATCTCATTTTGCTTATATGTTCATAATTATACTGAAGTGAAACTTTTTCTTTAGGACCTACACTATTTTGTAAACAGCTGCTTTTATGGTCAAAAACGGTCTCTTTTTTTTTTTTTTTCATTTAAAAAGTGACTAATGGTTAAAATTCAATAAATTATGAAATAAACAGTTTAAAAAAAAATTAGATATCTCTTGGAAATGCAGTGAAAATTGTAAATTTCTATCATTTAAACTCTTTGAGAAAAAGGTACGTAAAGTTTAGCATTTCAACATAACACGAATACAGGGTACCGATTCCGTTTAAAATCTTTAAAATTATGGAGAAATGATTTAAAAAAATTTAATTTTTTCATGACATTGTTTGCTAGTTGATATTTATGAAAACATTTTGTGCAAAAGTGGCAGAAATGTCAAACACCTTTTCACCTTTCACCTTACATATACGGTAATACATAATACAGCTAAAAATACAGCTAAATTAATTGCAGTAAATTTGTAAGGACACATTTTCAAAGTATTTGGAAACCTTCCTACACCAAATCTACAATCAGTGTTATAGTTAGAAAAAAGTGCTTATAGGAACTTACTTTAGAGTTTGGAAGGACTCAGCAAAATAAAAGTTATTCTGAAACCAATTTACAAGACATAGCATAAGCATTATTTTTGCAATAGAAAACCAAATATTTTGAGGGAAAGCGTTCCCCACGTCTCTCTTTTTACTACAGCACTGTTTACAGCAGTGTAAATTTAATCTTTAAAATTTTGGAGGCTTTTTAAAAAGCAGGCAATAATACATTACACTAGCCTTCGTACCCGGCGTTGCATGGGCTACTTAAAAAATGAAAGAGCTGTTCAATTGATGTTTTTGTATTATTCTGACATCAGTTTCTAAAGCGCTAAGGAGTAAATAATTATGCGTATTGCAAGGTTTGCAAAACACCAGTAGAGCATATTTTTGGCAAAAACCTCCTTAACGTTAATCAAATTTATCAATAATACAAGTTATGAGTATTTTCAATTAGCACAAAAGATGAAAATATATGCATTCTCAACTATAATATGTGCTCACTTTAAACTGAATTAAATCTGATGGAATATATTTGAAATATTTATGTACAATTACAATCAGCTTTTTACATAAAATGATACACACTTTTTTGTTGATTACGTGAAACTAAAGCACCAAGACTTATTAAATACCAATAAGAATTAATTTAATATCAAGTCATCAGATTCCAATTAAGCTTTAGTTAAAATCCTTAAAAACAATCTTTTTTGTTCAACTCTGTTTCACTTAAAGAAATCCAAACAATCTTAATTTAACGTGTTCTTTTAACGATACAAACTGTATTGCAAAAATCGAAACAGTAAGGAAAAAGAGATTTATTACAATTCGAAACCTCACCCATGTAACGGAAAAAGTCCAACAAAAAAAACACAATTAGTCGCACATCCTAAATGTACCAAAATATGAGGCCGGTGAATGATAAACTTACACTACAATCAATAAACATTACTAAAGAAACATTTTTCATATGCTGAAAAGAGTTAAGAACGTTGAATGTGAAAAAATAAGAAAGGACAGACGAGATAAATTTCCGAATAGAGCACCCAATTTTAAACTAATTTAAAATGAAATTCTAGATGGAAACGTTGTTTTAAGATTTGGACAGCAGCCAAAAAAATCTTTTTTAAAACAATTTTTAGAATTTTATTTTCTCATCCATATGCAAAATTGCAACAGGAAAGAAATAAAAATTCCTGAATAACGTTATGTTAATTAACAATTTAATTAATATCTCCGCTAATTAAAGTCGTACAATTATGAGATTGGTCCTATTGTTTTCTTTGGAAAATTTCAAATTGATCGGTATCTCGTTTGACTCCCGATTCTCAGTGGTTCTCGATAAGATCGATCTTCAGACAAACAGACAGACAGACAGACAGACGGACGCGAACAGATTTTAATATTATAGTGGATACTGTGTTCACTTTAAGAGAGATTAATAGTTACCGAGACTTCAACTCTAAAACTGTATCGCCATAAATGCGCATTTGATCCAATAAATTAGAAGTGGTAATGCTACAAAAACATCACTGATCTCAAGTCATCACTCTGTTTGCTACTTTTTTTATCGGAAATGAATTTCGTCGTTTTTTCTGAATCGTTTCAAAATGCAAGGCAAAATATGTATAAAAATAAGGAAACAATGAGTGAATTCGATAGAAATATTTACTCAATAAAAAACATCTCTAGCTTGAATAACTCTAATTTACTTTTGCTGATATAAACCTTGATTTTTTTTTTAGATTTGTCGCCAGCTCGCCAAAGTTTGTGTTTGAATTTCGTTGCAAATAGATGAAATTTTTAGTTTTAGCATATCTACGTACTTGCAAATACATATGAGAGTAAGACAAAAAAAAAAAAATCATTACTAAAGCAGTATCATCGTAATTTGTTCGATTTCTTATCGCTTTCGTCATCGTAACACACCGAATACTTCAATGAAACACAGTTATTTATTTATTTTTTTGTTAATGTAGCCAGTAGAAAATATCACTTCGATGCTTTGCAAACGAAAGTAACAAAATTTGTAGTAAAAAAATCTTTGACTACATTCTCTCTAAAAATATCTGGCAAAAAATTAAAAATAATCAAACTTTAAAGGTTCAGCGGAAGGAGAACCAAAAATTCCCATTGTAGGTCTGCATCGGAAGGTAGTTGCTAGCAACCATTGAGAAGAGTATTGGGTTCAAATGGCTGAAGACTTCATTCGTGAAGCAGCGACTCCAAGTCACGTGATAGAGTTTCAAGCAAAGCATTGGATGAAATCAGATTTATTTCGCTTGTTTCACGCAAAACGTGTCAACCATCCGTCGATGTTGAGTCACGTGACTTGGAATCTTTGGGTCCGCTTTTGCTAAGCAAATTATTGGACTTGCTCCCTCCATTTTAATTCCTGCTCTAAGCTAGCAACAGTAAATTTCGTTCTTTTTATTACAGCATTTCCAACAGATAAATAAAGTTTACCCATCGTAGTTTTTCAAATTCCAAAAAATACGTAAAACGACAAAGTTTTTTTTTTTTTCTAAATTATACTTTTAAATGCAGCCTTAGCAATATTTCCTTTCCTCGCACGTGTGAATTTCTATCCATATGTAGTTCGAATCTATGAATATGTAATCGTATTGGGTTCATATAAACAGGTTATATTTTTTAATCTTATGAAAGTAATATTAGGGTTTCCAGCCTTAGAGGAACAATTTGAGGAGCATCTGTGGTGATTTTGAGGAGTAATTTGAAATTTTGCGGAGTAATTCGGTATTTTGTATAAAAATCAATAAAAATAACTAAAGCAAATTGCTTTAGAGTTTTAATAATCATTTTTAAGCCTCATAATTATTCTTAAATTCATAAAACAGCTTTAAAAACTACTTCAATCTTTGACTATAAGCATCTTTAACTTCTCATATTAACATGTTTGACATGATAATGCAAAATATAAGCTTGAAAACGTTCGGACGGGAAATGCGAAGCAAAATAACTTCTTTACAGACCCGCGGAGTTTCGCCATTTTTGCGAAAAATCTCCGCAAAATGCAGAGCAGTTGGCAACCCTGGTAATATTTTTATTAGGAGAAACAATTTAACTTACAGCAGCAGAACACAATAATGGGTTTTGGTGTTAATCATTCGGTGATACAGCGCAATTTCGTACTTTAAAAAAATGTACAAAAAATACGCGTTATTTCCTTTTGAGTTCCTATAAAAGTAGAGTGAAGAGTTTTTAATTCCTAGAATTGATCTAAAATCCTCAATGTGGGAATTTTCCTCAAAAGTTTAGGCATAACAATTGTTGGGGGAAAAAAGAGAGAGAAAAGGAAAGAAAGATCCTGCCACAACATGACTGTAAAGCTTGCTTTTCCTTTCAAAGCATGCAAATTAAAGAAGCCAACTTTAAGCAAATATTATTCAGGGAATTTATTAATGAAATTTATGGCATTTGTACTAACCAAGTTTGAGCAAAAAAATTATATAACGTCATAAAAAAAAACAAATTTTGATGAAATGTGCTTAAGAAATAAATTTTGAGGTTATATCTTTTTAGCGAGGTTAAAACCACGACACTGGGAGAAAGAAAGCCGCAACTATAACGTGTACTGTAAAGCTTACTATCCCTTCCATAGCATGCGAATTTAAAAAGTGAACTTTAAGCAAATATTATTCAAAGTTGAATCATAATGATTTTATAATTGAAGATTCATCAGAAAATTTAGCGATGGCATCTATGTAAACCAATTTTAAGCGAAAATTTATCTAACGCAATGAATAAAATAAAATTTGGTGAAATGTACATGAGAAATTAATTTTAAAATTATATCTTATTAGCAAGGTTGAAATCACAACACGGGGAGAAAGAAACCCGCAACTATAACGTGTACTGTAAAGCTTGCTTTACCTTCTATAGCATGCAAATAAAAAAAAAAAAAAAAACAACTTTGTGCAAATATTATCAGAAGTTTATCAAGAAATTTACTGATGAAATTTATGGCATTTGTGTTAACCAAGTTTAAGCAGAAAATTTATATAACGTCATAAAAAAAAAAAAAAAAAAAAAAAAAAAAAAAAAAAACAAATTTTGGTGAAATGTGCGTAAGAAATAAATTTTAAAGTTATATCTTTTTAGCGAGGTTAAAATAACGACACGGAGAGAAAGAATGTTGCAACTATAATTGTACTGTAAAACTTACTATCCCTTCTGTAGCATGCGAATTAAAAAAGTGAACTTTAAGCAAATAATATTCAAAGTTAAATGTTAATGGTTTTATAATTAAAGATTCATCAGGAAATTTACCGATGGCATCTGTGTAAACCAATTTTAAGCGAAAATTTATCTAACGCAAAGAATAAAATAAAATTTGGTGAAATGTGCATGTGAAATAAATTTGAAAGTTACATCTTATTAGCAAGGTTAAAATCACGACACGGGGAGAAAGAAACCCGCAACTATAACGTGTACTGTAAAGCTTGCTTTACCTTCTATAGCATGCAAATTAAAAAAAAAAAAAAAACTTTACGCAACTATTATTCAGTGTTAAATGATGGTGATTTTATAATTAGAAGTTTATCAGGAAATTTACTGATGAAATTTATGGTATTTGTGTTAACCAAGTTCAAGCAGAAAATTTATATAACAGCAAAAAAAAAAAAAAAAAAAAAAAACGAACAAATTTTGGTGAAATGTGTGTGGGAAACAAATTTTAAAGTTATATCTTTCTAGCGAGGTTAAAATAACTACAATGAGAGAAAGAATGCTGCAACTATAACGTTTACTGTAAAATTTCTTTCCCTTCTGTAGCATGCAAAATAAAAAAGCCAACATTAAGTAAATATTAAATATTTATAACGGATCTAATCACAGCAATTTCGAGTTCACTTGAGTGAAAAATAGAAACGAAAATCTTTCACAGTCCCTAAAATTTGACTTTCACCAACATAAATTTTTAAAATGCAAAATCGAAATTTTTACCAAAATAGCCATGAACTTCTTTTTTAAACGACCTGAGGATTTTCGTAGACTTTTGAAAATTAAAGAATAACGATGTTCAAGGGGAGAAATCGCTAACTGCAAGAAACTACTCATTAAATACAATTTAGCAATTAAAAATATCACCAAATTAGTGATAAATATTTTGATTTGACAATATATCTATAATTACTTTCAACGCTTTTAAGTAAAACTATGTAAATTTCACGTTAATTTTTCGACATGTAAAAAATTTGAGTCTCTATACAAAAAATGAAGTCTTTATATTTTACAACCTATGTATTGAGAATATTATGGCAATATCAGTTTCTCAAAATACATCTTGTTCTTAAGAAATACAAAGATTCAAGAAAGATAATAATAAAGATACAGACGTTCGAGCTCTTGAGACAATAGCCACACCTTCATTTCATATATAGTGCTTTACACAACCCCCCCCCCCTTCCTTTTTTCATTAAACAAAGAATGAAATGTTGATGCAGTCGAAACTCTTTAACGTTTATAGTTTTTTTATTAGCTTATAAATTATCGTATTACAAAATCATCTACACTACCAATTATCTACACTCATTAAAAAAATAAACAAGAGGCGGGATTGAACTCTTGCTGTACAGAATTTTCAATTTTATTATTTATTTTCAATTCCGGACGCAGAAAGGAAGATTATAAGTTTGCCGTATGTATCGTCTCCTCACAGCATTACTAAGACATCTAATCTCAGAAATAACAGTAAGATATCCTACTGTTGCTCTGAAGCGACGATATGTGGGTATTGTGTGTGTTTGTCTTCAGCATCGTAGCTACTATCGGTTGAACCGTTTTTGATGCTTTTTTTTTTAATCAATTATCGGATTTTGAAGATTTTTTTTTTTTTTTTTTTTTTTGAGTGCTGATAAAACTATATAACTATATATAAATAGAAGCACACTCCTCCACGTATATAAAATTTAATAGCAAATATGCATTACATGAAAAAACATGCAAAATCAACAAGTATGAAAACGTATTATGGTGAGGCTCTGAGAAGTTGAGCTCCGATTCTGACAATGTTTACCTCTGTTTCGGTAAATAGGGAGGGGTAATTGGCACTAAGTTGAGTTGAGAAACTTTTTTAGTAGTTTTTCAAAAATATTCCAACTAAAATCCGAGCCAATAACGCGTTTATTTTGCACTAAACTCCCCTAAAACAGGTAAACATAGTCAAGGTCACAGCTCAACTAACCAGAGCTGCCCTATAAAAGCCTCATGTATGTTTCGGTTCACTATGGGATCGCAAATCATATAAAATAAAGGAAATGACGGCCAAAGAGTTTTTAGACCTGGGGCCCTCGCCTAATCAAATTTGCAGCTTCCTCCTGGTGGCAATAAAAAAAAATATGAGCTAGACTAACGATTTAATGGTTCTAAAAAAAAGAAAAGAAAAAGGAGCGAGAGAAATTTAAAAAAAAAAAAATGAGTGCATGGTCATGTAAGCGCGTTAGAAGCTATATTTCTTAAACTCCTATTTTTATGAATGATTAGCTTTATTTAAAATTTTTTAAATATATTTCTATGACTATGAAGCGGACTTATTGTTAACGCCCATACAAGTTTACTTCATGCATTGAAAACCAGAATTACGTCTCAAAAACTTACTCGAGTATTTTCACCTTTCGTATTTTTCTTCAAAAAAATAATAATAATCATCGCAAAAAAGAGGGGGGGGGGCGGGGATCAATTGGAATTTTTGAACTATTCCATTCGAGCGCTTGGCAAATTTCATAAATACTCAATGTTAACCACTATAAATGTCAAAATCAAAATTATAGAATGCAAGTACTCTTTCCCTGTCGTTTATAATTTCTCCTTTAGAAAGGTTTTTTTTTAAAAAGAGAATTGATCACTTTTATGGTCTTCTCTGTTTTCTATGATTCACCCCTCCAAAATTAATTTCAGCGGTCTAAAAATAGATGAAAGAGTAATTTCACACCTGAAGTCACGTCTTGCTATAACCTTAGGAGTAAAGTATAAAAATCATAGAAAACGGCACTTTTTCAAACTTAGAAATTCTGCCGTCGTGTTGATCTCTGAAACTTGAAATTGCAAAAACAAAAACTGAACGGAATATGCAAGAGGAACAAAAATATGATACGAAACAGCCTTGTCCCTACTTCTCCGTATGTCGCAACTCATTGCAGCAAAGACAGTTTAACAAAGAAAGCTAGTAGAAATCTCCAAAATGAATTAGCATGGAGTTATGCGATAAACTAGTTAAATATCGCCAAACTGACAGAGAAGTTAGCATATTTTGTCACTAAGCTTGGCGTGATATCGCCAAGTTGTCTTCATAAGGGCCCAGTTTCATGCGTCATTTCCATTCTATTACTTCTGCTTTTGCGCTTCGAAAAAATAAATAAATAAAGAAAGAAAGAAAGAAAGAAAGAAATAAAAATAAAATTTAAAAAAAGCAGGACGTCTACAACATATTTAAAAAGTTATTCCTGGTCACTGTACCGATAATGTTTTTACACTTGTGAGCTTTTAAATGTTTTTACATTTGCTGACTTTCTTTATCTTTCATTAATTTCATTATTTTTAGAAGTGTTTTAATCTTGATTAAAAAAAATTAGTAAATTGGTCTACAGAGAGCAATTTACAATCAATTTTACAAATATATTCTAAAATATCGCATGCTAAACATTAAGTGCTCATTCTATTCATTTCTAAATAGTTTTTCTTCCCTTTAAACTTGAAAATGCCATCCTCCATCAACTAGCATTTTATTTACACGTTACAAAACCTCCTTTTTGAAGAAAAGATGCAGATTTTTGCAACAAACTATCAAGTTACTCCAGACTTTTGAGAGGCCTCTTTTTCGAGCAATAACCCTTATGCAAAATGAGCAATTTATTGCCTTGAGTCAAGAGCACAAGAACCCACTCGAAATTATGATTGATTACTAATTTCTCCCGACAGGGAAAAATTTCGACTCTTAAAGACAGAAGAATGTATTTGGCACATCACGTGCTATTCAAGTACACCGTTCACTAACTACAAGCGAGCTTGAATCTTAGCACGTTTCAGCATCCCCCCTCCTGAGTTTTGGAAGAGGGGGGTTAGAGGCATAGGGTTCAAAATATGCCATAAAAATGGCATGCCGCCTAAGCTGCCATTCATTGGTGAGGATTATGTTGTAGAAGCTCCAAGCCCTAACCTTGTGTCGACTGGCCATTCATCATACTTTCCCAACGAAAAGAGCGGCTGTCTTTTTCGCAGGGTTGCCGCTCTCTCGCTGCCAATCATCTGATAATTCTCGCCAAAGAATCGCCAGTAGATGATGCCAGTATATCTGTAGATTGAAAAAAATCATCGTTGAACACTTTGCTTCAAGTGAAATTGCAGATGCGTTGCAATATAAAGGAATTCCGGATCTATGGGCGGCATCTAGGAGTTACAGGCTCCTCTCGATGGAGCCTGTAACCCTGCAATGGAGAAATGCCTCCATTGGTTATCCTTTGAGTGATAAAAGGGAAATAAAATACCTTTTGTGGACCAAGAGGTAGAAGTCGAACCTTTCTAAGACAATGACAAACATTTTCTATGAAAAGTTTAAAAAACTCACAAAATCCATCATCCTTATTTTACTTCGATAGACAAGACAAAAAGCAATGACAACTGAATCTAAGGGGACAAAGACAACAACTTCCCCCTATATTAAGCTTGTCTCATCACTTCTACTCTGTAACTGTGAAAAGAATTTAAAAATTGGAGGTTGGAGTAATTACTTCGCTCTGTGTACGTCTTGCTCTGCTTAATTACTATCAATCAATCATTTTATCGTCTTTGTGAGGGCAATTGGAAAGATGAGAAAGGACCCTCTTAAATTATCACCACAAACACGCGAAGTCTGACATTGCTTTTATTTACAAAATAGTAAGATGTTCTCTAAATTATTTCTATTTAAAATTTCCTGGAGAGCATTCTGAAGAAATAACCCTACATTGAAGAGTGGCCTCAAGTTTTGTTCGAAAAGAAAAATGTTTGATCGGTGTATTTTGCTTGTAATAACTTTTGCTTTACGAAATTTGATATCAATGAGCAAAAAGAGACAGCTTCAAACAACCCAGAGAAACATGAAGAAGTGTATGCTAGGACCCCCAAGTCGGGCAGAAAGCGAAACTCTTGGATTAGGGGCAGAACCTTTTCTCTCTAATTCTAATCCATAATGTACCGGTAAAGCTTTTCATATTATTTATAGTGTAAAGAAGTTACAAATGGGACTGGCATCTTACCAAAAGAAATTATCATAGATGGCTAAAAAAAGCAGGGCGGCGGAGTCGGAAAAAAATTGCCAACTTCAACTCCGACTCCTGGATTTTCAAACGTCCGACTCCGTCTTTTTCATTCTTATTTTTTCCAAATCCCCCTTCCTCATGGGAAGAGGGGAGGAACCCCTCAACATAGATTGAAATATTAATTCCTTTTTATGAAATTTTCGCGTTGTATTTTATTGTAAACCTAAGATGAAATAGAAATTCAATTTGAAAATCAAATTATCCAAAAGTTGAAATTTCTGAAGTGAGAGTACTTAAAAATCCCGTTAAAAAAATGAATAGCATTAATTTGCTCCCCTTTAATGTTTAACTAACAGATGTTGATCAAATCCTGTGCTCACTATTTTTAAAAGTTGTAACTTGATATGTTTTTTTTTTTTTTTTTTTTTTTTTTTTTTTTGCTTAGTCAAAAAACTTTTCTTGACAAGGAGCGGTCCTCGCCCCTCTTGGGTGACACCCATCTGGTGGGTACCACCTTAACTTAATATCAGAGTTTATAAAAATTGAAATACTCTAATTCTGAAAAATTTCCCCAATACTATCCCCCTAAAATCTTAAATTTCATCTTAAAAATTTAAACAGAAACATTGCACTATATTACGGGGAGAGGTCGAGTACATGCACGTCTGGAGCAAATTTTCCAAAAATGCGACGTATACAGCTTTGTGCTAATAGCTTTTACTACAGTTACATTTCTTGGCTCAATTTAATTTTAGTTTTATTGGCAGCTTTATAATTAACCTTAATAAGAAGATTTTAGGATTAACTATAGTTATTGAGTTGTAACCAAGAAATCATGTACTGATTTTATTTTGAACTTTTCAGTGATAACCAAGTTTTCTTAGATAAAGTCTTTAGATTAAAAATAAAACATTTATATTTTATCGGATCTTTTGGATTTGCGCTTTCATGCCAAGCCAACACTTATTTGAATTTACCAAGAACCATCAGAAGTTTCTCGACTTGCTCAAGCGATTCATGCATTCCTTTTACTATTTAATAACTGAGATCGAGGTAAAAAAATACATTATTTTCTTTAATTGAAAGTGATTACTTAGGAAATGTTAGGCAACAAAACTGTTTGCTGACAGTTGCTATCATTTAAATAAAGTTGAAAAATAAGCAAACTAGGAGACGGCGTAGGTAGCTGTTACAGAAAGCTTGATAAGCAATCAAGTCAGCTAGTTGCCACAATGACAAGCATTTTCTTATTAGTAGCATGTAATCAAATTATTGGTAGTCAGTTTTTTAAAAAATGTAAGGAGGGTTAGTGAAAATTAAAGAAGTAAAAAAAACCCGGAGTCGGCATGTTTTTGAACAACTCCGACTCCGACTCCTTTACCCCAAAATCAGTCCGACTCCACAGCCCTGAAAAAAAGTCCTATGCTGGATATCGAGAAATGGAAAAAGACCGGGAAAAAGATCCCAGCGTTGGTGTTAGAAAAGAAACAGGGGGAATAGACCTTCATACAGCAGCGAATTAATAAAGGCTGACGATGATGTTCATATATTGTTTTCAAAAATAATAATAATAATAATAACAATAAATATATAAATAAATAAAAATAGAAGGGTTGATTTTACTCGAACGGAGATCAAATTTTACTAAAGAACTTGGGGTCGCATTTCACTTTTAGTATCTGAAAACAATAATTTCAGTAATTCAAATTTAATAACTAACCGAAAAATAATGACTTCATGAGCTACACAAGCTTATTTTCTGACATTATTAAATCGACAAAGTACACGCTCAAAAGCAACCACAATACGTAACGTTGTACATTTTACACTGATGAATAAATGACCGACAAACGGAGCGTGGAACACCACAACAGATTCTACTACAAATTTTGCTCGTATTGATGTGTATAATCACCTTACTTATTTTAACCAACCCCTGCACACTGTTTTTCAAACTACATTCATAGAAATTTCTCATGTGCTTAAAAGGAGAAAAAATTGTTTCTTGATAACAAATCATGTCAATAAGAAAGCTCCTACGCGCACTAAAAATATGTAGATTGGGTTTTGAGGTCGTTGGCCAAATAAATAAATAAACAATGGTAATAATTAAGTTGGTTGTTAAAAAATGTAACAAATTAATTTCACCGTTGGACATTAGCAATTGTGAATTTTAAACTATTGAAACTTTTCAAAATCAAATTTCATTCCAAGTTTTCTAGTTCTTCCTGGGCTCCAGTCATCAATTTAATTTTTTTTAAATATTTTCTTTTACCTAATTCTTACATGCTAAATAACAATTTTACTCATGCGGATTTTTATATTTGAGATAAAAATGAAATATTTCACACTTTATTCAACTACAGCGCACATCAGTTCTTAAAAATTCTTCAACATTTATTATGCCGGTAATTTATCAAATTTACGTAATTAAGCTTTAATATGAATTTATAAATCACTATTTAAGCGAAAAAGCGCCAAACTGAAGCTACTCGTTCGTGAAGGGGGGGGGGGGGCTTGCTTGTCTTCGGGAGCTCAGCTTTCTTGATGGATGAGTGCGAGGCCGTCAAAATAAGAGGCCGCTTCTTGGCGACGTTATTTGGTGCACTGTCACTTGGCGACCATTCATCATCGCTATTTTTTCCTTATTGATGTTTTTTCCTTATTTTTATAGCTCTAAAAATATGGTGATCTTTCAAAGACTAAACCTGCACCCAAGAAGAAATTTCTGTTCTCTTTTGCTCTACCGTATTTATTCCCTCAAATAAAATTTGAATTTATTGGCCTCAAAGACAAAATATGTTCTAAGATATCAAAAAGTTTATTGACTTGAGGGCATTTGTCAATTTGTCGAATGTGTAAACCTCAAAGTCAATTGCAGATTTTGAGTCGTAGACTCAAAATTAATTTTTATACGTTTTCTTCTGGTTTGAGATTTGACGAACCAATCAGATCACCCGAAATTGGAGAGAAAATTGCAAAATTTTGTGAAGAAATTCATTTACTCAAGCCTTAGTATTTACAGATAAAGTAGAAAATTTTGGAAATGTTTCGATTTGAGTTTTTAAACCATAGTTTCACTGTTCAATATTTTTTTCAAAAAAGGATGTTGAAATTATTCTGTTAGAAAAAAAACCCTGAACTTATCCGTTAAAATGGGTTTCAGAACATGATCGGGAATTTTTATATTTGTTTCAATTTTGAAACTTACTATACGTAAATGATAACAATTTCTGACAAACAAATACAATGTACAATTTATAACTTTTATTACTCAAAGAATGTTTTTATGTCAGAAAATACTGCTTGAGTGGTACTTCTCAGCTAATTAATATATTGCGAAAATTTGAATTGATTCTACAAAATTGTTAGGAACAGATTAAAACCTTTTGTTTCACGATTTCTTATTCTGTTCAAAATTTTGGGAAGTAAAACAGTAGCACGTTTATAAACAGCAAACTTCATTATTTGAGTCTTAAAAACTGAAAGAAACAGATCAAACTTTTAAGAGTTGTTTTTAAATCATTGTGTACTAATTCCATCATTTTATAAAATTCAAATAATTTTTCAGCATTGCAAAAAATTACTGTAACAAAGTTTCAAAATGCATACCAGGAGCTTTTGCTGTTTATTATTGCACAACAATGTCCACTATTCAAGTTTTTAGGCAAAATATTTAATAGTGTGTTTGGTTATAGAGTGACATATTATGTTGCATTGTTAATTAAAAAAAATCGGAATTACCAAGATGAAAGCTGATTGTTCGATCGGATACCCAAGAAAACGTTTGCAATTCTAAGCTTTCCGAATGTTGACAATGTTAAGGTCAGTGCTATATACACTAACTGCAATGCTAGTTAGTACATACAACTTGGGTATATTTATGATTAACTTTCCTCTTAAGTCAAAAGTTTTTGAAAACTCCCTTAAGCAAAAAGTTCCCTAAGTTAAAAGTACCCTGAAGCTCCCTTAAATCAAAAGACCCTCAAGTACAAATATTCAAAAGTTCCATTAAATCAATGTATTGCAACAATGTAATGTTTCCAAAATCAAAAGCTTCTATCAAATGTTACCTTTGGTCAAAAGTGCTCAACAGTTCCCTTAAAGCAAGTTAAAATTGCCTAAAATTTAAGTTAAAAGTGCGTTCAATTAAACGTTCCCTAAGCCAGAGGCTAATAAAAATATTGGTGTTTCAAATAGTTTCTAAAATCAAAAGCTCCTATCAAATGTTCCCTTCGGTCAAAAGGGCTCAACAGTTGCCTTAAGTTAGTTAAAGTTGCCTAAAAATTAAGATAAAAGTGCACTCAGTTAATCGTTCCCTAAGCCAGAGACTCCTAAGAATATTGGTATTTTAAATAGTTGCTCACTACATGAACGAATGAAATAAATAATTGAAATAAAACATCACATTTTAATTCTTTCAACTAAATAAGAGTTTCAATTCAACTAACATCTGTAATTTCATTCCTGTAAGTTTGTTGTAATACTTCAAAAGCAGAGGGAATATTGCAGAAATTTTTTAACTCAAATAGACTAAAGGATTTCGTTCTTTTTTTGACTACATCCTTGTTAAATAACAAAACCTCTGCAGAAAAGCAAAAATTTACTATCGGCGAAAATATTTTATAATCAAGGAAAATCAAGCAGCTCTTTTTAAAAATTCCAGATGCTATCTTTAAAATTAAGACCTTCCACCTTATGCAGTTGGAAAACATTTTTCACAGTCTGGAGATAAGCTGAGTTAATTTATTAATAACAGCTTGTATAACAAAATAAATTAGTTAATAACCGGTTTCCTACATGACCCACACGTGACATCTCTACGTGTAGCAAAATGACCCGAAGCAGGAAGCATGAGCAGAAGAACCATTATTCACCCAACCCCTTCAGCAGGCGTAGTAGTTTACCCTCTTGACTTGGTGTGGCTGGGTCTTTGAAACCACGAGATGTCAGGACCACCAAACGCTTATATGCCAGAGAAGCACTCGAAATGTCAAGCTTACGCCGATTTCCATCAAGATATATGTTTGCCACTTGTACTAGTCTTTAGTCTCATGAATGGTTGGATTTCCGCGGTTGTCTTTGAAGAAGTCTTTTCAGAAATAAATGGTACTTGATTGATTTTACCCAACTATAGTGAACAAGAAAACTGTCAATCTTTTTTTTTTTTTTTTTTTCTAATTTTGCTTACTTAGTTTATGTTATTGATGCGTCTAACTTCATAGACAAAAATCAAAAAATCTTACTTTTTTGTGTTAATAACTCACCAAGTTTGTTAGAGTTTTCCAAAGCTTGTTGTAATATTGTTGAATAGAATGTGCTGTATAAATGTCAGCCATGAGTAGCTATTCTTTTTTTCTTCTAAAATTCTGCCCAGTGAGTAATAATTAATAAGGTAGTTTTCAGCGAACTGGAGAATGTCGTTCAGTACAGTAAAACCTCGGACCCCCCGGGCGGTGGAACCTAAGGCTTACAGCTAAGTGGTGGGGTGTGTGCGAGAAAAGTACAGTAAAACCTGTAAAGTTGACCACCCTTGGAAGTTGGCTACCTATCGATCGCCTTTGTCAGGAACAGAATTAGTCTTTTATCATATTATATCAACATCAACCTCTATAAGTTGACCACCTGTCTAAGTCGACCACTAAAGCACTACACTGCAAGTGGTCAACTTACACAGTTTTCACTGTATTAGTCTATATTTTATTCAACTGTTGCATTTCAGACTATGAGATTTACACAAATTTCTGCAACAGCGAACAAACCACTCGGAATGTCATACTTGCACCAATTTCTATTTCCTCTTGCGGTCTTCAGTTTCTCACGGATGGTTTGATTTTTGTAGATATCATTAAATCGCTCTTTACATAAATTAATGGTGCTACATTAATTATTGCTACCTGTTTTGCTCTTGTTATGCTGAAATTTTTGATGTTTTTTCGCTCTACAAGTTGCAGATATGTCTAACTCATCGCGTCTTGGGGGAAAAAATGAATCAGAAGTTGTTACCGCTTGCTTAATAGTCCTGTCCCAGAAGTTAAGGTAGGTGGCATATATGAACAGGATGTGAGAATGCAGCATGATGATCATGTGTGTATGTTTCTTCTTGAAAATATTGCTAAACTGAAGACTGAACGGACTTGAGAAAAGTAATTGTGATCACTTTTTTTTTTAAACTTAATGCTGCTGTTGCGAGATTAAACGTCTTGCCACTATTTGATACTACGAATTTCAAATGAATCTACTTTGAAATGCATTGGAAAAAGTTGACATGGGTTCAAATACAATCCAGTTATTTAGGGTTAGTTACAGCCATATGTCAGTAAACTTAGCGCCACTGAAAAATTTAGTATTATTAGTATTTTGACTAAAAAAACTGGAATGCCACTTGCTGCACTCTTCTTTTAAAGTTAGGGGAATAAGTTCTGTAAGACCTTCTTAATTTACAAAAAAAAAAAAAGATGGCGACAAGGTACGCAGCTATTCGCATCATTCAATAATTCTGAAGTTACTGTTTGGAAGCTATTTCGGAACTGGAGTTATTGATTTTATCAATACCCGAACAACCATCCTGGTGCAGTGCATTGGCCACCGAATTCACTGGCTATGAATCCGGGCGACTTCTATCTTTTGGGTCACATAAAATACTTAGTGTACAAGAAGAAGCCGATTGACCTCAATAGCCTTAGGAAGTCTGTAACTGACTCTTTGCAAGCGTTTAAAGAAAAACACTTGAACGAGTTACTGATAACTTAGTGACTAGGTTGCGCCACTGTATCGCCTCTAAAGGTTCTCATTTTGAAAACATTCATTAAAATTCCTTTTTGATGTTCGTTTCAATTAAAAAAAAAAGTAATTCAGTGCTATCGGTAACGGTTCTTGTGTTATTTCAGTTTAAAGTTGTAGGTCAATTAAAAGACACTTTATATTTTGTATCCCAATTATGACCTGGCTTAAAGTTACTTTCAATGGCAGATTAACTTTCAACTACTCTAATAATTTGTTTTAAATAGAATGATTTTCAAATTTTGGATAACTATGTAATTGCTTTAGGATTTTTTCTACCATTTTCCAGCTACAAATACTAAAAAACTAAGATATGAGTGTGGCTCAAAGTTTCGCCTTGATGTCTACTTCAAGGCTTGAAAACATTTTATTTCAACAAACTGATGAATACATTTTCATGATGCTAAATCTGACAATTTTTTAATGCTCTTCGTTTTCAAGCTTTACATCAATTTATTCTTTTATCAATTTTCTGCCGTTTCTCTTAATTTTCTCAGCTCTTAAAGGGACTTGAAAAAAATATAAACATATGCGGTCGAAAAAAAACACAACCACCATCTAACACAATTGCATAGTCGAGAACAAACATTTTTTGTTCACATTTCCCTCCTTTTTCCCTGGAGCAAATTTAGCGTTGACAGGCCTAATGCTTAATTAACTCTTTTGCACTTTTAAACCTCCCCGCAATTAACTAAATTATGACGAACTTTACTTTTTTCTCTTCTTCCTTACTTAAGTAGGAATGCTTTTAAACAGAACTGAGATTATGCATATTTTTTTGTCTTTCAAAGAACACTGTGTCATAATATTTATTCTCTTTTTCACTTTTCGAGTGCTGTTTTTTGAAAGGAGAAGAAAAAAAGTCCGAGTTTTTATTATGTTATCAATTACTTGTTACAAGAGGGTTGCGACCCTGGATAAGATTTAATTGCGCAGAATGGAAGCGCTTGAAGAAAAAAAGTTTCATTTGCTGCATCAGAGGATTGAATTTAATGAAATAAACTAATTTGGAACCACAGAACGTGGATACATTTCTAGTTTAATTAATAGGATTGCTTGTTTATGAAAGAAATTTTTTTTATTCAGTTCATTATGATGCTTCATTCATTTTATTTTGTCCTGAAGCGATGGGAAAGAATAAAATATAAATACTGTTGGCAGCCTAGGTTTTATCTTTCCGGGACTGCTTTTCTTTGAAGTAACTAATTATTTTATTGCGAAAATTTTGAAAGTGAATTAGTGTGAAGATTGTTCATTTAACATACATACAAACTCTTAAGTTGCCTCATCAATATAAGTTTTATGGTGGTTTGCAGGGCCGACAAGAGGCCATGTCAGCCTTGTCGGAAACTAGGGGCCCGGGAATTGGGGGGGGGCGACACTGACGCAAAAAAAAAGAAAGGAAAGAAAGAAGAAAAAGAAAGGAAGAAAGAAAGAGGGGGGAATCTAAGAATAAGAGAAAAAGTTTAAAAAAAGTAAAAATTACTCTTTTGGTCTTTACTGTTGTGGCACTTAAAATAGAGTTAATTGTTTTCTAGTAAGAAGTTTTGGCTTTTTTTTTTGTCCCCCGCTTTCTCCCGCCCCCCTTTCTTCTTTTCTTTTCTTCCCCCTTTTTCTTCTTTCCTTTTCTTTTTTCTTCTTTTCCCCCGTTTCTTTTCTCTTTCTTCTTTTTTTGGAGGGCGGGAGGGGCCCGGCGACATAACTAACAAAGGGCCCGCCTTGTCTCTCTACGGCCTTGGTGGTACGGACTAGGATTGACTAGGATTACCAGACTTGTTATTACTCAAAAACCATTGCTAATTACTTGTTTAATGAAGGGTATATTTTATGGGCCAAATGAACGAAAAACGAGTTCTCGAAAAGAAAAAATAATCATGTTGTTATCTACAGCCAGCCAAGGTTTCATCTTTCTAAGACTTTTTTTTTTTTTGAAACAGCTAATTACTTTATTGTGATAGGTAAAAAAAATGTAAGCGAATCAGTGTGCTTTAAAATTTACAATGCACGAATGTACAATGTGTTCAATTTACAAATATACGAATTCTAAAATTGATTTATCAATGTAACAGTTTGATTTTGGCACGGACAAGCATTACCAAACTTGGACTACTCAAAACCATTGTTGCTTTTTGTTAAATAAAGGGAACAAGAAACCAATTCTCGAAAAAAAAAAATTATGTTGTCATCTGTTGGCTACACAGGTTTCACCTTTCCAGGGCTGCTTTTCTTTGAAGTAACTAATTACTATATTGTGATGAGTTTGAAAATTTTGAAATCAAATTAGTGTGCTGATTGTTCAGTTAACAAATGTATTGGTAACACATGCTTTATCTTTTCAGAACTGCTTTTCCTTGAAGTAACTAATTGTTCTCTTGTGTAATTCTCAAAACGAATAAATAAATAAGTAATGAATAGAAGTGTTTTATAATTGACTAGGTCATAATATGACCTTGAATTACATAGTATGAATTACATATTATGTATTTCAACTTCGCTCTTAGCTATCCAAGTAATGGTTGTTTTGGTCCTCAGAAAAAAAAAACTGGATATACCATTTTTAATTGCTCCAAAGGTTCTGTATATGAATTACAAAAAGAAAAAAATCTTATGCTTTGGTTACCAAGATACAGTAGTATAGTAGATTTGTATAGTATATATATATACATATATATATATATATATAAACTTACCAAAGTGTTTTAGACCAAATCAGACGTGATTCAACCGAGTTTCTATTTTTTTAAATAGTATTCGCTGAAAAATGTTTGGTATTCAATTTTAATTTCCACTAGTGAACTTCCACAACAATCCACAAGTTTGATGATTTAACCTTCTGCTACAGATCAGTTTCAGCAGATGTATTCCAAAATAAAGTTTCTTGTGTCTTGTAAAAAATAAAGATTGCACTGAAAGCTCGAAGTGATGAATTAAATAAATTCACAAAACTGATTCATCATTATGAAAATTTTACTGTGAAACAGTCCAGAATTTCCAAAATTGTGCGACTAAAAACATTTACTAGCGAGGACAAAATGAAAGTTTTAGTGATGGTTTGACCAAACCAACTAACATTATCGGTGCTTTTTATACATAAATTTTTGATAGTCTATTTAATCCCAAGTTGGCACTGAGTGCAACAATAGGTTCACTAAACAGTCAACACAATGCCAACTTAACGACGTGAAATAGACAACAATTTGGAAGAGGCGACAGTTTCTGAAATCGTGCTATAGGAGGGATTTGATACTCCAAAAGATGATTGCTCGTGTTATACGTAATGATAGGCATTTATTTTAGTTAAGCCTAAAGGTGAAAAAATAATTTTCCAAACAATTCATGTCACCAGTAGTTTTATTTCTTTTTTTCCCCAGTGGACGAGTTTTAGAACTGCGCTCAGAAGCAAGGAATGAGTTCTGGTGTTTCACGAAATAACAGGTAGTTGTTATTTGCAGTTGATATTAATGAAAATATTTTGATAAAAAGTAGAAAAAAAATCTTGTGCTATTTTTTTCGCACCCAAAAATGAAATTAAAAATAGTTAAGTTATTGAATTGATTAACATGAAACAACAACTGTAAACAATTGTTTAGAGTGCAAAACATACTCACCAATTTTATTCGCGTAAAACGCATGAATGGAACCTTTTCCTCTCATTTCTCACGTTGATAATTTTTATTTAGCCCAACTGTTCCCAAAATTTTCCAATTCGCGACACCCTTTTAAGAATTATAATTTTTTCACGGCACCGTAGTCTATCTTTATTACACGAATATATTAATATTTCGAACACTTTGTGGCATCGTTGGTTTCTCCTTATCGCACCCTAGAGTTCAGCGGCACCCACTTTTGAAACCCCTGATTTAGTCTGTTTCACCATTTTAATTCCCGATAAGCACATCCCTTGGTCCCTTTCCTATCATTTGTCATTTTTCTTACTTTTCTCCATACTTTAAATAAGTTATTTTCATGGATCTAGTAATCAATTTGCAAAATGCAGTTGATGTGCTAAATTACACGATTTAATATTTGCTTTACGATTCCGCTTCAAATTTCTAGCGAAAATAATGCTATTTATTTGGACGTAAACATGTTCTTTTGAGTTTAGTGTTTCTCTATGACATGCTTTACGACTTGTATTACCAAGTACAAATTTTGTCTGTGCCCAAGTGGATATAAGAGAAAAAAAAATTACATCATTTTTCAGCAATAGAAGAAAAAAAAATACTTTTACATTATCATTACTTCACAGAACTGAATAATCCTCGACACTTTCCCTTGCACGTCAAACCACGATGTTTGCATGCACATAAAGCTGCTATCCTAATCCCTAATATAACGTCAAACTATAATCACAGCAAACGTGTCTCAAACACACAGCTTGTAGAAAGCAAGTCAAAAAATAAAACGAGCTCCGGAAAAATCTGGTCTTGTACCGATAAGTAAAAAACTCATTCGGCAAAACCATACATAAAAACATATACACGGAGGGAAAATACATCACAGGTTTCTCGTGAGCCCATGATTTATATAAGGAATACATAATACTGTGAAGAATTGAATTCCATTCGACTCGTTCCTTCCTATTACGAATGAATTTGAATCATTGCTCAAGCTGTCTGTTTCGACAATTCGTTTTTATGTTGGATCATCCGGTTTAGACAGTTTGCGAAGGAAGTATTGGTTACGGAGTAAAACAAAACAACTGGAACAATTTAGTTTGTTCCTCGGAATTGAATCCGGTGAAAAAATATATCAGCAAACAAACACTCTATACATTATTCGGGCGCGTTTAGATACTTTATCATACTGAAATATACACTGACTGAGAACTTGTTACGGCGTCGGTTCTGAGAACGATATTTTATCTTGAATGCTGTTTTTTGACGACTGGCGTAAAAGCGGTACAAGTCGAAAAAATGTTGAACTTTCGGAGAATTTAAAATAATAATAATAATTAAATTTGTTTTTTGAGGCATCCTCCCTTGACCAAAGTTGATTTTGCTATGATTTTTCAGACTACCACGTCAACGGTATTTTTAATATTTATTTAGAGAAGAAAATTTTCGTTGTCATAGTTACAATTCGTCTGTGCTTCGATTTTATTCATATATTTTCAGGGCTTAACTCAAGCACGCTTTACGTTAAGAAAAGGGCTTTTTGTGTAAAATTACATTTTTTAAGGAAAAAATATCCATATTGATGAACTGGTGGTATATTGATGTAGTGTACTGGCAGATGTGGTTCATAAAATCTTTATTACCGCATCCAAATCAGTATTTATTTATTTTTTATTTTATGGATAATTTATTTATTTATTTATTTATTTTTTGTATTCTTTAAAATTATTAGTCATTATATGAAAGGTGCAAATTTCTTGGCCATTTCCATTTCATTCTATTTGTAGAAGCAAGAACTTCAACGAGTAGGGTCCTATCATATTTTGTGATTGCGATAAACCTAATTTGCGTTCAAGACGTCAAAGTTCAAATTATTTCAGGCTTTTTTTTCAAATTTTGATTTTTTTTTTTAAATAAAAAATCTCTTCTCTATCTTGACAGCTGAGGAATTTTTCTTTAAACTCTCCAAACTGATAATAACTAGGGGACTCCGGCTCGCTTCGCTCTTAAAAAACCCAATGGCTACGTGGTCCAATGCTTTTGCCATTTAAGAATGCTCTTTCATCAACCCATAGGTCATTAACGCAGCCGTACTCATTTTTACAAAAACTTTCATCTTTCACAATTTTTTTTATCGTTTATAATTTTTCTTATCAATAATTTTTGTTTTCATCGCAAAGAAAATAATTTCAAAAATGGGTGCAACTACTGGGAAGCAAAATTTAGTTTTCAATAGCATTCGAAGTTTTGTATTCATTTCTATCTTTAATATTAAAAATAAAAACTATGGAGTAAGGAAAAAGAAAACGTTAGTGAATGATAATTGAAACTAAACGTTATAATACGAATTTTTCTCTCTTGAGACTTAGAATTCAATTAATCGTTGATTCAATATTTACTCAAAAATTTCTCTCAAAATGAATAGGAAACTTTCAAAATAGCAAAGTATTCAACGTTTTTCGAATTTAAACTTTAAAAAAAAAGAATGAGTGAAAAAAAAGGAAAATATATTAATAGTTAAATACAAAAGACAAAAAAAAAAAATGTGTAAAGCTGTATTTAAAAACCAAATTTTGGTATGATGCAACGAAAGAACACAAACATTTACAAAATGAGAAAAAAAAATCACAAAACAACGAGTACAGTATTTTCAGAGATATAGTTGTACTAAGATCACAAGTTCTACATTCACTTTTATTTAATGATCAAATTATTATACTTTTGCAGAAACTTGACTTTCAAAAACTACAAAAATATATTAATACTAATTCTTGATATAAATAGGAACTTTTAGTTCTCAAATTTTTAGAAAAAAGACTTTCATTCCAAGTTAAAAAAATTTGAATAGGATGAAGTATGCGTTACAAATTTGAGTAAATACCAATTTACCTCCGGATTCCTTTAAAAATGAACTTCTCTAACGTCAAGTGGAGTAGCAAAATAATAATAATAATAAATGAAAAGAAAAGAAAAAAAAAAGAAATTTCAATTTATTTATGAAATCCTCGAATCTCGAAACCATAAAAATAACTTCATCAAAAAAAAGAGAGAGAGAAACTAAACTATTAGAAATAATTCATGTATATACAAATTCTTGTGGCGAAGGAAAATTTCTTATTTTTATTTTTCCGAATCATCGAGTTTTGTGCTGGTTTACACCGTACGTAACAACAAAAATATAAGTTTCTACACTGCAATGAAAAATTAATTTCTTCCCATAAACAGATCAGAACAGTTAGAGTTCAAAGTTGAAAATAAATAGATGCTAATAAAATAAAAGGTCAAAAAAAGTAATAAAATCTTCAAAACAAAACTATTTCATATAATTGACGTACTAAACTGTTAACGATTTTGGACTAAACCCATTTTTGCTTGAAATGCTTCAAGAAATATCCGCAAACCACAGGGTGGAAATATTTCATATCTGAGTTTCGATATATTTGATGTAATTTTCTCTAAAGAAGCCTTATCGTCTCTCGCTATGCATTCAAAAGCATGCGGTATGCGATACACTGAAACAAAAGAACGGAAATCCTCTTTGAATTTTGGGAATAATGTTTTGATTTACAAGCACAGTTTTTTTTTCTTTGCGTTTACTATAAAATTTCATTTCATGCGGTTTTCAAGCGAACCTCGGCACTGAGATATCCCAGTGCAAACAAAAGGATTTGCATACACGAGCTTAAAATATGAAAACATTTTTTACCCTGTTCAGAGATTTGCAAGAGAAAGAAGGAAAAAATAGTAGTATTTACAAATCAAATTCTTCAGTTTAGAAAAAAAAATGGGTTTTCATGGGAATCTGTTTTGGTAAGCCTGTAGCTCCATGCATTTATTCCTCTGGAGAATAGAAACAATACTTTGAACGCAGAAAAAAAAACACGTGTAATATATATATATATAAAAGATATTTATTGCAGAGATAGATACATAGATATAAAGTTAGATGATCAAATATAATTATGTGTAAGGTACATTTTCAATAATTAGTGTTATTAATCGAGCTGAATCCAAGCAATATAACGTCATATCAGTGAAACTGACCTATTGCTGCAAAATACAAGCACAATATAGCGCGTAGAGAGAGAAAAAAATCCTTAGGAGCGTTTTCATTTATTTTTACCCCTATGCAAGATAGGCAGATATTTTTTTTTTCTTTTCCATGGGGCTGTATAAGAGACCCACCTCAAGAGGCGTCAGGGCCATAACCAGACCTAGTGCGCTCCATAACAATGCATCAGTCTTTCGTGTTACCATTAAGGCGCTGATGCATGACACGGTAGTGCTTTTAACGCCCAGTTTCCACCAGATGGAGGCACCTGGGCTCTCATTTGATGCGAAATTGCACTAGGAATTTAATTTAGCCAATTCATATTCTAAGTCAAACGAATACCCAAGGGATCTTTTACATGCCGCATAATCATACGATATGGACGTTGAAGATTTTTTGCATCTCGAAAAGCCACCGACTGTCCTCCCAGGTCAGAACCTGGGTCAGCAGGCGTAGAAGGCCAGCTCCTAACTATCACGTCACCAGCCGGCAGATAGGCAGATATTGATTGACATAAACTGATATATAAAATAAACAGATAGCTAGATATAAAGAGGAGGACAGGCAGACAGATAGACAAATAGATAGATATAGAAGAAGATCGATATAAATGTAGATATGCTGATAGAAACATAGATAAATAAAAGAAAAAAATAATGCTACTGGAAGGATGAAATGACATAAAGAGCCATATTTGCTCTCAGGAGGGTATGGGACTGAAAAAGACAGGTCGTTCGTGTAATAAATTTAAAACTTCCTTGCAGACATGATGAGGTCAACATTAATGCATTAGGAAATAAACGGTCAGTTGAAAAATACTGCTTCCCTAATGTAATGAAAATTATTTAGTTCATTATGCATTAGAGTGGGCAGATTTCTTTTTTTTTTTAGATTGACAGGCGTTTTGACTTTGAAGTAGCTGATGCAAATAATTTAACGTAAAGATTAAACCCTGATTTGAAAATGGAAAACAGGAGAAAGCAGTAGAATCCACCGATATTTTGAAAACAGCTGTAGATAAATTTATACGAAGCCAGAACGTTTAAAGTAGTTAAACCAACTTTTGCACTGCGCAGAAACCCCCAAAAAATACAACGATGTAACTGAACATATGGCGAAAACATCCAATGAGATCCATAATTTAATAAATTGTAGGTTTGCTGAACAACTCTTATGGAATAACTACAAGCGTGGCTTATGTTGTGACTGGTTTTCTCAAACAGAAATTTGGGCTGTAGGTGAATAGACACGCATTTCAAATCAGTGACTTTCTTGCAGCCGACATGGAACATAAAAAATATCTGAAAATATCACAAAACGACTGGCATTGATGTCGTTGTCATGTAGAAATTAAAGACATCATTGAGTGCATGAAATTTCACCAGTGAGTACATCAGTAATGTGCTAAAAGCTTTAAAATATCACTCGTGAATCCAGCAAAACAATTGAACAGTTTAAGAATATTTTTTCTGGTTTTTCCAGTGTTGTTTTAATTTAAGAAGCACATGATCCATTTAAAAGGACATGTTGTAGACGTGTACGTGTCCATGGTGCAAAAAGGTCGGATGGAGCCAAAGCTATGTCCCGTAGTATAGCTTTGAACTTCTTCGGCATAGTCAGAGAAAGCGATGTCTTTGATCCAGTTGATGTCGATGCTCTAGAGGGCCGAAGCCGTAGTTGGACAATAGATGAAATGGTGATGGTATAGTTGTGTAGATGGACAGTGCGGACATATTAAGTCAAGTTCTGAACCGATCTGGAAAATTTTTCATGCCTTCTAGGTGTCCAGTGCTAAGTCTTGGAATGGTGGTGGTGACCTCTCGGGAACAGTTGAGCTGTGCAGTAGGTAACTTTTCTCACGGGCGAATGGACAGTCTATGTTCGGCAACTGCGTTGGCATCGGTGAGTGTGGTTAACGATGAGGTGGTATCGAGAGTTCTTGCTTCTTTAACCCCAGAGACAGCCTGTTCATTATTTTACTGACAAAAATTCCCAATTTCGACTTCTGCAACTTTGTTGAAAATCTTTAAAATATTTTCCTATTTAGAGCAAATGTGTCCACATAAGTTGTTTCTTAACAAAATTTGACCTTATGACAATCTACTTTTTATTTTTCTTTTGCTTCACATATAACAACACTTGTTTCTTGCTCTTAGGATGTCCAATATAGGTGTTCCCCTTGATATTTTTTCTCAAATACCTTAATAGGAAGAAATGCATAACTTTTGCAACTATAGCATCTTGGAATTGTTGGGAAACTTGAAAATATTTTTACTCTACAAAAATTTTTATATTTTATTAAGCTTTTATAGTGACAAAGTACAAACAAAATAGCAGAAATTACACAACAAAACACAAAATAATTAAATTGCTTGCAAGTAACAAGTAAGTTAGAAACATTCCAAAACCGTTTTGTTCACAAGCAAAATTCAATCTGTTTAATTAACTCCAATTCAATTGGATACAATTGGTTAATAAACACTTCAAATATCATTTCATAAGCAAACACACGAGCCCTGTTTGCTAACGATGACAACAACCACTTTTTAGAAATATTTTTAAAAAAAACTCCGAAAATCAATAAAATTTCTCTCCAAACAACAGCCACAATAAGTGCACAAGATAAAAGGGATAAATTTCCACAAAAGATAACACTTTGGTCATTGTACCCAAGATGACATTTTCCCTAAAAGTGCTGTAAAGCAACAACAATGAAATCCAAGCTATTAAGTGAATATTTTACATTAATACCTCTGATGACATGCTCTGTTTTTCTTAATTAGTTGCCAGCATAGGCGGGTCAGCCCTCCGGAGTGGCTATTAAAACTGTGTTCTAAGCATGGCGATAAGCACTTCTTGCATGGTGGAAAGTGCTAGAGGGAGATTAAGAAGACAAGGGCTTGGCGTTCATTCACAGTTTAATTAATGCTAGTGGCTTCCCACTGAGACCTTAAGCGAGGATTTTAATATTCGCTATTTAACGACGCCTCAGGGTTAAAATGTGAGGCTCGTTATATATTTGACTTTCTGCTACGTTCGCCATTGAAAAACAAAACCAAAATCCTTTAAACAACACCATAGCTTGTTGGCGATTAAGTAGTCATCAATAAAACGTGTCAAATTTTACTGCACGTTACAACAAAAACGTACAATAGAGAAAAATCTATATGCGCTAAATGTTTGAAGAACATTTATTGTGCAGAAGATTTTATTCATGGCAATTGATTTGAAATAATATCGCATAATAATTAATGCATTTAAATGTTTGAAATTTTAAGTAAAAGTTTTCATCAATGACCCAATTGTCATGAGTAGAATGCATAAAAATTCATATGTAACGATGAAATTTACAACAAAGAACAAAGCTATTTACCGACCCTTTAGGAAAATAGTTTATTTCAGAGAAGAATTTTGCGCATAAAAATTGAATTGAAATATTATCTCATGTAATAGGTACATTTAAATGCTTAAAGTTTGAAGCAAAAGTGTGCTTCTTGACCTTTAAGTAGACATCAGTAAAATACTAAAATAATCAGTTATCCAACGTTTTGAAGCACAAAAAATACCAATTACAGCAAACACGTGTTTCGGTGTTACAAGGAACACCTCTTTCAATGCAAAGAAGTATGAGCTTCTGGATGAAAAGTCATTCGAGAAAAGCAACACGGTGGAACAGGAGACAATATAAATACCAAAAAATAGAAATTTAACAAAACAAAAAAGACAAAATGTCGCCTGGAGCCGAAATTTATTATATAAACCCATCAGGAAAAAAAGCCGTTAAGTAATAAATTTCTAAGAAAACCCATAGACAATGAAAATAGTTCAAAAATGAAACCACTCTGAATAAATTAGCAGTAAATTTACTGACCGAGAAAAACTATGTATGGAAGCGATGTAACAAATGGAGAAATTCAGGAAAAAAAACAGAGTATAGGATAAACAAATTGGAATTAGTTGATCACAAAACAAAATAATAAAGCAAAAAATGAAAAAAAAAAATAAATAAAAGTAACAAATGTACGACGTTTACATAAAAATAATAGAAAAACTAAACCAATTTTAAAAAAGAAGTCCACACAGAAGAAAAATACGGAATTGCAGTAAGTTCGTTAACTAAATTAATCCGGTTCCTCAAGATGTGGAAAGATTCCCAAAAATCAAAATCCAACTAATTGGGGCATTTTTGGATAATTTGATAAGAGTTAAAATCAAAAGAGTGATTCGAATCCCAACAGTGTTGAGCAATACTGGATTTATTCATCTGTTGTGATCAACTAATTCCAATTTGTTTATCCTTCACTTTGTTTTTTTTTCCCTGCATTTCTCCATTTGTTACATTGCTTCAATACATAATTTTTCCCGTCAGTAAATTTACTGCTAATTTATTCAGAGTGGTTTCATTTTTGGACTATTTGCACTGTTTATGTGTTTTCTTGGAAATTTATTACTTAACGGTTTTTTTCCTGATGGAATTATATAATAAATTTCGGCTCCAAGCAACATTTTGTCTTTTTTGTTTTGTTAAATTTCTATTTTTTGGTATTTATATTCTCCCCTATTCCACCGTGTTGCTTTTCTCGGATGACTATTCATCCAGAAGCTCATACTTTGCATTGAAAAAGGCGTTCCTTGTAACACCGAAACACGTGTCTGCTGTAATTGGTATTTTTTGTGCTTCAAAACGTTGGATAACTGATTATTTTAATTTTCAGCACAAAGGTATTTATTTGTTATCACTAAAATACGTCAAAATGAACATGTATCATATAATTTACACAGGGGAACACGACTACATCTCGATCATTTGAAAATGTTCATTGCGGAGAAGAATTTATAACAATTGACTTTAAATAATATCATCTGTACGGTTTATCCCCACTTTCGCTAACATTTCAAATTTCCTCCTCACTTTAATGTACCAAAAGGTATGATTAAAACTGAAAAACAGGGGTGTAAAAAATAAATATCGGAAAAAACCCGTGAGACACCGTGTTTACAATGCATAAATTTCAATGAAGAATTTTTATTTTTATTTTTTATTTTTTTTTAATGCTTAAAAGAGCCGTGTTTAAAGACTTAAAAAAAATGCTAGTATTAGATCAAAATTGACGTACCTATAGTAAAATTGAGCTAACAGCTAGTTACCGAACTTTCACGAACTCATCATTGCGAGGAATAATTAATTCATGATTATTTATTTACAGTAATGTATATTCGTGTATTACCTAATTGTACCATGCGAAATAGTTTTGAAAATATGATTTTTTGAAATCGGTTCTATCCAATTGTCTATCATCACCCCATATATCATTAACCTCAACTTACAAAAGAGAGAGCAATACCATATATTTTACTGCAGAGAAAAACGTATTCATGGCAGTCGGTTACACATAGAACTGAACGTAAATTCATGTTCTGAAAGGTTTTTAATACATTAAATGCGTTGATCACTAAGTAGTCATCAATAAGGTATGGGAAAAGTGACATGCAGTACAAAAGAACTTACAAAGGACATGTTGGATATTAGGAAAATCGTATTCTATAATTCGCAATGTTCTAAATAAACAGTTTTATTAAACTATGCCTTCTAATAGGAATGCGAAGATTTGGGGGAAAAAATTAGTATTTGTGTATTTGACATTTTAGGCTTTGGATTGAGTATAAACAAGTTAATGGACGATGACATTTCATTACTAGTTACACATTTTTCAATTTTATCTTTTAAATAGAGAGTTGGTATTATTTTGCGGTCTGTTCGAGATAGAGCGAATGACTTTAATTTAGAGTGATCTGTGGGGTAAACTTCCCTTATCTCGGATATTTTGTATGTAATGGTAAACCTCGATGGTAGACATACCCAAGATCCATCTGCACCATCAATAACGGATAGGATTTCTTCCCAAAATTTAAAAATGTATAATTCGCTGTTTTTCTTCTCATCATCTCAAAACATTTTAGCAAATCATGGTGATTAATAAAGACGTTTTCATCGCCATTTTTTTAATACGTGACAATATCATTATGATGGTGCATCAATCTAATAAACGAATTTATACTTTAGAGTTAAAAAATATACGTAAATTATTAATTTTTGAAAGACGAAACATTAAAATACGCTTTCATTATGTTTCAGACTACACTAATAAATTAAAGCAGTAAGATTTATTCCCCAATATCCAATATTTCTTTGTGAATGATCTTCCCCTATACTCTTTACACAACTGGGGCTCTAAATTTTCCATCCACGAGCTGTTATTTGTTTGCTTAAAACCTATTTCCAACACTTTCCCATCATTTCAACCCCCTGCTCGAAATACCACAAATCACGAGTAACAATGCTCGAAAAAAGTAAAGAAAACGCAATAAAAGAGTTAATTGGAAACACGAGCCCCAACGACACTTTCGCAACAAAACGTTTATTAATTCCCCCAAAGGAACAATAATTTAAAATACGAGGCCGTACCTTCAAATCAAGCGAAGCCTCGAACGGCGACATATTTATTCGCCATTTGGCGACTCATACATTATTTCTTTAATTAAATAACCGCGCCAAGGCATCGCACATTAACACCTCGTTACATAACTCCTCGCCGACCGTTCCCCCCGCTTCTCATAAAACAGGATCTTCGAATGCCTTTATTATCCCTTTAAGCGCGGTACAAAGGTAGCCTCAAATTAAAATATGAACTTTATAAAGAATTCAGTTGGTATATGCAAATCGTTGTTTCTAGGCAACTACTTTTAAATTAGCTTTTCGCGAACGGAGTATTTATATGGTTGTAAAATATATTACATTGGCTGGTGTTGCGAAGAATAATAAAAAGACACTTTAGCGTCTGGGAAGTATGTCTAATACATGGTTTGGGGACATTTTTTTCGCGGTAAATAGGAGTAAAGTTTTTGTATCGATGTTTTGTTGATCTAGATGAGTAAAATAAAAGTTTTAATTAAGAAAATTGTTTTGGATCACCTGATAGGGAAACGAATTGTAGGCACCAAAAGAGAAATTTGTTATGCAAATACGACATATACTAAAAGTGATATATTTTGATAGAGTGTAAGATATTTTTTGCGCTAAAATTTCCAATGAAAAGTGAGACATTTAACAAATAATGGAGAAAAATTGTTGTGTCGCAGAAATCAGCCCATGAAATAACTATCTAATAAAATTACTTCCGTGAAACAACATTAATGATTGCAGTGTTGCCAGATTGAGGGAAATTTCCCCATTTTGGGGAAATCTGGTGCTCTCAGGGGAAATTTTGGGGAAAGGAGTTTTGAGAGGAATTCTTTGGGGAAAAGTTTTTTTCTTGGGGAAAACCAGGGGGAAAAAAAACCTCGAGGGAAAAAAAGATTTTTTTTCGTACTTAGATTTGCGTCAAGAAGTAGTAGTTACATTGTTTGTATCAAACAGCGTTGGTTTAGCTTTGCTCACCTTTATGGAATTCGCATTATGTGGAATATTATGCTACGGAATTTCGCATTAATGTTCTGCGTGAGAAACTAGTTGATACGTGAAACAGGTAAAAATAAGTGTGATGAAGAACGTTCTTGGATAAATACATACAAAAATCCAAGTTTAAATATGCATACAGAAGCAGAGTAGTAAAGGCAAATAGAAAAAAACATTTCACTATTTCTTATTTCTCGATCAGGCGCTTGTGTTTAGGACTAGTGGCATTCACACGGCTTTGCCCGTAGTAGAAAATTAAAAGGTGTTTTGGTTCCCCTGTATATTTACAAATAATGCATGATGAATTTTTCGCCAATTGGCTTGCCCACGTTACAGTTCCACGATATGATATAGTTTGGTAATTTACTCGTCCATCTTATGATAATTTTGCATGGGAAAATGTTCTTCGAATTGGAATAAAAAAAGAACAAAATCGAATTTTCGAAAAATCGCTTGAAGGTGCACACCCCTATGCTACAAACTAATTCTTTGCCAAATTTCATGAAAATCGGCCAAACGGTCTAGGCGCTATGCGCGTCACAGAGATCCTGACAGACAGAGAGATAAGATAAAGAAGACAAAAAAAAAAAAAAAAAACCGAAAATGGGAAGAAAAAAAAAAGTTGGGGAATTTTATAAGACAATTTGGTTATTTGGGGGAAAAAAAAATTCAAAAGAGAAAAATTATTGAGGAAGTCGATTTATTTTATGAAAATATTAGTGGAAAAATAATTTTTGAATTTGGGGAATTTTGATAGAAAATATTGCTTTTTGGGGAAAAGTTGGAAGGGAATTGGGGAAATCTGGATTTGACCATCTGGCAACACTGTATGATTGACCGAAGCAAACCAGATTTAAAATGAGCTTAGAAATCAGTACTGACGAAAAATGTGTTGTTGGTTAAAAAAACTTAAATTACTCTACTCGAAATGAATGTGATCTTGAGTAAACACATTACCAAAAGTATTTCTTATAGTAAGAGTCGTATGTGAGAATTTGCTAAAAAGTACAAAAAAATCAACAGTTTTGATTTTAAAAAATTATCTTACACTAAATTACAGTAGAGTCTCGATAATCCGAGTCTCGAAAGTTTGAGGTTCCGCTTAATTCGAGGTGCTCATTTTATATTTTCATTTACATTTCTTAGTTAAAAAAGAAAGATAAGAAGAAGAAAGAAATGATTTTTATAAAAATCTGAAAATATTTTTTTTTCCTGCCGTTACACTTATTTAATTAGATACAGTAATTAATAAAAAAAAGGCATTGAGAGGTTGTTGTCAACAACACTCTTTTAGTGGCACGATATACATGCACATCATGTACGATATACATGTCATCGACTGCACAATATGAATTACGAAATGCCTTGAAGATGATAACTTGATGCGTGAAAGTAACATTAATTTGCCGCAAAGAACGTGTAAACATGCCTTTTGGAATATTAGAACACCTGATGATGGTCAAAAAGGAAGGTTCAAAACTTGACGCCTCACGAGTAATGTATACGAAAGACGAACCAGAAACCTTCTACAACAAACCGTTTTTGTGGTATGCGAGATACATATGCTCGCAAGCACACAGATACAAACGTTATGACAGAAGTCATTGAAATAAATTCGGGCAACGATTCGGTTAAAATATATCTTTGGTTGCCTACAAATTTGCGCGGGTAAATACGTACATACAGACTTCGTGGAAAAAAGTCCAAATTCGTTTAAAGGTAATTAAAAATGAAATTTATGTTGAAATTTCAGTGATAATTTTTCACGACAACGATACTGCTTTTCTTTGTATTAGAAGGTATAAGGGGCTACACCTTATGTCATCGGAAAAGTGTAAAAAATTAATCTGGAAGAGTTTTCCGGATAAACAGAGTTTTCAGTAATCCGATGTGACATGAGCCCCAATTACCTCGGATTTTCGAGACTCTACTGTATAATGAAAATAAATTAAGTGATGATTCGAAGTTAATGAGGAGAAAACAATTATTCGAAAATTAGATATTTCATGTGAGTTCAAGTAAATTAACGTCACCGAGGAAAAGAGTTTACGGGAAAGAATTAAATGTGAAAAAAAAATTAAAGTCCCTCGCACAGTACTCAGAGATCATAAATTGTAAAGTCAAAAAGCAACGAACTGTCAGCCATTTTAGAACCAGAATGAGACATACTATGCCTCCTAAGCTTAAGTTTACTTTGTGAATCATCGAATGCAATTAATTTATAAAGAATATTTTCTTCATTCTATGTGGAGATAAAAATCTGAATACTGGCAAAAACAATTATTGTTTAAAGCTGTGATGCCCAACCTTTTTCTACCCCATGACTGCACCTTATATTAAATCAATTTCGCGGTTCAAAACACAAAAACTTTTCAAATATTTCATTCTTTTCTTTAAAATAAAAAAAGTAGAGGGAAAATGAAAATTAAACCAAAAAATTTAGTTTTTATTACTTGAAGTTTATTTTATAAAATACTTGTTTTTCAGAAATTCCAAATTTGTGACATGGTCACTAATCGTATTTTTAGATTTGTAATATTGAATAGAAATGATTTTGATTTTCCATTTCATTGCTCATTTTATAACTAGTATTGATTTGCATTAATTTAGGCAATTTTAAATACGTTTTGCTTATTATAACAAGTGCGGCATTTAACCTGATGGAATGGGACAAAGGTAATACAACAAGGTAATACGACCCAAAGATGCAGTTGTGCTTTTTTTTTTTTTTTTGCAATAAAAAATTGAATTCTTAGTTTTCGGTCATGATAGATTCTACACAGCATCTGGACCTATATTAAAGAGAGGCAGGGGGTATTATCTTTTACTTTTTGGTAACATTTTTTTCTTTTTTCAAAAGGCTTCTGCTTAGATGGGACTAGTTACCTGACTTACTCTGAAACAAGTTTCCCATGCTCATAGAAAAATTCGACTAAGCTACCCTAAATTTATTGAAATCTTGAACTCAACTGAATCGGTTATTTCAGAAAGGGCACAAGTCCTACGGCATCCATTGGACATACGCCCTTTCGAAAATAATCGATTCATCTAGCCTAAGCAAATTGAAAAGCTTTCGAAAGACATGTATTCTCAAATTTGAGATAAAAACGACAAAATGAATAAATAGGAGAGCTTAAGCAAAAAAGAAATGCAGATTGCTTGTCAGTGAGGATGCAATTATGCTGCTTTAATTTTCACTCTCTTTAAAAATCAAAATAGTTTTGCAAGGTTGGACTTCCCAAGTCGTTGAAATAAAAAAAAAACACTGTTCTATTATTTTTCATGAAAATGTCATTGCAAGTAAAATTTATCAGTTAATTATTATTTATGCAATTCAAGAAGTTCCTCTACGAAACAAAAAAGCTAAATGCTGAATAATAATGATTATATTTAAGCAACTGGTTCGAGTTATTCATTTGATATGATCAACCTTGACGTTTTTCATAATCAGTTGATGCTTGATTATCGCTTCGGATGAAAAAAAAGTTAGGCAATACCAAGTTGTAATCAATATAATTCCATCGTCTGCAAGTCACGAAAACAGGGTGGAAAGGGAAACTCCGTGTTCGGCGGTCCACCCCTTCGGACCAACCTTTTCCTGACATCCATCATCATCTGCTAATCGCATTCGAGGATCCATTTTTCTTCAGACCTGCCACACTTAATACTCTGGAAAAGCAGAGTCGCCAAGGGTTGTCGCTTGGCGATGAAAATCAACAACATTTCATAAAATGTTGGCGTAATATGAAGGCGCGACTAATGAAAGAAGTTAGAATGATGAATTACATCAAATTCGTAGATGAAGCTGATAATTAAATTACTTTGCTTAATTATTAGATTTATTTTGTATACAGAGCAGTACTAAGGGAAAAGACATTTTACGAAACTAAAATTAAAATAGGTGCTAGAAGCAATCTTTATATTACTCCATAACAAGACAGATGTATAATCCTTCAGTTTGCAGCAAAAAATCGATAGAGTTTTAAATTTGGAAAGGACGCATTACGTAAGGAAGGATATAGTGAGACATTGTCGCGTCAGGACATTATTATGTAAACGAAACCAAATACAGTAAAACCCCTCCTAACGGACATCCATCAAATGCGGAAACCCCTCCTATGCGGACAATACTTAATTCCCCGATTCTAAGGCAAATAAAATTATTAAACCCCTGTCCTGCAGACAGCCCTCTATTGCGGACGAAAAAATTTGCCCTGTTAGTGTCCGCATTAGAGGTGTTTTACTGTATATTTGAAGAAAGCTATATAAAATCTGCCCAGTACGTGCTTCGGAAAATTCCAATGAGCTGCCTTAAAATAAGATTTTATACCTTAGTAGATACCTAACACAGGGAGAAAATAAAATACAAAACTAAACAGTGCTATGAGCATTATTAGTTTCTCTGATAGGTTTACTGTCTAAGTTCACATAACAATATTTTCCTATCCAATCCTGTATGTGACGCTCACCAGCAACACAAAGAAAAAGCTACCCCAACGAAGCTTGGGGAGACGTTTACAGGAAATTAAAAGAAGTGTCAAAAGAGATTGATATGAATTAGAAAGAAACTGAAGTATATATTGTTGATGTAGAAGAAAAAAAAAACCTCCTAAAATGCTGCTGAATCCGCCACTGAGTTATAAAAAAAATACAATAGCTTTGTCTGTACTCCCTTATACACACATGACGCAGCTCCGTCCTGCCGTGTATTTAAAATCATTTCAGCGGAGCTACTGATAAAACAGAGACTTCAATTATTATCGCTTTGCAACGCATAATACAGCATGAGTAAACGAGCTGATGTGTGCATCACATGACTTCCTTTTACTCCAATTTAATGTCATTTCCCCATTATTGGGAATTTTAATGTGATTCAATTGTTTACTCTCTAAATATCACCAACAGAGGCCAAATTGAAACCAAATATTAAAAAAAATCGCCAAATTTATCGCCAAAATGGCGACAAAATATGGCGACCAAAAGACTGGCGATATATCGCCAAGTTTAAGACAAATTATAACACCACTTGAGCTTAAATCGAAATTAACAATGATTTCCCCCCAAAAAAGGGGCAAAAGACCCCCTTTGGGGCATCCGAATGCAACCAAAAAGGGAGGTGCACAACTAGATTCCACTAGGAGTCCAACGTACTAAATTTCAACTTTGTAGGGTACTTCGTTCTTGAGTTATGCGACATACATACACACACACACACGCACATACATACGTACATACAGACGTCACGAGAAAACTCGTTGCAATTAACTCGGGGATCGTCAAAATTGATATTTCGGGTATCTGTACGTTCCTAGGCATATATCTACGTGTGGTCGGGTTGAAAAATAAACTCAACATTCATTCGGGGGTGAGAAAAATGGAAATTAAGGCCGATTTTTGAGTGAAACTTTTTCGTGAATGCAATACTTCCTTTTTTATAAAAGGAGGTAAAAATTAGTAAATCATTTTGTTTAAAAAAAAATGTGGTAAGTAACCCTAATTTGCTATGCAGTTTGTTCAGAATCATAGCCAGCATGTGAGTAATCAAAATGAAACAGTAAAACAGTAATCAACTGCTTCTTATTTTAAAATTAAATCTTACTTTTTTTTTTTTTTTACCATTACGACTGAGAGTATACGCGAAAATTCGATAAACAAAAATTCGTGCTTCAACATTAAGCAGCCTTTTAATCATAAAGTAGTTATACAAAAGCAAATATGACTTCAGATAATACCAGGAGACAAAATGATCAACATACATAAAAAAATACTATCTCATGTATTCCGTATTCCCTCCCTGTTCTGCTGTACATAGTTTATAATCAGCTCATAAATTTACGTATAATTATTTAGATTAGTGCTATGAGCATTAGTCTAAATAATTATACGTAAGACTAGTGTGTTCGGACCAGTGTGTTCGCCCCGTGGTTGAAATTCGACCATATTCATAAATGAATATTTAAGAAAACTTGTAAGAATTTAACTATTTCCAACATTTTAATTTATACTCTTACTCATGTTTTTCTGCATATCTGGAAACATACAATTTTTATATGTACACACAATACCAAACAGTAATAATTTATTCCCATTTTCCTTTTTGTCTGTTAATCTCAAAATAAATGGATGAAAGGGGATATTTCGGCAATGGGATCGTTTCGGAAATTTTCAAAGTATTTTTACTGAAAAAGGATGCTTAAAAACACAAGTTTTAACCATTTTTTAAATAAGTTGAAAAAAATTAACATTTTTTAACAACTATTTTAATCGGTGCGCAGATTGAAAATAATTTTTTGGCATCAAAAGCGATAAAATGCCACTCATTGATGCCATTAGCGCACAGTGCAAATTATCATAACCCGAAAACGTGGTTGTGAGCAAACCATAAATATTTAGCGCGGCAATGGAGTCGCGTGCCAAAGTACATCACTTATAACATCAGAAAGACCACGCCTTATTTCCAAAATCGGATATTCAAAAGAGTTTTGAAAAACAACTGTTGAGAAAATAAAAGTTTTTTCTGGCTCAACATTTGTTTTTTTTTTTTTTTTTTTTCGTATTCTATTTGTTTCAGTGACTAAAAGTAGTACTTTTGATTGGAGGAAACAATCCCATTGAGAAATTAGTGTTTTGGACAAATTGTTGGCTTGAATAGTTTTATTTTGGATAGCATGTTGCTTTGCGCTAACCCTATGCAAATAAATATTTCCCTACTCTTTGTTTACGTATGCAAAGGAAAAACATTTTTCGCGCTGGCAATTTAAACAAAAAAAAAATGACGCCAATGGATAAAAATCACCAATTATCCAATTATCGAAATCTTCTCGTATGAAATAAAGCATCAAAACTCAATTTATACGTAAAACTTCTGTGTGAACAATGTTACTTATAAAACGTCTACTATTATTGAGTAAGTTGCTTCTTCGTCATTAGAAATATAAATTTCCAAGTATCAAATGAAAGAACTCTACTCGTGTCAACATATAACTATTCATTCAAAAACACTGGGCGTCGTAATAATAGTACAATTTTTTTAAAAGGTCGACTTTGATTTGTTTATGGTCAAGGGCGGTGCATAACAGATGTCACATCTTTCAACATTTTCGAGCCTCTCCCCCCCCCCCCCCCTTTGTCATAATGTTTAGCACTTCACTATATCCCCTCTTCCCTTTGTCACATGTCACGCTGTTTTACATAAACGTTTCTATTAAAAAAAGGCTTGTCATCAAGTTCTCCCCGTTGTATGCTCCTCTTGTCATGTCTTTCCTGTCACTTGTCACAAACTGCTACAATTTCATGAACCCCGCATTAAAGCGGGACTTCATTCGTGAACAGTCCCTATTTCGTGGCAATCGTATGCAAATATACATTTCCCTACTCTTTGTTTTCGTATGCAAAGTAAAAACATTTCTCGAGCTGCAATTGGTGCCAAACATTTGACGACAATGGATGAAGAGCGCCCGCCAATTTAACAATTATCGAAGTCTTCCCGAATGAAATGATCCTGCAAAACTCAGATTATACGTAAAACTTCCGCATGAACAATGCTTCTTTTAATAAGTTTAATATAATTGAGTAAGTTGCTTGACCTCTGCCGTTAGAATTATTAAATTCCAAACAGTCAAATGAACGAATCCAACTTGCTACATTAAAAATTGTCCATTCAAAAACACTGGACGTCGCAATAATAGTGTTTTTTTTTTAATAGTGTTTGTGATTTGTTTACGGTTTAGGTGAAAACAGATAAATGCACTTTTCAAAATTTTCGATCTCTCTCCCCTTTGTCGCAAAGTTTCACACTTCACCAACCCCTCTTACCTTTGACACATATCACACTGTTTTTCATAAACGTTTTTATCCAAAAAAAAAGAAGTTTGATGTCCATTTCTCCCCCTATGTTCCTCTTGTCATTTATTTTCTATGCCTTGGCACGAACGGTTACAATTTAATGAACCCCACCTTAAAGAGGGACTTCATTCGTAGTCAGTTCCTTGCAAATAGACATTTCTGTACTCGTTTTTTTACGAATGCAAAAGAAAAATATTTCTCGTACTGGCATTGGTGCCAAAATGGATAAAGTTCGCCAATTTCACAATTATGGAAGTCGTCCTGAATGAAATGATGCCGCAGAATTCCCTTAATACGTAAAACTTCTGTACAAGCAATATTTTTTGTAAAAGTAGGCATGATCTTGCCGTTAAATATAAAATTTCCAACAGTCAAATGAATGAACTCTTCTCACGGCAACATATAATTGTCCATGCGTAAGCGCTGGACGTCGTAATAATACGCCAATTTTATCAAAAGTTTCACCTTCAGATCTGTTTGGAGTGATACCAAATGCAGGTATTATTGGGAACTGGAACTGAAAGTCGTAGCTCACTCCGTAAAATAATTTATTTAAATATTAAAATCGCGAAAACATAATCTAAATGAAAATATTTTAAATGCCTGTAGTTACCCAAAAAGCCTCAATAATAAAAACAAATGCAAGTATTTCATTTCTTTATGCTCAAGCGAGAATTGTCTACACCACAATATTGTTACAAATTCTGTAAATAGTAATTATTGTAGGAACGTAACCTGTAAATAGTTTCCCGTAATGAATATACAACCCCTTTTTCATTCGGCTAAAGTATACGACCCCTATTTTCTTTCTTTTCGTTGATAACGGTCTACGCATTTCGCGAAGAGGTAAGAATGTTGTGGAAAATTATTTTCGGTGTATAAAAGCCGTTAGCGATGGATAAACAGTTAGTTTCGATTGAGATTTTCGAACTGAGTGCATTTTTGCTCTGTTTACTGCGAGGCATTTCGCTGTGTTATTTTTGTATTTGGAAGTAAATACGTGTGTAAACGTTGAGTTTACGGTGTTGTGTGATAATTGCTTAATTGCTGATGAATAATTTAGCAGTTGTTGACGATCTTTCCTGTACATAGTGTAAATAAATTTCCTGTATTTTTCGTCAAGAACTGTGTCTTCATTTCAAGAAAGTGGAAGTCGCACCGAATCCGTTACAATTTGGCGCCCAACGTGGGGCTACTTCAGGACTTTCTTGCAGTAAGTGTGACTTTGGACATTTTTTCATAAAGACTTTTTAAATTTGGACTTTATTTTTATGGTGATTACTCGCGCAATGGATGAACAATTAAAACAACTGCTTGATGCAATCAACTCTGTGAAGAGTGATATGGCGGCTAATCAAGAACAATTAAAAAGTGACTTGACTGCAAGTTTTACAGCTAATCAAGAACAATTAAAAAATGATATGGCAGCTAATCAAGAACAATTAAAAAATGAATTGGCGGCTAATCAAGACCAATTAAAAAGTGATTTGACTGCAAGTTTTACTGCAAATCAAGAACAATTAAAAAATGATATGGCGGCTAATCAAGAACAATTAAAAAGTGATCTGACTGCAAGTATGTTGGCAAATCAAGACCAGTTAAAAAGCGATTTAACGGTGCTGAAAAAGGACTTAACGGTGCTGAAAAAGGACTTAACGGTGCTGAAAAAGGACTTAACGTCTAACCAAGAAGAAATTAAAAATGACCTTATTTCGGTAAAGACTGTGATGGAAAATAAATTTAATGACATAGAGCATCGAGTTGATGCAATTGAAGAAAAATTTGATACCGTTGAAAGCCGATTCAATGCTGTAGAAAATAAATTTGAAGATGAAGATAGAAGATTTCATCTACTTAAAGAAGAGATCTTTAAGGACGTGGAAAGGAGATTGGCGACCGCGGAAAGCAGCTCTGTACAGTTTGGCGCTCCCACATCGGTTGCTCGACCGTCCATTAAACTTGCCACATTTGATGGCAAAACTTCGTGGCAGGTTTACAAAACTCAATTCATGATAGTGGCGGAAGCGAACGGATGGGACTCTGCTACCAAGGCCTGTCATCTTGCAGCATCCCTGAGAGGTGACGCAGCGGACATTCTCCAGACCCTTCCGGACAGCCAGCGCCTGGATTTCGCCGCCCTCACATCTGCGTTGGAGCTTCGCTTCGGTGAGAAGTGCCAGAAAGATTTCAGCCGACTCCAGTTGAAATCCCGTTTCCAGAAAACCGGGGAAACCCTGCAAGAGCTAGCGGCGGACGTCGAGAGATTGTCTCATCTTGCTTTTTGTGACTGTCCTGCGGATGTTCGAGACAACCTGGCACTCAACTACTACATCGACGGGGTTCGAGATCCGGAAATCCAGAAAGCTCTACGGATGGCGGATGTCAAAGACCTGAGTTCTGCTGTTGTGTATGCAATGAAGTTGGAGGCCGCCCAGCAAGCAACCCGCAAGGATCGCCATTCAATCCGCGGCGTGAAAACTGATGAGCCTGATGCGGTTTCGTCACGTTTTGCTGATCTGGAAAAGCAAATAAAAGAAATTGCAGGAATCCTCAAAAGGAATTCGGCTCCCAAGGACCATAATGGACAATCACTTAAGTGCTGGAAATGTGGTGGCGAGGGTCACTTACGAAGAAACTGTGAAGCTCGTCAAGAAACCAGAGGGAAGAGCACCTCTCCCTCGCAGGTCCAGGAAAACTAAGCCATGGCAATCTCGCGGGGCGGAGGTCGCCAAATTGGAATGAGCCCCATCTTAAAGTTTTCCAGATTTCATCGACGAGTGGCGGCAGTAATGGACTGTTTGTTTACGCATATGTAAACGGGTTTCCCTGCGAACTGATTATTGACACTGGAGCCAATGTTACGATCATTAGAACAGATGTGGCTCGTCAATTTGGACTCAACATTCTGTGGACGCCGCCCTGCGTTACCCTCCAAACTGTGACAGGTGACAAGATCGAGATTGAAGGTAAAGTGAACTTAGAAATTGTGTTTGGAAATGCCATTTACCATCATACCGCATTCGTTGCTGCTATCATAGACCCCTTCATTCTCGGATTGGACTTTTTAAAGAAGTATGACTTCAACCTCGACTTCAAGATTAACGAGCTGCACTCGACGAGAGAAGACATAGCAGTCTTTCCCGCAGAAAGTGATATAAAATCCGCTCATCAAATAATTGCCCAAACAGATTTATCAATTCCCTCAAGGTCAGAATCATTAATACCCGGCTCCATTGAAGAGAGCAATAGTTTTAGATTTGGACTCATTGAATACCCCAACTTAAGCAATAACCCAAAAGGAGTGCTGGTGGCATCTACGCTTGTGGACCTTTCCAAGGATGTAATTCCTGTGAGAGTCGCCAACGTGAGTGAAAGGCCAAGGAATATCCGGAAAGGCGAAGTGTTAGCAACTTGTACTCCCGTAAACTGCATCATTAGAAGAATCAATTCCCCCGAGACTGTGTCTTCTGAGTCCTTGACATCGAAGTTAATTGGGAGTGCACCCTTATCGAAGGATCAAAGAACTGCTGCGGAACAATTGGTGGACGACTTCAAGCATCTGTTTTCATCTACATCGGAGGATGTGAGCCGGACGAATTTAACGCAGCATAGGATCTACACTGGAGAACACCCCCCTATTAAACAGCATCCAAGACGACTACCGTTCGCCAAGAAGGAAGAGGTTGAGACCCTCCTGAAAGAGATGAAGGAGAATGATGTAATCGAACCTTCATCCAGTCCTTGGGCCTCTCCCATCGTCTTGGTCCGAAAGAAAGATGGCTCCACCAGATTTTGTGTCGATTACCGACGACTGAATGAAATCACCAAGAAAGACAGTTACCCTCTTCCACGGATAGACGATACCTTGGACACTCTTTCCGGACACAAGTGGTTTTCGACCCTGGACTTGAAGAGCGGCTACTGGCAGGTTGAGATACACCCTGAGGATCGAGAGAAGACAGCGTTCACAACTGGACAAGGCTTATGGCAGTTTAAAGTGATGCCCTTCGGCCTCTGCAATGCACCAGCTACGTTCGAACGTCTTATGGATACAGTGTTAAGAGGACTTTCCTACGAATCCTGTCTGGTCTACTTAGACGATATCATCATCGTGGGACGCAGCTTCGAAGAACATCTGGCAAATCTTAGGAAGGTGCTGCAAAAGCTTAAGGAAGCCAATCTGAAGTTAAGCCCGTCCAAATGTAATTTGTTCCGCCGGGAAGTGAACTACCTTGGTCACATCATCTCTTCTGGGGGTGTACAAACCGATCCAGAGAAGGTATCTGCGGTCAGGAGTTGGAGTCGTCCCGAAAACATCCATCAGCTGCGAAGTTTCCTGGGGCTCTGCACCTACTACAGGAAGTTTGTAAAGGGTTTTTCCAACATTGCACGACCTTTGCATAAGCTGACGGAGAGCAAGCAAAAGTTCGAATGGTCCAAAGAATGCGAAGATGCATTTCTACGACTGAAGGAGGCTTTAACATCAACGCCTATCCTCGCCTATCCTCAGCCTGAAAAATCCTTCATCCTGGACACTGATGCGAGCAACGAGGGCATCGGAGCTGTTTTATCCCAAGAAATTGACGGAAATGAACATGTCATCGCTTACTGGAGCAAATGCTTATCAAAGTCGGAGCGAAATTACTGCGTCACCAGAAAGGAGTTACTGGCCATAGTGAAAGCTGTAGAACACTTCCATCATTACCTCTACGGCCGAAAATTTCTGCTTCGGACAGATCATGCCTCATTAACTTGGCTTTTGAACTTCAAAAATCCGGAAGGCCAGATAGCCAGATGGATACAGCGGCTCCAGGAATATGACATGGAGATCAAGCATCGAAAAGGGTTATCTCACGGTAATGCTGACGCTTTATCAAGGAGACTCCAATATCATCAGAACCTGATCCATGGAGTGACGACCAAGTTCGAAAAGATCAGCTTGAAGACCCCGACATAAAACCAATTTTGGAGTTCATGGAAAGTGACAGTCGGCGACCTAGCTGGCAGGACGTTTCCATCTTCAGTCCTGCAACAAAAAGATACTGGGCTTTATGGAACTCGCTCCATTTACGGAACGGCGTACTGTACCGGAAATGGGAATCTGACGACGGCAAAACATCTAGGTGGCAGTTACTACTTCCCCGATCAAGGATTTCAGATGTTCTGAAAGAAATACATAGTAGTGCGACTGGAGGACATTTTGGTGTCTTGAAAACCCTCAATAAAGTTCGGGAGCGCTTCTTCTGGAGCAAGGCGAAGGATGACGTGGAGAAGTGGTGCCATTCTTGTGACGCCTGTGCTGCTCGTAAAGGACCGAAGAAGAGAAGCAGAGGGAAGCTACATCTGTACAACGTTGGAGCTCCTTTCGAACGAATTGGGATTGACATCCTGGGTGCTCTACCAAGAACTGCTGATGGGAACAAATACATTCTTGTTTCCATCGACTACTTCACCAAATGGCCGGAAGCATATCCCATTCCAGATCAAGAGGCTACCACCGTAGCAGAGACTCTGGTCCAACACTGGATCTCGAGATATGGAACACCTTTGCAGATTCATTCCGATCAAGGGAGGAATTTCATCTCTGCTGTGTTTAAGGGCCTATGTCAAATTTTCGGAATTGAGAAAACTAGGACAACACCACTACACCCACAATCGGACGGCATGGTGGAGAGATTTAACCGCACGATCCTAAATAATCTCTCGCTTATGGTATCCAGAAATCAACAGGATTGGGACAAGAAGCTACCTTTATTCCTGCTGGCCTACCGCAGTGCTGTCCACGAGACTATCGGATATGCCCCATCTCAGATGCTCTTCGGACGAGAGCTAAGGCTACCTTGTGATCTCGTCTTCGGTCGTCCTCCGGATGCGCCTGCATCGCCTGAGGAGTACATCCAGGATCTCCAGGCCCGGTTGGAAGACGTTCATAACTTCGCACGAGAGCGAATCAACATCGCGGCGGAGAAGATGAAGACCCGATACGACACAAGGTCTACTGGACATGAATTCAACGAAGGCGACAAGGTTTGGTTATGGAATCCCATCCGACGGAAAGGTCTGTCACCCAAATTGCAGTCGCATTGGGATGGACCCTACAAAGTCCTTAACCGACTGAATGACGTCGTAGTGAGGATCCAAAAATCACCTAATGCAAAACCTAGGGTTGTACATTATGATCGGTTAGCCCCATACTATGGCCATAGTTCATGAGTATTACGTAAACAACCATGGTTGATAACATAAAAGTTGTAGATAATTTTTGCTTTTAATGTTTAGTAATATATCTTGTTATTATTGTGTTTTCTGTATCTGTTAGTTATTAATTAATGTGTATATTTGTAAACTTGTGATAGAAGTTTGGCACCCTTTCTGGGGATTGTACTGCCCGGGACGTGCAGTCCTTAGGAAGGGGGGCAATGTTACAAATTCTGTAAATAGTAATTATTGTAGGAACGTAACCTGTAAATAGTTTCCCGTAATGAATATACAACCCCTTTTTCATTCGGCTAAAGTATACGACCCCTATTTTCTTTCTTTTCGTTGATAACGGTCTACGCATTTCGCGAAGAGGTAAGAATGTTGTGGAAAATTCTTTTCGGTGTATAAAAGCCGTTAGCGATGGATAAACAGTTAGTTTCGATTGAGATTTTCGAACTGAGTGCATTTTTGCTCTGTTTACTGCGAGGCATTTCGCTGTGTTGTTTTCGTATTTGGAAGTAAATACGTGTGTAAACGTTGAGTTTACGGTGTTGTGTGATAATTGCTTAATTGCTGATGAATAATTTAGCAGTTGTTGACGATCTTTCCTGTACATAGTGTAAATAAATTTCCTGTATTTTTCGTCAAGAACTGTGTCTTCATTTCAAGAAAGTGGAAGTCGCACCGAATCCGTTACAATATTATTCAGCAATTTCTTCACCCTAACTATGTCGCGTGAAAAAGCAAATAAAAATGAATTTTCACCAATTTTTAATTGCTTCTAGCGCTTTTTGTAGCGCTTCTAGCAGGTTGGCGTTTTCGCTCGGTAAACCAGGTAGAACCGTTTTTCAAAGTATTTTTCACAAGCTTTCCAACCATGCCAAGCTCGAAGCATTAAAATGCATTTTTCTTGTAGAAAAAGCGTTTCAAAAAATGAATTAAAATTAAATGTTTCGCGCTTCTAACAATGTATTTCAACAATGGAAAAGAGATAAAATTAAAATTTTTTAGTTTCGCTAACTAAAAAACGCTTATAACTTTTTTTCTGGTGGATTTAGGTTATTGGACCTTGGGCGCACTGACAATTTTTTCGTTAGGAGTGTTTTTTAAAGACATTTCCAACCATAACAAATTCGAAAAAATTGGACCATCCGTTCGCGTAGAAAGCCATTTAGGACGAAAATGCGTTTTTTATTAATATCCCCTTTAATTAGAGTTCGATTTCAAAATTTTTTTGTTGATGACACTAAAACTCGGCAATAGCTACCGAACAAAAAAAGAATGAAGGAAATCGGTTCACAAACAGAGGAGAAATCGGTACCGAAAGGAAACCGCTTGCCTATTAATATATAAAGATTCAATGAGTATTGAAACAAAAAAATTCTAAATAAAGAAAAATTTTACAACATAAACTTAGGTGCAATTATAGTTTCAATAAAACGGTAGTACATTTTCATTGCTATAAAAGTCTCGTACTTTTCTTTTAAATTTGTTTTTTTTTTTTTTTTATTTCAACTTGTCATTCATTCATTTTTTGTAAAATTGGGCACCATATGGATTTTTTCTAATAAGCAGTCGGTGTAAACATCAGTTATAAATAAGAATAATTTTACTCTTGAAGTTGGTTATGTATGTCAAAGAAAGAATGAAAGGGGTGGCAGAGCAGAGTGAAAAGGAGGTTAGCATTTCTGGCTATTTTTTATTTGTTCCATTTTCAACCTGTTACTAAGAGGGGATGAATGTACTCAATTTATTTACATTTTCACAAAATTTTAAGTAACAAAGGAGAAAATAATGCAAAAAAAAAAAAATCCTTTTTTTAATGGAAAGACGGAAATTTCAATCAGTAAGCAATAATTAACTAATTTAAAGCTGCAATCTTCTTTAAAAAAAAAATCAAGTTTGATTATGATACTCTTACATTGGGTTTTTACAAAGTGAATCCAAAGATTCGTAACTGTACGTACAGAGGGAGAATAAAATCCCAATTGCTTATCAACCTGCAGATTTTGGGTCAAATGCAACTGTTTAAACGAATGTTACGTGAAAATGAATTGGAAGTTTTGGCAGCTTCGCAAAAATAAGAATGAAGAAATGCAGTTAAGAATACGTTATGTAGTCTTTAAAATATATGTGCGGTGCAACTTTCCAAAATTGAGTGTTTTATTCCGTGTCTGAAGAGGCATTGATTTTACAACTCAAGTTTTATAGAATTTTTATGCATCGAGACAAGTATTGTTTGGTTTACATATTCTTTATGCAAGAAAATATTGCTATATCATAGTTAAAATACAAGGCACTTATGGGACAGACTTTGAAGCTAGCATGTAACTTAAGATAACAAGACTTTTACGTAACCTAAAAAAAAAGAGGCTTTAAGAACCCCCCATGGAGTAAAAGTAATTCACAACATATCCCAATCGAAACATGTATCTGTTTTAAGTTAATGATCCTTGAGAAAATCTTGAGATAGGCAGTACATTCCAAACAGGGATGATTCTTGTGAAATTGTCATCAGTCCTCGCAGCTGTTGTGGACATGGAGCATAATAATCTCCCTTGACAAAATTACAATATTCTTAAGGATGCCCAAAGAGCAACGGCGCACCCCCTAAATATCACGACGCCCCCCCCCCAAAAAGTGTTTCAATAGTGCAGTCTGCGTCATGACCCCCCCCCCCCTCCCAGGTAGGCACCTCTGATATTCTTATTACTTAATTCAATAAATGAAATCTTCACATTTAAGAAATGAATTTTTTTACATTTAGTAACAAAATATTGTCAAAAGAGATTTTTTTTTAATTTGAAATTGCTAAGACTAAATCGCAATTCAACTATGGAATTACTAGCCACCTTTGCTTGGATCAATGAACAAAAGACATCACGTTCATTTCGACCAACGTAAAAAAAATGGTATTCCGACCCATTTTTACGAACGTAAAATTTCATTCCCTAATTGAAGTTAAAGTATTAAGATTAAACCATGGAAAGAATTTCAAAAGGAACAAACTCCATGGCAGCAGAGTTTGATCCAGTATTTGGAATTTTTCTTAATGACATTCACTTTAACTTTTATGAAGACCTTCATTATGGAAATTTAATTACTAAATTATATACCACATGATTAATTTTCGCGCGCTTCATTGCCGCGAATAATGATGGTGAAAGGTCAAATCGACACTGGAGAATAAACCTTCCATGAATTATACTTCAGCAGACATAATTACGCTAGATTTTGTTGATAATAAACTAGTATCTGCTAAGAATTTCCTGTTCAGTTTTTGAGCATTATTAATTACGATATACTTCAAAATGTCATACTTCGATCACATTCTGTGCTACTCGAGTACCAAAGGCTGTTGTAAACGTGAAATAATCACTAAATTATGTAAGAATCACAACATTTTATTTTCTTTTTAACAACTTCTTATTTTCTACTTAACATTCTAATAGTCAAGAAATGGCATACTTTGTTCCTCAAGAACTGATATCAATCGACTATGCTTTTATGTATATAGGCAATTCCACGGGTAACTGACTGACATTTTTAGATCAAAACAGTGTGTGTTTTGCAACATTCAACGCAAAATATACGTTGTGCAAACGATATTTTCTCCTACATTATTGTATTTTTTAAGCTATTGATCTTATTGAGCTCTCGAAATATATTTTGGTTGATTTTTTAAAAAAATTTGTTAAAAACACGGTAACTGACAAAAATTTAGAAAAGTACCAGAAATTTAAAAAAGTCAGTGACCGTGCTTTTCATTTTTTTTTAAATAATCCAAAATGTATTTCAAGAATTCAACTATACCATTTAATTCAGCTTAAAAAATACAATAATGCAGGGGAAACGATCGTTTGCACAACTGATATTTGCGATTGTTGCAAAATACACACTGTTTTGCTCTAAAAATGTCAGTCAGTTACCCATGGAATTGCCCATATTCATTTAAAATACTCCATAAAGAATATTCTGAACGGTTTTTTAGCATTCTTAATTAACGTTGTTCTTAGATACGTTTTATTAATTCAAGACTAGAAACTTACTTCTCGTCAATATACCAATAAAGAATAAATCCTAGTATCGCAAATTTCCTCTTTTATTTAAACTTTTGGGGGGTTATGAGGCATACGTTCTTCAAGAACCTGTACCAAATGGATCTGCATGTCTGGAGGCAATGCGAAGCGGACTTATCAGTTGAAAATGGTTTGAATTAAAATTTGGATTTGTTTAACAACAAAAATCGTCAAACTTTCTGTTGCGAATTTTTGTCCCAACTAAAAACTAATTTGGCCTAAAATATACGACGTGTAAAAATAATTTAGTATCTTTACTGTGAAACATTACACAAAATTTTGAATCCTAGGGTATTTATTTTTCAATAGTAAATTCAAAATCTATCGTTTCTTACATTTCAATACATTTTCTCTCATTTCAATACACCAAAAATTAAAAGTTATTAAAAACAATTCCATATTGTAAAACTTGAAACGAATTATAAAACTTCACTAAAATCCTGAAAATACAATATCTTCCCAAAATTGATAAAACTGGTTTAGTATGATGTGCATAATTCTAACGAATATTAAAAAGAAAATTTTTCATAATGAGACATTGAAAAGAGTTTTATCGAAACGTACCATGAAATTAAAAACACACACACACATAGACACAATTTCAGTACAATGGGAAAATGAATAAACTTACCTGCATTACAGTGTAGAAAGTTTCCATTGGTAAATGCAGTCAAAAGTTATTTCATCATTTTGACTTTCTGATAATAATGCTTTCCTTATCCCGTGGATAATTATCATTACCATGCATTTTCATGCAACAAAATACGTCATTGGAATAAGAGTTTTCTTTTTGACATTCACACATTCAACTACAAAATGTCAGCAAATTTTGAACTACGGTTTTTATAAGTAAACTGCGTCACACATTTTACAAACTGTTTATGCTTGGGCATCCTTCAAATTTATGCTATAAATAACAACTCGAAGAAATACGTATGTTTGAAACGTAATCACAAGCATAACCGAAGTTTCAATAAACATAAGGCATAACCAAAACAAAGTTCAAAGCACACACACTCGAAAAAAATTTCCCACAGCTTGTAAGTTAAACAGGTCAAAATAATTTTGAAAGTTGAGTTGTTACGTCTCTTTAGTGAAATATTAATGCTATGAAAGATAAGTAGATAAAAATGCTCTGTAAGGGGTGGAAGGAATATCTATATTTCAAATCACCTATATATTTGTACGAAGGTGCAGAGAAGAAAGAGAAGCATTCTGTTAACATTCACTTGAAATATCGTTCCTAAAAAAAGCGCGGCACATTTGTTTAGATCTAAAATGTTCCTTATTAGTTTTTGGAATTTCATGCCTGCAGAAATTATTTGTTTTCAGAACCAATGAAATGTCCTAAAACTCTTGAGGTCACAAAATTTGATGGTACGACACAACGTAGGCATCAACACTTTCTACGTGCTTCATTATTTGTTTAAAGTTGTTGAAGATGTTTTTTGAGCATTCTTACATTCTGAACTTAGTGGCGCAACAACCCATGGGAGCCAAAGCCTACTACACCGACATCAATTTACGAGATCAAGGGCTCTGTGGGGCAGATGTTCCGATTTATTGGTCAACCGAATGTTCCCAAACACGGTTGGCTCTCATTTGATCGACCCACTAAAGAGTTGAAAGATGAGTCAATCGTGCCCAACCCGGGAATCAAACTTGGGATACGGCGTGGAAGCTCTACCGGGCCGCAAATTCCATTTATGAAATGTGAAATAATTAATATTTCATGCAGCCTCAGAGGCTGATAGGTCAGAAGTACTTGCTCCGGTAGTTGCCTGAGCAAGGCCTCAACCCCCCCCCCCCCCCACCTTTCATGCTCTCCTGAGATGTACATTTCCTTTCCTTTGTATTATGAATCTTTCCTGTGCTTTTTACGGAGGCAAGATGCTATGTTCGCAATTCTCTGGTACATGTGAAGCCGGTGTAGTTTCAAATTAGCTTCCGGTATAATAAATAATAAATAACAATATTTCATCACAAGTAACAGAATTATTTCCTGAAATTCCAGACCTTGGTCCCGGAAATTTCCGGCTAACATTTCACCTCTTCTCAGCAGGAACACCTGTTGGCCCGGGCCTGAGTCTGAAGGGGGCCCGATATTTTTAAAATGAGGGTTGAAATATATGTAGGGACGCAGGGGTAAACAATATCGAGGGGGCCCGTAAAAAGTCATTTGTGACAGGCCCTAAAATGTCTGTGCACGCACTTGCTTCTCAGACTTTTTCAAAGCACACAACCTTTATGCAGTGTTGAAGAATGTTAACCAGAAAAAACCTTGATGGAATACGGACCATAACTTTGAAAAACAAATTCGTGTTGACACTGGTTATGAAAGCCTTCTTTTTTTTTTTTTTTTTTTTTTTTTTTTTTTTGTATTACTATAGAAATCAAGATGGAGTGGGTTTGTCTAGTAACAATAGACCATGAGCTATTTTTTGCAGTGCACATGAAAACTATTTGGACTATCACCGTTTTCAGAACAGTCAAACTATCAGTCAAGTAAGCAAGCTTAGTTTTACACATAATTGAATTCCACCATGATGCGGTGAAAAAGACGCCTAACCCAGAAAGCCAGTTTCTACCACACAGATAAAAGAACACCCGCTCTAGAGTTTATATCAACTCTATGCTACCGTACTAAGCACAAAAGTATCAGCACTTTCCAGCAAAACTTAGTTGTTGTAACCAGGTAGCTCTTTGTAAGATATTTTACCCAAATGCTGAGTTTTACTGTCATAAAACTTTAAAAAGCATTATCTCATTTTTAATTTAAATGAAGAGATGACTTTTGTGCTTAGCACGTAAATATAGTATTTCCCATCCTTTCCAAGAAAAACACAATGATACTGGGAAATATTTTTATCCTTTTTATAATTGTCTTGGCCTCTTGAAATGTTCTACTAAGTGTTACATTGTTGGTAGAGCAAAGGGCATTAAGAAGTAATAAAAGATGAAGAGATTGAAACTTTCAAATCTTGTGAAGCAAGGATCTCAAGTCATGTGACACATTTAAAAGTCAGGTATTCAAAGAAATCAGGTTTCTTTCACTCGTTTCATGCAAAACGTGTCTCCCATTCGTCGTAGTATAGCCATGAGTCTTGGGATCTTTGAATCAGTTTTTCCTTATCCAATGATTGGACTTGCTCTCTCCAGTTACTAATTTCTGCTCAAGACAAAGGGCTCCTGCGTCGACAGCGGTAACCAGAAAAGCAAGCATGTACAATGAAGCTAACGTACGATAGATGACAAAAATGTAAAAAAAAAAATGATGAAAAGCTTCCAGTTACTGCCTTCTGCTTTTCCACAGCAGTATTGGTATAGCATTTTATTCGCTCTAGTTCTAATGATTAAAATATTTTCATGACAGCTAAATCAGAAGAAAAATATGAACCTTCTTTCCTGATGAATTTCTATACAAATACAGTCGACCTCGCTTATAACGAGCCCTGATTTAACGAGAACTCGGTTCTAATGAGCATATCAGAAATATTTGGTTGGTACAATGTTAAGTCCATGGGGGAAAAAATCACTTTTAAGGGAAACCCCGTTTAAAAGGAGCAATATTTTTCTAGTTCATAAATTTATATTGACTTCCAGCAAACTGATGAATATTAGATTCTTAATATAAGGCCTGACGGCAATTCTATTTAATTTGTCGTTGGAAAAGCATTGAAAAATTACATATTTGTAGATCCAACTTATTTTCGATTATATTGTACCTCAAAATCAAGCTAATTCTATGAAAAAATCAATGAAAGCGACGACAATAACAAAATTGTGAAGAATTATGCATGAATTTTTACGATTTTTTCAGTTACAACGAGCGAATATCATGGTCCTTTCTCACTCGTTGTAAGCAAGTTCGACTTATTTACCATATAGATCTTCCGTAAGTAGCTTGCAGGCTTTCAACGAGCAACTAGTCAGTTGACTGAATATTGTACCTGTCATTCTTACCCCCTTAGGGGTAGAATTGAATCATAGTGTACAATCAGTTTTCTATTTAAGCATATTTGCTCTGCTTCGTGGTTAGAGTTGCATGCGTCAAAATTTAATTTACAATCAATGTCAAACTGTCTCGTGTCATTCCCTCTCGTCGAATCGACAAGTATCGATCCCCTAAGGGTAAGCAGCTCATCAAGACTAATCTACTGAATGAGCAGAGAAGCTTTCAATAGTGTCAGAAATTGCTAACATATTTGCAGGCCGGAATTTTTTCTGCTTTTAGTTTTTTCCATTGTTGTAAATGAGATCAAATCTTAATCAATGCGGGACATTCCAATAATGATAATTATGAGCAAAATTAATACTTTTGTCACTGTTATTTATCAGTATTCGAAGCAGTATTAGTTGTATCAATAGTATAATTAATGGTAGGATCGGAGATACTCTACCATTTGAGGGGGGGGGGGTATGATGAAGAATCTAAGGCATTGGGTTAAAAAAAATTCTGGAACTGCTTGTAGGTCAATAAAAAGCCTCTAATCGACCAGGAATAATGTTACAAATACAGCATAAACGTCATTAATTCACTTCATAAGCAATGAAACTAAGTTGTGTTTCGAAAATTTACTTTAAAAATAATTAATGAATTGAAAAGATTACTGTAATCGTTTCCATTTTGTTCATAAAGTATTTGAACACAATGGTGGATGGACAATATTGCCAGTCTAGGGGCGGGTGGTCATTACCCTAATGACAATCCTCTTGTATCTTAATCTGATTAATGGAAATATTATACTTTTATTTCATGAACTTTATGATTTTTATTTACTATTTATTTTGTTTTATTGCTGCATTTTAAAAATAAATCGTTAAAAGAAGAAGTAATAACTACCTGACACTGAATTCAACTTTTTGAAAGAATGATACTCACAATCAATATAAATGAAACAAAGTAAATTACAAATGGCTTAAGAAAAAGCAATTTTTGATATAATTGTATAGTTAATATGAATTTTGTAACATTTACTGAAGTACTATACACCATACTCCATAGTTTCGGACAAATACAATAGTTTCATAGCTGCAACAGACAAAAACAATAACAGACTTTCAATAAAGATAGACCTAGCAGTAAAACCAGGAAAATGCAGAAACTTTATTGCAATTCTTGACATAGTTCCATGTCTTACGATGAAGCCCTGAAAAAGAGAAGAAACAAAATTTAAAATTTCTAAATAAAAAATTTTACCTAAACAAAAACAGTAAAATATTAGCACAAGCCAAGAAAGTTTAGCCCATATACTACTACTGATTAAACCCCAAACTGAAAAGTAATGACGAAATACCTTTCTTTATCAGAGTCAAAAGTAACTTAATTATTCATACATTGATAGGAAAACTTAGTGTGTGAGTCACACAATGATCACAATCATGAAGTGACGGAATTATGACGCCTCACAGGAGGAGGCGTATGCTGCTACGTATTTGTAACATGCTTCATTAACTGCAACATCGCTGCAACAATTAGTTTTATGACATCATGAAGGTATTACTACAACGTCACATTAGTGACGGTGCGTGGACTGACATTCGTAAGTCGATGACTTTACAGTGACGCTTCGTGGCCGTCACGTGCTTCCACTTAAGTCTCCAATTTTGGTCACTGTTCTTAAGGGGATTTCACGTCAAAATATTTGTTATTCAATGTTATTTTCTGTAGTAATTTCTTTTTTTTTTAGTTTAAGAGATTTTGTAGATACCAATGTCCTTTCGATAACGTGACCAGTCTTCCCGAAACTGGGTATCTGTTTATAAAATGCCCTACGATTCTGCCGAGAAAAATACTTTCAGTTCTGCACGGTTTTGGAATTTCAGCATGTTCTACACATGTCCGTACATGATCTGACGCTTATGTCAAGCTTCTTTTTATTTTTAATGAGGCTTTTTTGCAATGATTTTTGTTTTTCCAACATGTTTTGCGGTATAAGTAGACCATTTGTGAGAATCTTCATCAAACGATCCAAACAAAAACAAAATGTAGTAGTTGAGCGATTGAAAACAAAAGAAAAACGTCAGAAAAGGACAGAGACAAAACATGTTCATCCAATATTTAACAAATGAGGAAAAGGATGTTATTATGGGGGGGGGGGGGGGAATGTGTAACCTACATAACTTAGAGTAAATCCACAGAAAATTACAACAAAGAACTGTTTCAGGGCTACAATGAAGCCAGAACAGAAAGAAAAAGCTGAGCACACAATAGCTAAGTTGTGAGTAAGGGTCTACAGACTTTTCGCCAGAATACTATTCTGCCTTTGCCAGGTAAAGTGCAGTATCTACAAGACATAGTTTTTGAGACAGTAGAAAAAACACGTTTTTGATTCTCCACAAACCTTATTAAAAATGTTTTAATTGGATGTTCTTTCGTGCTATATTTTCTGTGGAAACCAACTAAGTAAGTTTATGCAGAAAAGTCAAAATAAAATACATGACAAAAATGCAAGAAAAAAACAGTAAAGCACAACATACAGGCATAGATATAATTACACCTTAAATTGAAATTTTTTTTTAGAAAAACACAGAATGACACGGTAAATTGTTTTTTTTTTTTCCCTCACATAGTACCCATTGTACTGAAGAAAAAAAGCCATTCAATGTGAAAACAAATCGTGCAAGAAGAGTGCCAAAAGCTGAGCGATTTATTGCCAATTCTGGCCACCTAACCTCCAGTCGCCTTTAATGATGCGTTTTACACATGGTTCTTTCGCTCTGCCTCCCCTACCCATCATCCTCTTCCAACTTCCACGCAATATGATTGATGTCGGTCATTTGCCAAGTGATGGATGAGCCGTCAATCTATCCGGCCGCCCGGTCACGTGACCTCCCTCCGTTGTAGAAGTAGACACCCGGACGGGGGGAGGGGAGGAAAATGAAATGAAATCTTCCTTTGTGTGTGTTCTTGTATCCGGAATTAAGCTCATGTCGGTTGTCAGGAGATGTGTTGAATTTTTGATTCACTTCGGGTAAAAGGGCAGCAGGACGCAAATGGAAAGACGCATGAGTCGTGTACTCTCGGGGCGGGCAGAGTCTGGGCCCTGGCACGGAAGCATGTCCGGAAATGAGAACGACAAGGGGCTTGAGGAATAGGTCTTGTCGAGAGTGACAAAAAATAACCACGCAAAACTTGAGATGGAGCTCAATATATCAATGTGGCGATAGGTTAGATTACAAAATATGCAGTTGAAATTGAAAATTTGGTCACTGATCCACTTTTTTCATAAATGATTTTTATTTGCTTATTTTTTGAAATAAATGTTAGGATATATGTTACAAAAAGATAAAGTAGGTAAAGAAGAAAATATCTACCGTAAAGTTGATTTTAAACATTTTATCATCAAATATTTAACTCAGTCAAAACTAATTTCATTACTACTTAGAATCTTAGACTTTAGTTTCTCATCTAATCTACTGTTTTGGTTTTCTATTTTATCCGTTGTTTATTTGAATTAATCGTCGTTATAATTTCCTCTTGAATCTTCGTTTGGCTGCTGATATTTTTTTCTAAATCAGAAATGAAATGAAAACAATATTTTTCTACTGGAAGAACTTGTGTTTTCATCTTTTGATTGACTCCTTAAATGTAGAGGAAATTATTGAGCCTCGGTTATGAAATAAAAGCAAAGAAGAATTGACATCCGTCGGTATCAGAAATTCCTCTCTAAGTCATGACTGATCAAGTTCATGACTGATGCTTAAAGCTTTGGTCACTCTAACAAATTTTTACTAGTCTTAAAAAGGTGAGAATTCAAAGGTATGTCCTCCTTAGGCTGGGTATCCCTTCTCTCTCTCTCTCTCTCTCCCCTCCCTTGATTTTTATAAATGATAAGTCATAATAAAGTAAATATCTTGGTAAAACATATAATACTGCTTTATAAAGATTCTTTGTATCAATGAAAATTGAAGTATTGTGTTAGAAAGAGTCTTTTTATGGAACAGTATGAAAATGTATACAATATACTAAAAAGAGAACTTCAGCAGAAAATTAGAAAAGAAGAGAAAGTTTCGATGCCGGAAGAATAAGCTCGTGAAATTTGGTCAACAATTTTTCAAACATATATGATCTATTTAATAATAGGAATATGGTATCTCTTGATTACCATTCACATCTGACAGCACTATAATATCCAGTTCCACGCAGCATAATTAATTAACACAACTATTGAGATGTTGACTGCGAACCTCCTCACCTATGTGGGTGTCTGGATGAGTGGCCAAATATTGCAGCCCCGATTACCTCATCCGATGAGCTGCCCAAAGAGGCAAAACAAGCGGACCCTAGTATTAGAAGACATAAATCACACCAATCGCTACCAACTGCCACTTAGCCAGCTCCAAGAACATAAATCAAGCACCGGCGGCGTCCCTCTACTCTCAAACCCTCCCCTCCGGACCATTTGCGATTTGTTTTCCACTATGACCCTGTACCATAGATCTCTAACACCCACATCCCCTCCTCGCATTGGATGTTTAAGGTCACGTGACACACTTGATCATCGACAGGAAAGACCAGATGGATGGTTCCATGTGAAAGAGGATGGCGCTTTTCTTAAAAGAAGTTCTCCAAGAACATCCACCATCAGTCTTGATGCACTGAACGACATGTGTGTCTTTATCTGGAGCTAGCCCGTTACAAATTGTCTTTTCTCTCGATCGAAAAGTCAAGGTGAAGTGGCGAAACGCTACATTAAGCGATAGCTGGAGGAAGCTGATGCTCAGATGTCGCTTCCTCAGGAGTGAAACTGAGACAATTTTGCTGCTAGTTTATCTTCAGCATAAATGAAATGATCCATTATAACAGGAGAAGCATTCCCAATAGTCCCCAGTCGTCAGATAAAATTCGAGTTTGACGAATTCTGGATCAAACTTTGTCGTTCAGAGGAAATTGCTTCAGTCAGAGGAAACAGAGACATCTTTTGGAAAGCAGGGCAATTCCACGGTGTCAGACGTAGAATTCGCACGAAATTTACCAATAAAGGTTCATATTTTTCAGAATTAATATGGATGAACTGAGCCAATTTTTTTTCTCAATACTTATGTATGTAGGAACAATATAAAAACTTATACAATTTCTGAAAAAAAAAATTCAAACTATAAATATTAAAAATAAAAACCTCATGGTGTCGGACGTAGATGAAAGGGGAACTGAAAATTGACGTACTTTGAAAAAACCCAAGTTTCAGCTCAATGAACTGTTTTCAGATTTTTTGACTACTTGAATTTTGAAAAGTAAAGCTGAAATATGAATAATTTTTCCTTTTTCACCAAATTAATTCACGGATAAATAGGAAAAAAAAATTTTTCCCTTGGTGTCGGACGCAGAATGTGCAAAGCAGACAACATCCGACATGAAATAAACATCTTAAAAATCTGTTTAACTCTTAATTTGTTTATGGAATTATATATTATGGTATTTTAAAGCATAAAAAAGGGGAAAATATGCATAACAGGAGTCTGTGCAGAATTTTTCCCAGGGCTCCATTTTTTGTGAAAAATCAAATAATTTTGTGAAAATTGAAATAATTTGAAACTAAAAAATTTTATGCAAAAAGAATGTAGGGATGGGGGGGGGGGTCATGGCCCAAGTTATGTCATAAAACTTGTTTACAAGGAATGTTTTTCAAGACATTTCTTTGTTTTTCTGACAAAATATTATTCTTCTGGGTGTTCTTGAGGGATTGGGGGGGGGTGTAGGGGGGATCTCATTGCTTTTATGGAGACGGACACCCCTAATGTATCAATATCTGTATACCATTCCAGGAAATTTGTATTTTAAGTCTTCACTCATAAAATAAGGAAAATACTATAACGAGAACAAGAGAGATTAGACTCATTTTGTCAAAGTTTTTTTTTTTTTTTTACAATCTCTATGTGAACAACAAAAAACTCAATCTCTAGGGTGAAAAGAAATGAAGATTGATTTGTAGAGTTTTAATGAAGAAAAAATCTGACTTATTAACAAAAAATGAGAAATTTGGATGTTGGTTACAAATTGTTGAAAACGAAACTGAGCATTTCTAGGCACAAACAGGGGTTGTTGTGAGCTCACCAAAAATACTTGAGAGTTTTTGAGTGCAAACTGGGGAAGGGAGGAGTGTTGTTTTTGAACTGAGAACCCTAATGCTTCTTAAATATTTATAATTTTATACATAAATACTTTAATCGATATATATTGATAAACATATGAGACTCATTTCTTATCTTCAAATATTTTCCCCAGTCAAAATATTGTGTATATGTTCTTTAAATTTATGTTATGTAAAATATAAATATAAATACATAATTAGGCATGAATAGCGTGTGTGAATTATTTAATTTAACCAGGAATTTTCGTATACTTATAAACTTAGTTTCAGTTAGGAAAATATTGGTGTCGGACGTAGAAATTTTTCTGACCATTTATTTAAGCATAACTAGTTTTTTGAAATTTAATTTAAATGATTATTTTTAATTGCATATAAAATATTTATTTGCAGACAAAATATTTTGTAAAAATCTCCACTCAGTTTTACATAGTATAAATGAGCCAATTTGGTGTCGGACGTAGAATTACAAAAATGCCTTATATGAAAAAATCCCTAAAAATTAAGTTTTGCAGTTAAAGTGCAATTTTTTTGTATATAACTCTTCTAGAGAGTTCTGAGAAGCATATTATAGAGAGAATATTTGAAAAATGCGACAATGCAAGTATCAAACAGCCATTCTTAAGTCGTATAAAAAAAGTTACTCGTAAGAACATGATCATAACAACCTGATTTGAAGCCTCAGAACTCTAATTAATTTTGCTTTTGTTGCATATTTCTGTTATTTCCATACACTTCAGATAATTACCTTTCCATTAATACCAAAATTGTGAGAAAAAGATTATTTTAAAATTCTGCCACCTTTTCCCCTTTTCTGTGGAATTGCCCAGCAATAACAAGCAACGCTATCCCTAAATGATATGATTAAACGTGTAAATAAGTGAAATCAATCTATTATACTCACTAAGCCAAGAATAGGCGGCTCGTATGGGGGAGCAAGGGGGGGCAACTGCCCCCTAACTTGAAAAAGTGAAGAGGCTTTGTCCCTCCACTTTTCTGTGTTCCAAACTAATGACCGATCGAAAACCGATAAAATTTATCGATTCACTTGTTAAAAGACAGAAGTATTAACTTAACAAGTGTGTGCTTTATATTTTTTCTCACGTTTTTATTTCATAAAAACTAAAATGTAGCTTTGGAAGAAATTGAAAAAGGTTTACAATTTGATCATCTGTCCCGATTTTTGAGTTGTTTCCCGAATTTTTGAGAACTTCATTTAATTAATAATAATGATAAAAAGTGTAAAACAAAACCAAGTTTTGGGGTATCGCCCACTTAACCTGCCCCTCCTCGCATCTCCTTTAACTCCCCCCCCCCTTTTCAGGGCACCAGCTGCCTATGAAGCCAGGGGTTCAAACTTTTTCAATAAACGGCACCCTTTGAAGGATTGGAGTTTTTTCGCTGCACCGTAATCTCAAGTTAATCTCTATTACTATAATACTATATATCAGTGCGTTAGAGGTAACTGTATTAATTCGCAATAAGGAAATTTTACAAGATTCGCCGCTTGCAAATTTTCAATTTCTTCTTCCTCTACTATCCGTCCGCAAATTTTCAATTTCTTCTTCCTCTACTATCCGTCTCAAACATATAATTAGTAATCCTTTGCTATTTGATTGAATTACAATTTATTTTACTTACAACATTACTAAGTGCACAAACAACACAAACACTACAATTACTACTAAGAAATTGAAAACGTGTAAATTGCAGTCATGTAAAATTTACTCATTGTGATTTAAAACAGTTTACCTCTAAGGCATACGGAGAGTTTTGAAATTATGCGCTACATATTGGTGCATGAGGATGAGAATCATCAAAACGGCGAAGTTCCTTACTATGCGAAAACAGATACAATTCAAAAGATCACTGCAGGACAAACTAAGACCCTTTTAAGGATTCACGCTTAGTCTCTTTTTAATACGAACACTGTCGAGAAACCATTTAAAATGTCGACTTTTTTCGTTGAAACCCCTGTTTCTTCTTCAATAGTATAGTTTGAATGTAACATTCTAGAAACTAATTACTTGCATATAAAACGAAAAGTTGCTAAAATAATTATTATTTATTTGAAAAAGTTATTTAAATTTAACACAAAGTTTCTTAAAAGAACTTTAATCAACAAATTCAAACAAAATGTTAAAGTTTAAATTTTAATGAGATGAGCGGTACTTGCTACTAACAGATATATTTAATAAGATGATTTATGTATAAAAGTTGAATTGTAGCAGTAAAGGCAGTAAAGTACTGCATCGCGCATCGCAAATGGTCAGCTTGCACTGTTTTTACTGTACCAACATGTTCCTGCGGAAAAATTGCAATCCTGTTTCTCTGCAGCAAATAATTTATGCATGGGAAGCCAGCATTAAGTGAAATGTAGAAGACCTCCCGCACCTTTCAAAAGGAGCATTATGTGGTTGGATCGGATTTCCCGTATACTCGTTCACCCATCCACAGGAGATTTTGTAACTATACATACAAATATCTTCTGCAAAAAAGTTAAAGTCTCTTTTCACTAAAGTGCATTACATTTATATTGTTTTAGACAATTATTCTGTTCAGGTTAGGTTTAGTTGAATAAAATTTTGGAAAAAACAAAGTTAATCCATCCTTCTTTGTCTTCTAAATTAATGATCAAAAACTTAACCAATTATAAATTAATACTGAAAAGCTGGGAAAAATATTATTTAGCTTTATTTTTAATTTCCAATATTAAGTTAGTAGCGGACAAGTTTTGTTTTAGAATAATTGAATTCTGATTAGATATACTGCTTAGTTAGTGTACTAAATAGAAAAATAACATATATTTTTTAACGGTTCAAAAAAACTTAAAGCAATTAAAAGGTCTAATTTGGCATAAGAGGAATCACTCTGAATATACTTGAGTGTCAACTAACACCGTTTCTAAAAGGCATCATAAAAATACTGCTTTTTTGATCTAAAAAAGGGAAAAAAGAAGAAAGGTTGGATATGTATTTCATGAAAAACAAGCAATTATAATCTAATCTGGACAGTTTAATATATTATTATTTTTCTTTTAATTATTGCTGAAGTTATATATGCAAAGACTAAAAAAACTATTGCTTTAATTTACTTAATATAAATAATTAAAACTTACTGATTTAGTTAAAATCAAAATACTTCAAATATTTTTATGAGTTCAAATAAAGCCAAGTTATTTTCAGATATTTTCTTTAGAGCATTGACACTCAAGACAATGACATTTTAAAATGATTTTCTTAAAGATTTTTTTACTGCTAGCGTATAACAAAATCTATGCGGACTTAATGGCGCCCTTAACAATTTGGATGGGAGGCGGAAATTCCCAATTTGCCGAATGGAACACCAAGTTTTAACGAGTGACAAAAACAGGTTTTAGGATAAGTCTTAAAAAGGGACATTTGTGTTCCCGAATTTGCCGAATGTTTACACAAAATTTGCCAAATAAGAGTCGCAATTCTGAGAATCTCAAGTGACCTTTCGCAGGCTCCCACCAGGATGCCAATCTACGTACTTCTTTACGGAAAACGAACAGCATGAAATCATGAGATTCAAAACCGTAACTCGTACTCGGAAAGCTATTAAGAAACAGTTTTAACTTCTTTAATACCACTAGATCATATCATAAATGCAAAAAATATTATTTTAATTTTTAATTTAAGTCAAATTTTCTAACAAGCATACACACATTAAAAACTCGATGTATTTCAGCTCGTCAAAAACTCAGAATTTTGTAACCTCTGTTGATAACACGAGTCTTGTGAAAAATAATACACTCGCTGAAGGTTTATGTGATAAATACACGAACATCCTGCAGGAACTATTTTCATTCAATCCCGAAATTTTTCAAAAATCCAAGGCATTATCTATTTCCTAATCATTTCAACCTCCCATCCAAACAAAAATCGGAACAAAAGAAATGCAAATCCTCCAAAACATATTTTCACCAACAACAGTGACCCTTTTTCCATCTGATTCTGTAACTCCCATATGATCGTTGTCTTTCTCATACATGTAGCTGCCCCCCTACCCCCCTCATGAATAAAATGGCAGCGATAAAGAAGATCATATTGCTGCTATTTTTCCTCTCCGCTTGGACCAATAGTAAATGATGAACGATAAACAGCACAAGTGTTAAGAGCGACGGGACAACACGGTCATTATTGGATCATAACATGTTATTGGCCAGCCTATCTGCTGTATATCATCCTCGGAGCCTATATTTCTACCAAATTGCTTTTGATTTTCTTCTTCTTCTCGGGGATGTTGTAATAAGGGTCAGAGGATTTTCTTCCCCTTCTTGTTGGTTGTTAGTGGTCGTTTTCTTGATTGTAGAGTGGATGGCCATAAATAAAAACGCTGGAGAAAAAATAACGTTCAACAAAATCGTGACCCTCCGCAGTTAATATGGCTCGTGCGTTTTATTGATTAACTGCAGTAGTTGAGTTACGAACGAAGCAATAATTCACCAATGCTAATAATAGTTTTCCTTATTCGGGTAATAAGTCTGTTTTTAAGGTGAAGTTAGGGCATACCCTATCGTTGAGAAATGAAAATTATTATAGTTAAAACTGAACTCGCGTCAGAGATTTTAAAACCCTGAGTAATTTACAAGCTGAAATATATTGAGTTTCGAATGTTTGAATGCATGATGTTTACAAAATGTATCAAAATTTTGTTACTTATTACAATTGAAGGGCTCGGGAAAAGAATGTGACATGCCACATGATATGAACTTTTCAGTAGTCCAATTTCCAAATTATAAAAAATATTTGCAGAATTTTGCAAAGATATTAAACATTCCATATTCTGCAATACTAAAACCATATATCTTTTTCTCCAAATGACATAATCCATTGTCATGTTTATTTCAAGTTTAGGTTTGAGAAACAAAAGTTTTTATCGAAAAGTCATTCTTTGTGGTTTGTCACATTTCTGCTCAAGCCCTTCAATTTCATTATTGAAAACGAAAATGGTGACAAAATGGGTTATTCATCAAATGTTAGCAAAATGAGTTATTCAGTAAATGATAACAAAATTATTTATTCGTTTAATAGTAACGAAATGAGTTATTTATTTAATGAAAATAATAAATAAATGTCAATTAGCTAAATTTAAAAAAAAAAGAAACGAGAAATAAATGTCAATGAGGAATTGATTGAAGGCTTCTTGCACGAACATTTTCCCTGTGTGGCTGCACTTCGTTTTATCTATTATTTTTGGAGATCATAAAACTACGCAGAATCTGGTGTAATTTTAATCATCTCGAATTTTCACTTTAATGAATGTATAGTTAATCCGTATTAGGCTCTCTGTAAACCTTTTTGAAATATGTCTTACCGGTAAGAGGGTTTTCTCTTTCCATATACTTTGAAAATATTTGCCTCTCTTCGAAGTTGTCCTAGAAAGCAATGTTTTTCCTGCAATAGAAATAGAATCAAAACGCTTGTATACTGCTCAGTCTGTGTTATACAAATAGTCATAAAGTTCAAAAAAAAAAAAAAAAAATCATGAGTACGATTTCGTGCAATGAAGTTCCGAAGTTTTGTTATTAATAAACTTCACTGTAGAAGATATTTGAATGAAACACTTCAATGTACAAAAAGCATTTTGAAGATAATCAATAAAAATCAAATTTTTCTGGAACAAATATTAGTAGTCGAGTAGACACGCACACGTGCAAATACTAACATTATCTCTACTTCAACCATTTTCAACTAATTTATTCTCACAACTTTACATTTTATTCCTATTGTTATAATCCTCATTAGATCTATAATTCAAAGGAATCGATCTTTTTTTGTCTAAAATAATTTTGCTTTAAATTTAGAACCATTGATGTATTAAAAGCTTAAAAAAAGTCTTCATTCAATATTGTACAGCAGTAAGAGTCATCTACAATCGACACTTCTTCTTCACTTATTAAAACTCTCTACCTGGAATTTCAGTTGAACATTCCATTAAAAAATGCATATTAATATTGAGCTATCGCAAACGATCTTTATGACAAAATGTTATGTTTAAAAATATTGTAATAAATAAACTTTGTGGCAACAGAGTGAATAATAATAATACAGGAATCGTCTTCTACATTAAAAAAAAAGATAAAATTAATTTGAGTTTTGACATCTGGAATTCAAATTAGGTTTTTCGCAATCTTAAGTGTGTGTATGTAGGTGTCTGTTTGTGTCTGTGTGCAGGCACGAGTCTGTGGGCATGTGTGTGTGTCTGTGTGCAGGCATGAGTTTGTGGGTATGCGTTTGTATATGTGTGTATGTGTGTGTGTATGTGTGATTGTGTATGCGTGTGTGTGTAGGATATGAACGCAACCTGGAGACAGTTTTTGCTAGATAAGCAGCATCGTGAGGCCGGTCGACGGTGGTGCTGCAGAGGGAGGCGGGGGAAAATAAAATCATAGGAACATCAAAACCGTCAAGTGAGAACAATAAACAATGTGATTGCTCAAAAAAAAACAGATAAAAAGAGTTATCTACTACCGGCACTTCTTGAGTCAGTAAAACTCCTCTCCTGGAATATCAGTTGAACATCTCATTCACTTCGTGGCAACAGAGGGAATAATAATAATAATTCCAAAACCTCCTTCCACATCAAAAAAAAAAGGATAAAAATTTATTTTTTGAGTGTACAATGTCCACGTTTCGGAGTTTTTTACTCATCATACGATATTCGTGATGCATTTGTAGGATATATTTTGTTTTACTTTTCAAATGTGCATCCATTACTTCTACATAACTAAGTTTCTTCTCTAAAATTATTCTTTCCCTTTGCAACTTAAAATATTCTTCAATGCACATTTCATTCTTGTCGGAGCTCCATTCAATAGCATTTATTTTTATTCAGCAAAAACTCGACGCAGGGTATCGATTGCTATCGTAAAATCCAGCTGCAAGGACTCTAATCAAGTCGAAGGCGACGATGTTACCACAAGTATGAAAAATAGGTTCTACGTGCAGATCGCAATAATCACTAATAACGTAAGATGTGCTCTATAATTATATATATGATGTTATAACATATTACTTGCCAAGTGTCTGTGCATTGACGTGTTTTGTACTCCGTCACAGATTACCCCTCGGCGATCTGTTATGATCTCCAGATCATCTATTTCTTGGGAACTCCGCGGTGCGATAAAAGTATGTAGTGACAAGCATAACATCTTGGAGAAGGTGAGAATGAACTACAAATGGCACATTTAGTTGCTTAATAACATATATTACACAAAAGTTTTATGACAAGTTTTCTAGTCATTTAGACAAGCAGCTATCCAGCTCACAATCTGACTTCGAAATCCAAAAGTGATTGTCGGTATGTTCACAGAATAATAAATTGATATTGATGTCCCACATGAATAATGTATCAGATTACATGAAGGTACTGGTACAGATCTGGATGATAATAGACCTTTGACAGCATAACGAACTGCGGTGTTATTAGTCTTTCATACAATAAATTAATGTGGTTATGTCAACTTTAATTTAAATATACACAGATTAAATGCGAAGGAAATGTTTCAAAACTAATGATGACAAGTTGAATATATGTTCTATGTAGGTTAAAAGCAAAATAAATTTCTCCAAACTGTTGATAAGCTAATGCGTGTATAAAGTACCCGCTAATAACAAGATAAACATACTCCTGTTTATTTATGTATGAATGCAAGTTCCAAAAATATGCTTCAAAAACACTCCTGAACAAAGTAAAGACATACGCAGCAAAAGAAATGTAGAACACTTTAAACTTTAAACCGATATATTTGACTTTGTTTTCACATCACATTTAAACATATTTTTCTCAAAAATTTATAAATATAAAATAGTACTTTGTCCATCTCTTCAGTTTTGTGGATATTTTTGAAAAGGAGATTTGTTACACGATGAATATTATCAAAGTATCTTCAAAATTAAATCTCTCTCAGTTATTTGCAGAATAAATATTGTAAACTTCACGGACTAGCACAACAAGTCGCAAAATAGATGCTTTACCAACTACTTTAGGTTACCACATTACTATCAAAAAATTATATTACTATCAAATAATCTCATTGCTATTAAATAATTACAGGCTATCAAATAATTACATTACTATTTGATAGCTGCAACACTACATTATATTACGGTAATATCACATTAGTTTTACAATATCAACAATTGTAATCCAGAGCTCAATTTTTTATTTAACAAATCTGCGAGAGCTCTAGATAGCGATTTCTTTTTTTCATAAAATTGTAAAGAAATACAGGCGCTGATCTTCGGTCTAAAACTAGCAACATGCAAAAGACAGATGTTCCACCAATTGCTTTAGATAACCACATTACTATCAAATAATTACATTACTATTAGATAAGTACAACATTACTATGCGATAGTTATATTGTTTTAAGATAACAGCATTAGTTTTGCATTATCAATAATTGTAATCCGGAACTTATTTTTTAATTTAACATATATCCGAGAGCTCTATTCAGCGACTTCTTTTTTATGCATTTAATGTGAATCAATTGACACAAATTGAAAAGAAATACAGAGGCTGACCTTCTGTCTAATTCCTTCAAATTAAGTCATGTTACAATTTGGTGTAACAATTGAGCAGTAAGAAACAAAGTAATGTAAGTGCAACAAATTAAAAATTTGGACATAACCAGTGTAAATGGTAGGGGATCCTCTCCCCTGTTTTGAGGCAAGAGATAGTACTAGTAGTCCAGGTAGGTTCTGATGTACAGCATAATTTAGAAAACTTTTTCAATGAAAGCCTACCTAGGATCGGAACTTTAAACGCGTTTTTACTCATAACTTGAAAATGTCCACTTACACCCCTTTGCTTCTTATTGCCTCAATTGTGAAATGAGAAACTTAAATTGTTCAAGACGAAAACTGTTTACTTTTATCCTATTTTTATGCTATCCTGGTTCATTTATCCATTCTACTTTTAAAAGATTATGTTTCATATGAACAAAAAACCATTGCCAGAAAATCCTGTTTAAATCAAATAAAACTAAAAGCATGCAAAACATATAATAGTCACACGAACTAACTATTCGCTCTGTTCTCTTCACGTCTAAAAATTAAAGACTTGCAAAGCTTTTAGACAACCCCTCACAAAAAGTCGTTGTCGTCAACGAACACCCATGCTCATTAGAAAATTGAGCCGTAGCCCTAAAAAAGAGACATTAAAACCGGACTCATCAGATAATTGGTGCGTGTCACTTGCAATCCGGATGACGTCTCTTGAAATATGGCTGCCTGACACGAGATTCGGTATGCCGGACACCATTTCCACAAAAATTCCAGACAGCTATTTGGCACGGACCAGGACGTGAGTCGCGTATGCGTTACGCTTTCATAAGATGAGTTGTTGCCGTTTAATTATGTTCGCGACTCGAAGTAATGAAGTTTCAATTTAGGTAAATGGAAGCAAATGGGAATTTATTGCTAACGACTGTGTATGTGCGTTGCGTATTACTTAGACGGGACATACGAAGAGAAATATATAGAGCAGGGAAAGATTTATTAAAAATAAAAAAAAAGAACTCGCATTTTTGATCCCGGAGGCGTAGTTGTTTTGTTCGTTGATCCATTAGAGAATACAGAAAATTAGTCTCACGGGTAATTATAATTATATTGTTCAAGTTGAAATGTAATTATAAGTTCTATAAGTAAATAAACAATTATTTACATATTCATGCATTATGTTGATTCAAACAAATATTAAAAGTAGTTTGTAAGTCACAATAAAGCTAAAATAGCACTCTTTGGTACTGCCACCTTGGTTTTCTGTGTAAGAGCTTGTAATTATAAAAAGTAAATAAATGAACAAACATTTCCTTCCGTCACAGCTCTTGGTTTATGTTTGATGGCAAATGGAAAGTTAACGTTAAAGAAAAATAAACGCATGAGCACAAAAGAATTTAAATACGTAGTTATGTAATACATAGGTAGTACAAAAATGAAAAAAATATCAATAAATAAATGGCACACAAATGAAAATAAAGCATAAGCATATCGAAACTAAACGTAAACATAAAAGTTTATTCATTTTCTGTCTCTGTAAATATCGAATATTTTATACGGATTTTTGTGTACACAACGCAAGAAAAATTTTGACTCTTTTTTTTTAGAAAATAAACTGCAGCAAATTTTTATTGATCCGGAACCTATTGAACCGGACTTTGCTAAATCCGAACAGTCATTTTTAATGCACATACTGTATAGATAAAATGCGAGTTATGCAATAATATATTTTTGTACGCCGTATTTTGAACCATCATAATGTAGTTTTGTTATTTTATTCTGTGCAGTTTCATATTTCATTCTCTAGAATTCAAAATACAATTTTTACAGTGTATCATAGTTTGTTTATGTATCTCAGCTCAATTTACAGGCTATTTTGTTTAATCCGTCTTCACATTAATTCGATAGGTCTGGATCCATTATTAGTTCAATTAATGAGGCGTGCATACCAGTAGCGTACATAGCATTCCCACAACCCTCGCGGCGTGGGGATGGCGCAAGAAATTAGAGGGTGCACACTCTAAAAAATTAACACTACAGTCAAATCCCGATAACTCGAAGCTTGTAACTCGAATATTTCTTTATCTTGAAGTTTTCATCGGGTCCTAAATTCTAGCGATTGTTAGGAAACATCCTATAACTCGAGCTACAAATAACTCGAACGTTTTAGCCGGTCCCTTAGGACTTCGATTTGTCGAGAGCTGGCTGATGTTAGAATAAAAAATTAAAATGTGTTATGGGGAAAGGGATGCACTTTTAAATCTTGCGGGAGGAGGGACGCACCGAAGTCTATGTACGCTTCTGGACTACTGTACTTCAAATGAGTTTTACTCAAATTATATGCTGTAAATAGAATTTAATCCACTAATTAATATTTACAGATTAAAAATAATATTCCTTAATTCAAATAAATGCTTCAATTGGAAAACATATCGCTTGTCAAACGAAAAAAAAAAGCATACATGCATGCAAACTTGCTCGAAAAAAATTAAGACATGAAAGTTTCTCAAGTTGAATTTCCCCTAAATTAAAAGAGAACTCCATCCCATACATTCTTACGAGTAATAGCTGCGACGTCTGAAATTCATGTCGGGGAAAATGCAAAGCAGCTCCTTTCTCGAGAGACCCATTCAGTCAGGGCTCAAATTGAAAAGTGACTAATGAGCGAAAACCGCCGCCAAAATACAATACTAATCTCGATAATCATACGCAAGAGCCCTCGAAAGGTTAACGCTAGCGACAAGAGCGATATTTTCTCGATAAACTGTTTCAGGGTTGGAGAAATTTGTCTCCATCGAGTTCCGGCTTGGCGACGTTTGACGGAGTAAGGAGATCAACTTGCCGCCAACACGACAAACAGTTTAGAGTAGGAAATAGGTAATACAGGTAAAATCTCATTGTAGCGAATACCAACGCAATAAAATATCTGTTTCAGCGAAATAAATGTTCAGCCCCGTTTTAGTTGCAATTACAGTATAACCTCGATTTAACTTTTGTCAAGGAACTGGAAAAAGTTATTGTTAAATCAAAGATATCGTTAAATCGAGGAGCATAGACATTCAATGTAGTCTAATCCGGACCAGTGAAATGTTTCATTAAATTGAGGAAATCGGTAAATCGGGCGTCGTTACAGTATAACTTCGATTTTACGATACCCGATTTAACGACTTCCTCAATTTAATGATACATTTCACTGGTCCGGACTTAACTGCACTAAATGAAAATTCTCCACGATTTAACGATATCCTTGGTTTAACGATAACTTTTTACAGTCCTTTGACAATCGTTAAATCGGGGTTATTCTGTACATTGTTTGGATTCCATTGGTGAAATTTACGTAACAACAAACAAAGTTTGTGCTAGCTTGAATTTCGTTGTAACGAGAGTTAACGGTACATAAAACTGCTGCTACAACGAACTTTAAAGGACCACAAACTTTGCTTGTTACAACGGGAATTTTGTTGTCAAGGAATTCAAGCAATGTAAGGAAATTTAATCAGGACGGATTTTTTTTTCCGTTGAAATAGATATTTCGTTGCATCGGGATTTTAATGTGTAATGTATTTATCTCTCTCTCTCTCTCTCTCTCTCTCTCTCTCTCTCTCTCTCTCTCTCACACACACACACACACACACACACACGCACACACACACACACACACACACACACATGTTAATGACATAAAACTCCATGCATATGAAAAAAAAAGGGGGCGGTAATTAGTTGGCCTTTAAAAATGGCAATATCTTATTTAATCTTTTATGAGGATAAATTCATTCCTGAACAAAAATTCTAAAACATTTATTAGTTGTTTCAAAAAAGGGGGCAGGGTCACTGAGAGGGTATATCAGCCAAATTAGAAACCAGGGGCGAAGCCCTAGCTGGGCATTAGAGCAGTGCAGATTTGAATAGTAAGATAGTGGGAGGCGGCCGAGAAAAAACTCAAATGGGACCCGTCTTGGCTCTCGGTAACCCTCTAAGGTGATCGTTATAACAGGTATCGTTACGTAGTGCAACTGTGTAGTTTTCAATAACTGAAATTCCTTACAAAATTTAGTTAGAATGGACAAGTAGTTCTGATTCATCTGAGATGGGAGAAAAAAAATCAGGTACAGTCTGACTACCGACTAGATGGAAAGCAAACATCCGGTTTACAGGCGGAAATGGACGCATCTATTAGTTTTCGGGGATGCCAGCTTCTGCAGGTATATGTTAGCCTTCAAATTAAATTATTCATTATAATTATTCATGGAGGAATAATTAATTAGAGCGGAACACGCGCCTCAAATTTTTACTTTTCCTCCTTATTCAGATGGACTCGTCTTAACTGGTCGTTTGCCGATTCCATATGAACCGTGGACTTACTGTATCTGATAAGCCCTTCAAGAATACGAAACGATGTAAGACCTTCCTGTTTGTTCTTTCTTATTACTATTTTGCTATTGTTTCAAAAGAGCTACATAAAAAGAAAAGGCCGTCGTCGTATAATCAATAAAAACAAACAATTTCTTCTATTAGATTTCGAATGAAAAACTGTCATCAGAGGACTCTTAAAACTTCTGAAGAGTCCTCCATTGATCACTTTGGTTCATCGATGCGAAAGATATAAAATATGTGCGGAAGAATGCAAAGTAGCTCTTTCCCTGGAGACTCATACCAGAAGTAAAGCGCCGGGCTGAAATTGAAAAGTGACTAATGAGAGAACGTCGCCATTAAAATACAATACTAATCTCGATAATCGTACGCCGGTTACTGAAAAGGTTAACACCGTCGACAAGAGAAATATTTCCTTTATGAAGTGTTGCAAGGGCTGGCGAAATTAAATGGTTTTTGGGGGAAAATGTCGCCAATATTTAGTGACTATTATTTCGAATAAAAGGTTTAAAAAAACATATGCTGTTTGAATATTTTTTTTTTGCAATAGTCAAGTACATGACACTCAGCTTTATTTATTTGTTTTTCATTTGATTGTGTAATTTGTTTTTTAATGAACCTCCTTAAAAAAATAATTTTCTAATATTAAGAATAACAAGTATATTTCCAAGGTACGACATTGGTTTAACTTGCAAAACCCAAAAAGTCTTTTTTTTTCCTATAAATACTGTAGTGAATTTAGAGATAGTCCATGTATCAATTATAATGAGTCTCGGTAACTCAAGATTAAGATTAATTGACTTAATGACGTATTCCAAAAGTGTAGCATAGATTTCAAGCGGCCCTACGTTTTGTTACGTTTTTATTTTTTATTTTTTCATTTTTTTTTAAATCTTCTTTCATTTTTGATTTATGTATTTATTTATTAATTTTTTCGTGATAGTTAATGTTAAACATTTCTCTTTCTTTCATCATCTTTAAATTTCGCCGTAATTTACCGCTTTTGAATCCTTTTTTTTTTTCTCATTTTTTCTTATAGATGTTTGTATGTAGGATATCGTTCGTTTAAGATACATTTCGCTTTGCATCTCAATAGTCCAGTTTTTCTATTATTATTTTTCTTATTATTATTAATATTAGTACTTCTTTCATTGCAAGTACACTTTCTTATCATTTTTAAAGGTAACCTTACACAAAAAATATCAGTTTAAAACTGAACTAAAGCATTAATCTCAGAAAACTAATATTAAACACTCTCCCCTGAAACGATTGAACATAGTCTTCAAGAGTTGCAGACGAGAAACAAAATTAAAAGTCACGTTAGTATTTAATCCAACACATCTAAAATCTGGCATCAAGAATTTCTTTAATTTTTTTCCACGCGAATTGGATAAAACAGAGCAATGGCAAAGATATTGTGGAATACTTTGTAGTCATCTATATTTACAACAAAATGGTTTGAATGCAAACATTGAATGCAAACATAAATGAAACTGCCGATTTATTCAGGTTGAGTACAGTCATAGAATTTTAGTTTTTTTTTAATTAATTAATTTTTTTTAACTTTAAAAAAATAAAACACAAACAGAGTCCTATACGATACGTAAACAGAATATTCAAACGAAAAATTCAAGGGTAAGAGCGTACTTTATAGTGAGACGCACTTTAGAAAATTTCGGTGAGAGTCTAAAAAATAATGTTTTGAGAAAAATAAAATGCAAAAGGGAATGTGCAAAAGTGAAATTTATAGAAACGCAAAGATACATAGGAAAGAGTGTGGTAGTGAGTTTCATTTATTTATTTTTATTACTTTTCTTTTTTTTCGAATGCTCAAGTGACTTTCATTCTTTGGGCAATATATAATGCTCTCATATCGTTCAATTGCAACCTCTACCTATGGGGTTGAACTGATCATTGGTGGTCTTAAATAGGCACTATTTTAAAGTTTAAGAAATATCTACTATTATTTGGCACCAGTATTTATAATATCCAATATCTAATTGGAACGAAAAAGAAATATTTTTTCATACAACATCTTATATTAAAAGAAACTTGTAGTGGTCCATTCAACCCCATGTCCCATTCATTGACTCTATCCCCTACTTACAAGCAGGCGATTAAAATTAGGAAGGCTTTTTATATGTATGTTGCCATGTTCTTTTAAATTTTGTAAGATTTATCTAATGTGGGTCGAACGTTATTGTTTTACATATTTTTAACTAATGAATATTGAATAATTTTGATAATGGTCTAAACACGGAGAAAAACTAACAAAATGCTATTTATTCGAAATATATTTCTAGTTGGAGAACAAACTTACTTTTATTTCGATGGATCAAAGCTTTGTTAAAAATAATATTTGGGGGGGGGGATTCCGTATAAAGTGATGCCAACAAAGAACGGTTGAAAAGCCTTGGCACAAATAATAAATTTCACTACATCAGAAATTCCCAACATGCAAACCAAAAACACCATTGATGAAATTACAGTCTGAATTGTATTTGCATCAATTAAGCATTTTTTAAAAAGATTTTTAAAAAACCACGAGAAAAATTTAGTTTTAAAATTAATTTTTTTAACTTTTTTTTATCTGTACAAAAAACGCGTTGCACGTCAAGGCATTCTCACCTAGTCATCACTTTCTAAAATCGGCCAAAACATTTCGATTCGAAATATATTGTAAAATATATTGCACATTCTGAGTAATATATTATGTATACTAATTTACTCAATTACAAAAATCAATGAAATATTCTGTGATAGAGCACCAAACCTTGCAACCCAGCTTCACATTTATTAAAAGCAACTACTAGCCGCTGGGATTAAGTTGGCGCGCTCTGATTCCTCGTGGGCGCCTTTTGTATTAATTACCACCTTGCGATAAATACTAGCCACGGTGGGTGTCAGCCCTGCTTCTGTAATTGTCTTAAACCTAATTATCGCCTGCTATCCAACCTTTTGGCGCCTTAAATGCTCTCTTTAATGAAGTCGCGGGCATACTTTAGAACACCCTGCCCCTTTCACCTGCACCCGCTTCTATTTCTGTATAGAGAGAGAGTTTTAAATTATTCACTAAGCACCATTTTGAAGCAAGCAATTTGGCGAATTAGACTCGGTGTGTTAGAGACGTATTCTGTATGGGAAATGTTGCTTTCTGTTGGTTTCATATCTAGTGTTAATAAAAGGGTCCATGTCTGGGGATGCGTTCCCGAAATAACTGATGACAGCGGAAGGGCTGAAATAATCATCAAATTAATAGATGTCTGTGTTAACGGGAGCTGCGCTATTTCGCTGATGGAAATAATTGAGGGAAATGACACTTTTAAGTGAGAAGTAACTAAATGGAAAGAAATATTAAAACTGTTGATTTGCGACGGAAACGGAATGGACTTCGAATGTTATTCATAGCTCTTCAAATAAAAAAAAAAGATTTCAATAAATAAGTGAAGGGCCTCCGTGGCCCTATGGCCGAAGATTTTATTCATATGCCTGACGTTGCGGGTTCGATTCCACAGGTGCTCTGGGTGTTTCTTCCTCTCTTTGTGCAGTAAATATTTCTTGTGTTGCCATATGTGTAAATTAATAAAAAAGTAGAAGTTAATAAAGAATCTCACGAAGCAATGGCACCCAATCTTTCCGTAGTGTTTAGTAAATATGGATACGTAAACAACAATATAAATAAGTGAATAATGTATATTTTGTACGTGTGCCATAAAGACCACTTCATGTCAAGATTCATTATTGCTTTTACCAAACTTAATTACTAGTGTCCTACACAGGTTAATTTTTTGTTATCTTTTATTCCAAACGAAAAGTTCTTGAATTTTTTGAAGAAAATGTATGAAAAATTATAAAGAAATTTACTCAGCTATTCTAAGGGTTCAATGCTCAACTTACAGTGGCTCATGGACGTATGCAAGTGCGTCATGGACGTACGCGCCATCATAAAATGTTTTGGATTCTTTAACTAGAACTGTGTAAAAATAGTCCACTACTAAGCTTTACTATAGTTACAAGTATGCTAAAATATATACAAGTATGGACTTGGATCTATCGTCCACTCCCATCCAGTGGCGTAGCTAGGGAGGAACGGAGGGGGCGGTCCGCCCCGGGCGCACTTTTTGGGAGGCAACAATTTCATACTTTTGATGCGAAAAAATTTAACTCGTTTTCCCAATAAGTAAATCATGCTTTTCATACTTTTCTGGAGTCGAAAAAAAAGGTCTTTGAATTCTAAGGTTGTGGTACGACTATGATAATAAAATTACTCAAATACAAAACATGTGTCGTTCTTGTGGACATCTCAACACTATACTGCTTGTGTTTTCTCTTCCTTCGTCTATAGCTACAGACTGAGAGGGAAAATCCACATTTTTCAGGAAGAGCAGCCGAACCTTCCTATCCCTTAACGTCACCAAACAGCCCAAAAGTGCAGTTTAAGGCCTTGGGTCTCGAAACATTTCCAAGGGATAACGTCCACCCCATCTCTTTGCATCTCATCTTTCAGCCTAATATTGAGTTTTTAAAATTTCAATACCAACAAATTCATGGGGGCGATCAAGCCCTGACCCTTCCTATAACGTGATTAAAGATAGTCTAATATGTGTATTAAGGACATCAACTTCGAAATCCTCATCGCATACAATGTCTCCAAAAATAGCTTAAAGTTGGGTTTTTGAAACTTAAATTTCAGAAAAATTCTAAGGTTGGGACCCCAAATGTGCACGAAATCACCAAACGTCATCTCAGTTGGCTCCAAATTAGAAATTTCTGATGGAAGACCGCAAAGCCTTCTTTTCTCAGTGATGAAGAGCTTAAAATGAGCAACAGTTTCGAAAAAAATTTCGGGTGGGAAACCCCCGTCCGAACTCTCACTCTTATGACGTTGTCCGTCAAACAACGGCTAAAGTCGCGTTTTTAGGACGTCATTTTCAAAAAGATTCATAGAGTAATGGGAAAACCATCTGACTTCCGAATTTTTTTAGAAATATTGGAAACTTATTGAGTCAAAGATAGCCCACAATTGCGTTTTTGAAACTTCGGAATCGAAAAATTTCTAGAGAGCTCCTGAACGTTCCCAATTCTCTTTGACGTCATCAAAGATAGACTAAAATTGATTTCAAGTTTGAAAATATTTCAGGAGGAAAATCCAGTCCTTGTTGGAGTTAGGGGAGGACCTTACCACCACTAGACCTTACACCACTAGATACAGCCAACATTTACGTGTTTTTCAGTTTAGTTGAAAAGCTTTCCGGACAGCGCCGCTGAACCTTCCCGTATGCAAAGATAGCCTAAAAATGCTTTTTTAAGATTTCAATTTCAGCAAATATCCTTGAGAAGTCCCAACCCCGTAACGTCACCAAAGAAAGCATTAAACTGATTTTAATTTTGGAAAAAAAAAATCTGAAGGAAGCTCAAAGCCTTTTTTCCTTAAGTGTTACCAAAAATTGCTTAAAATTCAAAATTTTGGCTTAACTTTTGGAATTTTTCGGTGAGGCTCTGAATTTTATTTATTTATTTATTTTTATTTTATTTTATTTTATTTTTTTTTTTTTTTTTTTGGAAGAAAAAAAAAAGAAGAGAAAAAATAATTTGATTTTTTTCTTTACTAAAATTTTAGTAAAACAATTTTGACTCTTTAATGTATTAACTATTTCCCATCAAAAGGGCGGCAAATTGAGGAACCGCCCCGGGCGGCAGAAAGCGTAGCTACGCCACTGCCCCCATCCCACCCCACACACAGGAAAAAATTATGGCTGAGCTAATGCAGTAGTCGAATGTCGAGATTATAGATTACAACTAAATCTTTTTTTCAAACATCTTCTATAAAGAGCAAGACAGCAACGATCATTACAATTAATCTGAGAGGAAACAAAACTCTTTGAAACATTTCCTCAAAAGAATTTCAGTCTTCGAACCACCAAGTTAATGATAACAAACAGTTTGACTCAGGAGTAATACCACAAATACTACACCAAACAAAACAATTACTACCAATTCCAGAAAAAGTTGCAAAATGGAAATTTCAAGTTCGCCGAACCTAATAATTGTCAACAGAGAAGAATGCAAAACTTCCTCCGCCATTCTTCGCTCTTTTTTTCTTCGGAACCATATCCATCACAAGAAATATTCAAAACAGATGCGTAATCATTTCTTCCGAAGAACTGTAATATATTTATACTTACATATCAAAAGTATGGGGAGAAAGACCAATGAAAAAGAAGCATTCCAAACGCTTCGTCACGTACTGAAAGCGGTGAACCTCAAATGCTCATTTACTATTCCATTACGAACAATAAAACCACATTCTGCTTCAATCATAAATCAGAACATTATGGCCGACAGTTCGACTGAGCTATTACACATTTATAAGAATTTACGCCAAGCAGTTTGTCATTTTGGTTCCTGCTCTTGAGCAATGGACAGTTTTTTGATTAAAGACCCGTCAAAGACTGAATAAGACGATTGAAAACAGTTCTAGCGTTTCTATTTATTGCTGCAGAGTTCTTATTTGTTGATTTTGCAGCCTTCCGAGTTTCTGGCTATATTACGCATTATTAGTTTCTTTGCACGCTGTATGCGGCTCCAGTGTCGGCGGTTGTTATCTGGTTCTGAGTATGAGGTTGAACTTTTCCTGGGTAATAAAAGATGGCATTTTTCTCGTAAAATACTTTTATTTCCATTTTATACTCAAGCAATTTTTTAGATTTTTTTTTTTTCGTTCTGATGAAAATGTATTTAATGCTGTGAAAAAGCATAAATGCAAGAAATTTAAATGTTTGGCATCGACTAGTTTTAGAAAAGAAAAAATGGTGCAGTTTAGTTGATTGTCTAAATATTGTTCCAAATTAAAAATCTAATTAGACTTTTTTACCTGGATTAAATTCTACTAATAATGAAAATCCCGCTTGAAAAGCAAATGAACATAAAAAGAACTGCAACTGAAAACTCTTTATCACCTGAACTTCTTTTGGTAACAAAACCTTAGAAAGCTCTATGTTTTATTTCATACTTTATTGCGTCTCTGGATTATTTAATAATAAATGTCATTTTTAAACGTCAATAAAAATTATTCATTCCGATAGAAAATAACATTTCACGAAGTTTTCATTTGCTTAAATTAGTCCTCCGTATTCGCGTTAATGTGCCACCAAAATCACTTAATCATTTTCGATCAGAAATCGTCAAAAAACATTTTCCAACTTTTGCTCTCATTTGTACTTTTTCCCATCAAGACATTAAAAACTTCACAACTTGTTTCATAGTCGTATGCATTGAATTGCAATTGAAGCAAATCTCTCTTTTCCTTTCCTTCCTTACATAGTCAGTGACGTGCACAGAAGTTTTGGGCCCCGTCACAGATGACTTTACGGGTCCTTTCTATATTGTATACTCCTATATCACGTCTAATTTTAAAAATAACGGGTCCCCTTCAGGCTCGGGTTCGGGCCAAGAGGTGTCCCTTCTCCCCCTCCCTCTGCACGCCGCTGGTTTTAGTGCCTTATGGGTTATGGGTTAGGGACATGGTGGTTTTTTAGAGCAAAGAAAGGTTTCCCTCCTTGATATCCTATTAATCGGTACAGACTTATGAGGAGAATTGGTGTCCCTTTTTCGCTTGGTTATTAAATGTTGTAATTACATAATTGTTTTACTTAATATTTAATCATTGTATTAAATGTTGTATGGGTATAATAAAGTAAACGAAACATTTCGACTACAGTTAGTTCGTCTCACTTAAGTAACTGTCGTTTTTCCGAGGATACTTCCGACAGCGTCTTTTATAGAAATGAAAGCTCAGAAACAATTGTCGATAAAACATTTTTAATCGTAATGTACTTTTTTTTATTTGTGTTTAGTAACATGTTTTAAAAACAATTTACATGGTAAAAATTTACAAATTCTAAATATTTTCCAGACTTGTCTCTTTTTCCGAATTGTTACCGTCAAAATTCTCAATTAAACCGTTATAAAAGCCACTACTTATTTGCAATGCTAAATGAAATTTGATACCGATGCAGAAATGGTCATAATTGCCGAAACATCAAGAATGCTTTCTTAAATTGCTTTTATCCTTGTGAGAGCCTTTACAATTCATTACTTATGATAAAGAAAGATAATTTTAAAAACCTCTTTTATAATTCAGATAGAGTAAACGCTAATGATTATCTAATGCTTTATTTCCGAAACGTCAGAAGATCATTAATAGCAAAATTAATCGAATTGTTCTTTGCCATGATATCGTCCTGCCATCCTCAGTACTTGGCGAACTTCAATTTTTATCCGAATATATTAAGATTTTTTCTTCCTTGTTGTTATGCAAATCTTTGTGAACACTCGATATACGAAATTAATAAGAGCTTTATAATGACCCACGCGGGGGTCTTTAAAAACTCTTCTTTTTCAAATGAGCACAATCATTATTACTGAGGAGCTAAATTGTCATTTGAATATGCGAGTGAAGAAAGCAAGGTTCTTTCGCGATAATTTGAAGTTCAGATCTTGGAGATCTGCAGATGCGTTTCTTACCAATTTTTTGGAAGGCATGAGGGGAAATGATGCATAAAATAGGGATTTAATCACTTTTGTTAAAGGGAGGATAATGTAAGTAGCAAAATGAAAATGTGATTGAATTTCAGTTCCTAAATGACTGCACCAGAACATTCTGGTAAAAGTTTCGAGTTGGATTGCACAGGTTTTTGAAATTAGCTGAATGTGATTTTCAGTGACGGATTTACTAGGGAGCGGTGGGGGCGACCACCCCCTCCGTGACCGTCATTTTCTAAAACCAATAATATAGAATTACTAGCAATCGCTACTAATATCAGTCAAGTACATTCCACAAATTTACTTTGAACTAAATTTAGACAGTTAGTGTAGTTGAGGATGGACACCGTTACCCACTTTTTAAGTTGAACCTAAGCTCGCTCCTGCCCCTTTTTTTTTTTTTTTTTTTTTGAACTTTAATGATTTTTATATTTCTGTATGTGTCTTCCAACCTTTTTCTTCCATGGACTACACTATACTGGTTTGATAATACATTGCTATGACTTAGAACTTTCCAACCCTAGGGGTGATAGCCCCCAAAGGGAAGATTTGACACTTCAAGGGGCGATAAGTTCGTGAGGGGCAATACGTGGGCGATTCTTATTTAAAATACAGGATAAAAGGGGGAGAGATTGACTCCCGGTCAACCAACATGAGGGGTTTGAGGGGAGGAATAGCTCTTACGATTTTCAACCGCCACCCCCTTGAATAGAGTATAAATCCGCCCCTGGTGGTTTTGTTGATATCCTCTATTAATAGTGTAACAGACTCTATTGTCGAATAAAAGTATTTTAACTTGCATGCTTTTCACAACATCTAACCGTTAAGGTTTTCCTTGACAGTTTTCTTTTTTACAAGTTGCTTTATCACATTTTGGACAAATGTCATCGGAAACATGCAACACAAAAGAACGTAAGTGGTGTTTAGAGAAGAGTTTTCAGCAATTACATTTTGCTAAGTAATTGTATTAGTTGAGATGTAGTATGGAAACTGTCTAAGAATATTGCTCCAGAAATTTTCGTGTAAGTACTAAAAAAGGAAAATAAAATAATGATGAAGTCATAATCATCTTCATGGATTAGACTTTCAGCCTGTTCCGGCTTCCTGGTCTGTCCACCGCTTTATAGGTAGACCGCGGTCTCGCTTGCTTTTAGGTTGATAGCAGTAGACGGCCCTTGGTAGTCTTCCACGCGGCATTCTTCGTAAGTGGTCTCTCCATTTTATATGACAGGGCTGTCCAACTGCCGGCCCGCGGGCCGCATACGGCCCGCCAACACATATTGTGCGGCCCGCACTTATGTTGACATTCCTCTTGTCAAGAAGGGAGATCAACCTCAGTTTTCCCATTAAAATGTAAGCGAATTGTTTTATAATCCTTCTGTTTCATTTTTTTATAATTAATAATTCAACTATTAATTGTTATTGTATAATAGGTAAGAGGTTGTTTGTTCAACGTTTTAAAACTGCGGCCCGCCAGGTGATCAGTGACCGAAATTCTGGCCCGTGGGCTCTTTGCAGTTGGACAGCTCTGTTATACGATAATCAGTTATTTTTCCGTTAAGGCTGTAGATCTGTAGTTCTTTCCGTATATCTTCGCTTCTTATTTTGTCTAGGATGGTGCAATGTTTGACCGCTCGGAGAAATCGCATCTCCGCCGTCTGAATTCTGTTTGTTGTCTGGAAGTTCATGGTCCATGTTTCCGAGTCATAGAGCAGTGTTGGCACTACCATTTTAACCCTATAGAACGTCATCTGAGTTTCTCTTCTTGTCTTTCCTTTTAAGGTTCTCATCAGCGTACCACAAATATGTTGGAACTTGTACACTTTTTTCTGGATATCAGAATTGTGTTAGTATGAAATGTTGCAGCGAAGGTAATTGAAATTATTGACCTGTTCAATAATTTGATTGTTGAGGACGATTTTAGTTCTTACCGGCTCCTTTCCCCGGAATGGCATCGATTTGGTTTTCTGTATCGAGATCTTCATATTGTAGTCTTGACACATTTTTTGTAGTGTGTAAAGGGATCGTTTGTAGGTCATCTTCATTCGGTTGTATAATGATTAAATCGTTAGCAAACAGTAGTGTATTAATTACAGTTGTCATGTTGAGTGGAATACCAGTCGTGACCAATGCTTTCCAAGTGCGTAAAGCGTCGTCAATATAGATGTTAACAAGAAGTTCTGTCTAGAACTATACGAACCTACTTTCCCGTATACCCATACTACTTTCTAGTACGTGATCAATATTATCAAGAATAGTTAAATTCGCAAATTGTTTCAAACATATTTTTTAAATATTTTAAGCTAATTTCTAGGAATAAAATATTCCTCACTCATCTAAAAAATTAGATGCGTAAAAAGTAAAAAAATAATAAAATAAAGAAAAAAACGAATAAATAAAATAGCAGCACCTTTTAAACAAAGCAGCTAATACACTTTTTCCATTAAAAAAATTCTTTAACAGCTTTCAAAACGAAAAAATAATAATTAAAATTAATAAGCTCATCAAAATAAATATACATCATATAAAAAAAAATGTTTCTTTTTTCCCCTATTGCCAAAACTAATTTTTTAAATAAATTAATGCACTTACAAAAATAACTAAAAACAATAAAATGTCAACTTAAAGAAATAATATTCATTGTCAAAAAAAAAAAAAAAAATTGGCTACGCATATCTTTATGTAGAATCATAAATGACTTCGAGTTAATTCGCCGAAAACTAAATATCTAAATTAAAACTTTAGCGTGAAAATAAAAAAAAAGTCATATCAACAATAATTATTTCGCAGTTAAAACCATAGCTGCGGAGTCGGAGTCGGAGTCAATCTCATTTTGAAATAAAGGAGTCGGAATCGAATATCCGAGATTTGGACTCAGTCATTTGTCCTCCGTGTATGAATTTTTGCCAAAGCTACGAAGTCAGAGTCGAAGTCGGGGAGTCGGAGTCCGATTAATTGTCGGGCACAGGAGTTGGAGTCAGGTGCCCCTAAATTGTCGGAATCTGGAGTTTGGCGTCAAGAGCTATTTACAACAAAATTTGTTTGAAGTAAATCCGCCTTCAAGTACGGAATCTACATTGACTTTCTGTTTCCCCGTAGGCGCTAATGTTAAGGGATTTGAACTGTTCAAAATTGAACGGAAAATTGTTTAAATCAAAAAGGTATGTTATATACAAGTTTTTCATCAAAAGCTTTTTCCTACATAGTTTGTTTGAAGCAAATTCGCCTCACAGTTCGGAATTGCCTTGAATTTCCCCGTAGGCGCTAATGTTAAGTTTTTTTGAACTGTTCAAAATTGAACAAAAAATAGTTCAAATCAAAAAGTGAAATATTTGAATGAGGTGTCCTCGCCGAGATCTTTCGAACAAAAAAAAACTTTGTTCGAATCGGACTATTCATTCAAAAGTTATTAGGGGGGGGGGGAGGACATACAGACAGACCGACGGACCGACAGACATTTTTCCCCATCTCAATACCCTACTTTCCCATTTTTAATTTTTCAATATTTGTTTAATTATTTTATTTATTTTTGACTTTTTTTTTGTTTTTCGCGATATTTTTAAGATGCATTAAGCCTTCTTTCAATGCTTTTTTCTTCTTTTTCTGACTTTTACTGGGAAAGTAGGCTAAAAAGGGTTGGTGATAGACCACAACCTTGATGCACCTTGATGCACCCTGGTTGGTGTCTATTTTCATTGTGTCAATTTTTATTTTTGTGCTTTGATAGAGGGATTGGCATGCTTGTATTAGGTGTATAGGAATGCTTCTTTTCTTCATTATAGTCCATAATTTTTCTCTATCTACACGGTCCTATACGGCCTTTTCAAAATCTATAAATAGCATATGCGTTTCAAGGTTAAATTCTCTACGTTTTTCTATTATTTGTTTTATCACAAAAACATCGTCTATGCAAGACCTACCCCGTCTAAAACCAGATTGTTCTTCCAATAACAACGGGCCAATAATCGTTCTGACTCTAGTGATAATTATCTTACTGTATAGTTTGTAAGCACTATTTAGGATACTAATACCTTTGTAGTTTCCGCAATCATTACTATCTCCCTTTTTGAAAATTGATAGAATTTTGCCAGTTTTCCATTCTTTGAGTATTTCACAGCTCTTCCAACACATGTTAAAAAGGTTGAGCAGTTTTTCATGTAAAAGGGGTCCTCTATATTTTAGGAGTTCTGAGTTCAGGATGTCTGTACCCACAGCTTTCCTTTTTTTGTTTGTATATAAAACCTCCTGTAGTTCCCACCAATCAATATTGTCTATACGTCATCATCAATATCACCAATTTGTGTCTCAGCAGCCGCATTTGGGTTGTACCAGAGGTTCTTATAATGGTCAACCCACTCATCCGTTTTGCATCGTCTCTATCCTCTTTATTCAATTTCCTGATTATCTTGTAAGCCATTGTCTGTCTACATGTACATCATTTTCAATATTACTGATGTATTTATCCCACGAGTTTTGGTGTGCCTTACGTTTAATGTGCTTCGTAAAAAAGTAAAAATGTGAAATTGCAATAATTGAAAATTGTGACTATAAATGAGAAAAAAACTTTCAAGGAATCATTCTCAATCATGTTTTCAGGATCAAAAGCCATTTTGTCAATGATTTGAATAGTTTTTTATGTTGAAAAATAGTCACATTCGTAATATTCAGTAAACTCAATTACAACCATGATAGTTTCAACAAATTTTGATGACATCAATTGGATAAACTTTGAAGATATTCGATGATGCTGTTGAAACCGATTTGAACTTCTTTGATTGCCCTGTCATTCAAGACGTTAAAAACAATTTGAATCTTCATCAGACAGCATGAAAAATGAAATAACGTAAAATAATTTATAACACAGATCTGTAGTATCCATTTGCAAGTTTAAAGATGAAATTAATTTGAAACGAGTTCACACCGTGCGTAAGTTTAAATTTTTAATTTTCAATATACATAAAATATTTCACCACAACGTAATACAATGAAATCCCATTATAACGAATATCAATATCACTACAACGAAATATCTGTTTCAGCGAAATAAACTTTCAATCTTTACTTAATTTCCATTACATTGCTTGAATTTCATTACAACAAAATTAATGTTACAACGAACACAATTTGCGGTTCTTTGAATTTCGTTGTTGTAACGGAATTCCGTTATAAAACAAAATTTCTTACCAAGCACAAACTTGAGTGTTGGCAAGAAACTCGTTTGATCATCTCACGACTATCTGAAAACAGCTCAGAGATGATCACAGAATTAGCATTTTAATACTATTGCTATTGCCTTGTCTCTTTGACCTTGCACCAGATCCTCGTCGAACCATGTGGATACAAAGATAAAGTTTTCATCAACGCAAAGATAAACACTCTTCGTCAAAGCATTTCCAATGAAGTGGAATAATGAATCAAAATTATCGTCGAATTTAAATATTAAAGCGAGAAACCACCTATTTTTGTCAGTTGCCAACGCCCAGTTTCATATTAATGGTTGTTCTCCTGTCATATCGTCAACGCGTTTTATGCTAACAGATGAATTATGGTAAAATGATGGAACATACTATTAGCAAAAAAATCTCGCTCTGATGTTAACGATGACTCAGCAAAACCGCTAACATACATGTGTATGAAGACATGCGGGTATACATTCGTATATACGCGTATACGTATATCTAGAGTAGTACTGACATGGGCAGATAAACGGTAGTATCTGCAGAAATCAATTTTTGAGATACAGTGAAACCTGTGTAAGTTGACCACTTGCGGTGCAGTACTTTGGTGGTCAACTTAGACAGGTGGTCAACTTATAAAGGGGGGTAATGATTTTTTTTTCGTCATTTCTTGCTCCATGTATTCATTTTTTGATTGATTGACACTTACTCTTTCTGTTCAACTCACTTTCATTGTTTAGTATTACTTTGAAACTATTATTTAAAATGTTATTCAAATATTTTTAGAGATTATTTTCCCAGAATGACGTATGATGTGTCATGCAAATTTAAAATTTCGGTAAATTAATCCAAAAAAAAAATCTTATTATTTATGAAAAGTTACTCATTTGATATTAATAGTTCTTAAAAATTCATAGCTTCTCAAAAATTACAAATTTTTCTCATATACATTTATTATCCATGATAATCTACTTTTCAACAAAATAACTCCTTATTGAAGTTGGCGCACTTATTAGACACTAGTTTTAGAAATTCCATATGTGTCAGCTAATTTTCTCTGGCTTTCTCCCTTTTCAATTAATTTTAATTTTTTATACTTTTTATTGATCTCAAGTTCAATTAACTTTCTTTTTGAAGCCGTTTTATGTAAAACTATAACACAAAGAGCAACAAGCTAGACTCTCATAGTTCAAAAAAGCAGTTGAAAATGAAAATGTGTGTGTGTGTCCTATCTCTTAATCACTTGCACCAGAAATACTTCAATGCAAGTAACTTTACTCTTTAGCCCAATTCCATTGTTGCCACAAAATATTGCAACTGGAAAAAAATACTCTGTACTTTTCTATTGACACATGTTTTCATTGAACAGAGAGTACAAAGGGCAATCTCAAATAGATCAACAAAAGAAAAACAAGTTTGAGAAATAAAAGGGTTCTTAGTAGTTTTCCCATGTGGTTAAACTCAAAAGGAGGTTTAGTTATGCTGCTGTTTCATTTAGTTAGTAAAATGCTGTTCTGGTATCAAAAATATTATTGGAAAGCTATAAAAAAATAATAATAAAATAAAATAATTTGCTAAGTAAAATTTTAAAAACTAAACCAAGTGGTCAACTTACAAAGGGTTTTTTACAGAACTCCAAACCAAATTTGGTGTTCATTAGTGGTCAAGATAAACAGGTGGTCAAGATAGAGAGGTGGTCAAGTTACAGAGGTTTTCCTTCATTATATAAGATAGGACTAATTCCGTTCCTGACAAAAGTGGTCAACATAGACAGGTGGTCAACTTACAAAGGTGGTCAACTTTACAGGTTTTACGTATTTGTATAAACACATTTTGAATTCAATACTAATAAGACGGAAATGTCGGAATTGGACATTTTTTTTCAGCGGATACCAAATAAGCAAGCTTGTACAATAAAACATGCAATATTTGATAAAAGTGAAAAAAAAAATGCAGTTACTGCTCTTTACCTGCCCACGGCAGAATAAACAAACACTTGAACTGCGAAACAAAAATGAAAGACTTAGTGTTAAACTTGAGTCAAAGAAACTTCAATGGAAAAATAGTAAAAATAGGCTAAAAAATATCTTAGTTATGAAGTGATTTATTAAGATTATAATTTTAAAAAATTCTAACAGTCACTTATCAAGCATTCCCTCCTTCTCTCCTTAAAATAAAGCAAAATTAGTCTCAAAAATACAGAATTCACACAACATTGAGCCACGCCTTATTTTGTAAGCACTCTGCCACCAAAAAGCTCAGTCTGCTTTCAAAAATATTCAAAATTCATTAGTTGGAAGATAGTTTCATGCGATTGTTAATTATAATTTCCAATTTAATTTCCAATTATATTATTATTTCCAATTATAAATCTACCTTAAACTACATAACAGTTGAACCAGCTAAGCATACATTCCATCAGAATACAACCGTATAACCCTTTGAATCAAAACCCGCCAGTAGAAACAAATTTTAAATAATCACTATTTAATTAAAATTTCCAATGTAATTTAATAATTTTGTCATTTCTAATTATAAATTTGTCTTAAACCATTGAGTTCTCGAACCAGCTAAACATAATATTCCATCAGAACATAACCCTTCAAAGCAAAATCCGCCAGTCGAAAGAAATAAAAAGATAATCATAATCTAATCAAAATTCCAAACAATTTTCTAATTCTAATTATAATTTCTAATTATAAATTGTTTTAACCATTGTGCATTCCAACCAAATAAACATACATTCCTTCAGAACCTAACCCTTTAAAGCAAAACCCGTCAGTAGAAACCAAAAATCTAAAAAATCATTACGTTTCTGCAAAAGAAATGTCATCGACATATCGCCTGCGTTGCCAGAACTTTTACCTCCAGACAAGTTCAAACGCATCAGGCCACTTCTTTTATGCATAAGTAACGCCTCTAACTACAGTCTTGTTAAATATCGGAAGAGTGACAGCAGGATAGACAACGATATCTCCCTTGAGATGACAGCTCTACATATAAGAAAATGGAAAAGATATGCTTATTATTTCAGGAACCGATGCTGAGATGTTCCTTTCGAATGGGAACGCGATGACGATTCTGACACTTCTGACAGACAATCGCTTCTTTTTGAGCATGAAGACTTTTTCTAGAATCGCAGGCTGGAGTTGTCATTCTCCGCAGGGTTTGTCTCTTTCCTTCTGAAAATATTCAGAAATCAATTCCGTATTTTATGCAGTGATTGATGTAAAATATCATAGTTTGAACCCTTTGAGCACGGTGAGTCAATGAAACCTGTAATTTGACTTCATGTTTTAAATCAGTGGTTCATATGGATCCCCGGCATTCTCGTCAGACCAGTAAGGGATCCAAGTCCATGTCAATGAAAGAAAATATTAAAGGTGCGTAGGATTTAGCGAGGGATCCATAATATTGAATTCTTTGATTGAAGGTTTGTCTTCTTCTGAAAATATTCAAAAATCAATTCCGTATTTTATGCAGTGATTGATGTAAAATGCCATAGTTTGAACCCTTTGAACACAATGATTCAATAAAACGTGTAGTTTGACTTAATGTTTTAAACCAGTATATTTCCCACAGTGGATCATATGGATCCCCGATAGTCTCGTCTGACCTGCAATGGATCCATGTCAGTGAAAGAAAAAGTTAAAGGTTCATAGAATTGAACTAGAAATCCACAATATTGAATTCTTAGTGTGTGTGATTGAAGGTTTGTCTGTTTCCTTCTGAAATCATTCGAAAATCAACTGTGTATTTCATGCAGCGATTGATGTAAAATATCATAGTTTGTACCCTTTGAACACGGTGATTCAACCCGACCTGTAGTTTGACTTTAGGTTTTAAATGTAGTTCTCAAAGTTGTTCACATGGATCCCCGATAGTCTCGTCAGACTGTAAGAGATCTATGTCAATGAAAAAAAACATTAAAGGTGCAGGATTTAACTAGGGATCTATACTATGCAATTCTTCCCCCCTCCCATAGGGGGGGGGCATATTTCAGCATACCTGGGAGACATTTGAACAAAATTAAGAAATGCAAGACAAGCATCATATTTTAAGGAGAAACTTACAGGAATTTCAGAAACGAAAAGGTAAAGTGGTTAATCTGACGCATGTCTAATTTCAATGGACTATCTTATAAGATTAAGATTCAGTGAAGAGATTTTCTGGTCTTCTTCACATCAGTATAAATTACATACAACTCAATGTAAATCCTCTTCGCATTCTTTTAACATGACAAAATTGAAATTTAAACGTTAAAGCTATATTATTAAACTCAAGCCTCCCTAGAAGTCCTCATGGGCTTAGTGTGATTTCAAATCGAGAAAGGGGGATCACAAAACTATATCATATCCTTAAAAAGGAGAAGCAACTCCACCTGATCTGATTCAAGATTAGCTTTTCTAAAAACTTTTCCGAAAATAAATATTTCTTCATGATAAAAGAGAACGAAAAGCAATCATTGCACACTATTATGATATTGAAAATTAGAAATTGAAAAATAGCTCAGCTGTCCTTTCCCGACGCTAATCTTATTCACATATTTAAATTTAAAAAAATATTAAATTACGTAAAAGATAAAACTATGTATCGCATTAATATTAAAGTAGGCTTCATATCTGCATCAAAGCTTAAAAATTTTAAGTAACAACTATTGAGGAAGCAGACTTTTTTAAATTATACTTTTTTAGTTTATGCAAGTTGCTTTTTTAGACTGATTACTAACAACTACAAAATGGAGAAACTCATTGTCATTACATCTAAGCTCAATAACTCTTCTATTTCTTTTAAAATGAACGATAGTTTATGCAGAATAATTTAGATTTATGTGTTTTTAATTTCTCATTTTGCTGTCCCAATTGCCACTTATCTGTCGCCTAGATAATGTGTGAATTGTTCCGACAACAGGTATTTAACTTTAAAAAATCGAACTTTTTCACAAGCTCACCGGATTGCAATTATATGTCTAAAATTTAGAAACTGAAAACGGAGTACATCTTTAAATTTCGCATTCAATATATATGTACAGAAGCGACAAAATTTTGCAAGGGTTGGTTTTGAGAGGAGATGAGTGGTAATTTACGTAAATCTAGCAACTTAACTCACGTAATTTTGTACACAATAACTTTCCCCGAAAAAACACTTACACATGAATTAGACTTACATTATTTACCCCAAAAGTATTTTGAGATATCACAAACACTTGGTAATCATTTCATTAAGCAAGTATGGCTTGTTAAGTAAAACAATTGATTTACTAATATCTAAACAATGAATACATAAATTAAAAGTTTCTGCTTGTGCTAAATAATGTTTCGTAAGCAGATATACAAAACAAAACAAATAATTTAGACAGTTCATTTTTTTTTTTTTTTAATTTCAAGTTTTGGTTCCTAAATTGGAAAATAAAATAAATGACTGAACTATAAAAAGTGCCCCCCTCCCCCGAATCGCCGCCACTGTATATGTATGTGTGTGTCTGTGCATAGATGTGTATGTATGTATGTGTGTACGTATTAAACATAAAAATGTGTTGTGAAGATTTTTCACTGAAAAGTAAAGTTTTGGTTCGAAAAAAAAGCTGAGAAAATTTCCCCAAGAAGTTCAAAACCAGTCCATCCCTAGATGAACTGATCTTGCGAATGGTAGTGCATTTACAACTCAATTATGCCAATTATATTTATGTTCAAGCGAAGTGGATCAAAAATAAATATGGATTGATTTTCTTCAATGAAAATGCTGCAAACTTGAAGGAATAAATCTGCTTTATAACTGTAATGTGAATTTGGTCGTCTTTGTTCTGCAGCAGAGTCGCAATTTAGAGAATTCGAACTATTTCACAAGCTCGCTGATTGCAATCATGTCTCTAAAGTGTAGGAACAGAAAACGGTGCAGGCTTCACTATCCTGGAATCTTTCGCACGGCAAAATACTTCTTCATGTTGTCAAGAAAAAGAATCATCCTATTTACAAAAAAAAATTCAAACAACGAATGCCACAAAGCATCCCACCAATTTACCGGAAAAGAAATATCAGAAGAATGCAGGGAAAAAAAAGCAGGGGGAGGCTCGTGTGAATATTCCCTTTAATTAAGCGAGAGTTGCATCCCATCCAGAATGGGCAAATCTCTCCTCCTGCGCGCATTATTTTCCTAACAGCAGAAAAACATCATATTTCGTTTCGCGTGCAAAGAATGGGCATCAGTGTGTGGGGTGCGCGGTTTAAATTGCAGGGGTTAGAAATGGCTTCGGTCCGAGGAAGGCGGCGAGTGGGCCACGAAAAATAAATAAATAAATGATTTATAACGAAATGTGGGAATGATTCAAAACACGCGAATTAAGCATTATCATTAAGCTTCTGCTTTGTTTCCGATGAAACTGAAGGTTTGGAACGGGGACCAGTTATGTGTTTGCAGTGGAAACATTCTGGTGGGGTTTTCTGATGGAAATGAATTCAAAGAAAACACGAGTATGGGTGAAATTTTTCTGGAAAAAGTATGAATGTTGAAACTGACGACGTATTGACCAGTTTGATCTGGTGGGGTTTCCTGATGGAAATGAATTCAAAGAAAACACATGTATGAGTTGAATTTTTCTGGAAAAAGTATTAATGCAGAAACCAGCGAAGCATTGACCAGTTTGGTCTGATGGGGTTTCCTGATATAAATGAATTCAAAGAAAACACATTTATGGGTAGAAATTTTTCTGGAAAAAGCATGAATGTAGAAACTGACGACGTATTGACCAGTTTGGTCTGATGGGAATGAATTCAAAGAAAACTCATGTATGCGTTGAATTTTTCAGGAAAAAGTATTAATGCAGAAACTAGCGACGCATTGACCAGTTTGGTCTGATGGGGTTTTCGGATGGAAATGAATTCAAAGAAAACACAAGTATGGGTCGAAATTTTTCTGTAAAAAGTATTAATGCAGAAACTAGCGACGCATTGACCATTTTGGTCTGGTTTGGTTTTCTGATGGAAATGAATTCAAAGAAAACACAAGTATGGGTCGAAATTTTTCTGGAAAAAGTATTAATGTAGAAACTAGCGACGTATTGATCAGTTTGGTACTAACCATTAAAATATGTTAGGGAGATGTTTTGCTGAAAAGACATGTTTGATGCGATACAAAATTGTTTCCCCAAGAAGATGAAAATTCTTTTGCTCCTAGATGGAGTGCTTTTGTGAATAGTTGTGCTTTTGAAACGTAAATATGGTATCTAAATATCTACGCTGAAGTAAAATTAAGCCAAAACAGATATGAGTGGATTTATGATGAAACAGTAAATCTGAAAGTATAGTTAATCCTTGACATTGTGATGATATATTTGTGTGATATCGTGATGGTGTATCTCTGCTGAAAAAAAAAAGTGGTAAAAGGTAAATATGCATCAGAAGAATTTTCCATGCAGAAGCATTAAGTCTTAAAATCTAGCCAAAAGCAGTAATTTATACTGCTATCTTAGAACCATTATTTACTTTTGAGGGAATTTCGTCAGTAATGTTTTGAACTTAGTCAAATGGATCCAAATTTAACCTAAGTGTCAGAAAAGAAGATTCTCCAAAAGGCAGCAAACTTCGAGTTCACCCTGTACAGACATACCCAATACATTATGTCCTTATAGTCCCTACTATTATGATTTGCAATGAAAAAGAGCAGACCACAGATAGAGCTGTGGTCAGACAGACTTTGATGATTTTCATGTGAACCTGATGTAACAACCTAGAGGGAGCGTCAAAGCATTTGAGTTAAGAAAATATTTCTCATTGAAATCCAATTATAAGGATGAAATCCAGTCAGAACCCCCTGTAAGACGAGGTCACAGGACTGGTAACCTAAAAAGAACAATGACGTACTAAAAAAGGCCGAGTCATAACCTCGCCAAAATAATTATTTGGCTATTTAGCGCTCTCAACACTCGCCAACGCAAGCGCCAATCTCAAACACAGTTCGGATTCTTTGCCAATTTTTTAAATTCAATATTGCGAATTTGCAGCCAGCGTTCGATGTAATTCCCATTTTTATAATTATTCAAACATAAAAGTAATTTTAGTAATCTTACACTGTAATGAATAAGAAAAAAAGAAATGAAAATCTTTGAACTTTAATAATCTGTAATGGATATAAGTAATAACTTTATTACAACATAAGAGCAAGTAAGAGATTTGTTTTCTTTTTCGAGCCATCAATGGCTCATTCTTTCTCGCAAATTGCATTCTTGCAATGAAAAAAAATATTTACAAAACTTCAACACTTTAGAGTTTTTTTTTAAAAACATTTTGCAGAAAAGAAATTCTGATCACTAAATTGTTTTTAGTCATTTCAAAAATTTTAATTGAATGCAGCTACTAAATTCACGACAATTAGTAAGAATAAGTTAAAAACTTGTTTTAATTGATTGGGAAAGATGAAATGGATGTCGCCGAGAGAAAGTAAACAAGAAGAAAATATTTCACTCACAACTGACATTTTTTCAATATTGTTTTCTGTTTTGATATGGGTCTGGTGTGGTAAAGTGGTCATAAAATCCAGTTTTTCAACTTAGGTAATAAATACAAGAATTTCTTTTGAAACTTCAAATTTTTTCGTCGTTATTTTACCTTACATTGATAATGAACACTCTGCACTGAACTTTCGGAAAAATGAAATTTACTTGAATAGCTTAATGGAATTTTATCTTTCATATGTCTTAATGACCTGGGGTGGGGTAAAGTGGTCATAGTTTTAAAAAATTAATTTGAACTTTGACATCTTGAATTCAAATTATGTTTTTCGCAATCACAAGTGTGTGTATGTAGGCGTGTGTGTAGGGGGGGTATGTTTGTTTGTGTGTGGGCTGTTTGTGTATGTGTGTGTAGGCATGTGTGTGTGGGGGGTAGTTGTGTGTATGTGTGTTTGTGTGTGGGGTATGTGTATGTGTAGGTGTGCGTATGTGTTTGTGTGTCTGTATGTATGCGTGTGTGTATGTCTTTGTATGTGTAGGTGTATGTGTGTGTAGATTTATGTGTGTGTAGGTGTAAGTGTAGGCAAGTAAGTGACGCAACCTGGAAACGGTTGTTCGCTAGAGGAGCAGCATCGTGACCATCGACGGTGGTGCTGCAGAGGGTGCTGGCGAGAAAATAAAATCATAGCACATCAAAACAGTCAAGTGAGAACAATAAGCAATCGTGATTGCTCAAAAAAACTGACCTAAAACCAAATGTTATGAATAAGTAGCCAAAAAATGAAAAATGTCGGAATTCGACACTTTTATCACGCCATTTTTAGCGCAAACCAAATTAGTCAGTTTGCACATAAAAACTAAAGGACAATAGATGACAAAAATGTAAAATAAATATAAAACGAAAAATTTGCAGAGACTGCGCTTTACCTTCTCACGGCAGTATTGATTTCTTGTTCAACATTTTCACCATTATATATTGTACACAACACAACAAGGAAACTTTGAAAGAGAAAAATAAAGATAAAGAATCTTTGAGGGTATTGTTGTCCCTCCTTTCTTTAAAACCACCTTTTTCAAAACTGCTCCACGTCCTAATTCTTCCATTCCTTTATTGCAACAATAAATTTCTACATTTTGTTACAAACAATGCTGCTACAAGAGATAACTGTTCTTTGTCGCTTGAAAGTCATTAAGAAGCCGAATAATTTATAAACTGTTTTAATATGAACATAAAACTGTCAGCAAATTCATTGCAAAGATTAGTGCATTAAAATTTATTCTGCGCCATTTTTTCTTTACGTAATTTCTGGGCAACTTTTTACAGATAAGGACATTAAAATTATTCTAACGAAAAGGCAAAAAGAATTCAAATCAAAATTGCATTTTAAAGGCCAGTTAACTTCTTTCTGCTGAGTCGTTAATAAAGGAGAGAGAGGGAGAATTTAACTCTCCCTCCCCTCTTATACGTTTGGTTATTAATCGCCTCATTAACGCTGGCAATCTATTCTTAATGATCATAATGACAAGATAGCGAAGTAGCTTCTGCCAAGTATCACAAAATGTTTCAGTGCTTACCTGTACTTCTGTCACGATAAGACCAATGAGACTGTAAAAATATTTTTTTTTTAAGTGTTACTGAAAAAAAGTAACGAAGAATTCAAGAATAAATATTTTAGAGTTGAGTTTAAAAGAAAAATTCCAGCTAAAGTGATAGAACGGTGAACATTTCAATGAAAATTAAAAGTTGTAAAAATTCATTTAAAGTAAATTAGTTGGAACAAATTTGTACTCGATCAAAGTCTCTCTCTCTCTCTCCCTCTTTGTCTGTCTGTTTTCTAACCGCAAATTCTATTGTTTATAAATTGATACAAAGGGTCTATAAAAGATAAAAGATTTATTTTAATGAGCGTATAGTAGTCTAAAATTGTGATACTCAACCAAAGTGCCATCTTGTGTTTGGTAAAAATTACAATTACAACATCGGTTTTAAAATTTCAGAATCAAATATATGTTATTATTATTGAGCAATCACGATTGCTTATTGTTCTCATTTGACTGTTTTGATGTCCTATGATTTTATTTTCCCCCCGCCTCCCTCTGCAGCACCATCGTCGACCGGCCTCACGTTGCTGCTCCTCTAGCGAAAACCGTCTCCAGGTTGCGTCCATATCCTACGCATACATACACACACCTACAAATTCACACATTTCACACCTACACACCTACACATGCTCATGCCTGCACACAGACACACACACACACGAACGCATACACACACACACACACGAATGCCTACACGCACAGCACTGGATACACAACACGCACACACATGCATACATACACATACGCACACACACGCGCCTACACAAACACACACGCGCATACATATACACACACGCTCGTGATTGCGAAAAACATAATTTGAATTTAAAATGCCAAAAATTCAAAGTAATATAATTTTTTGTTGTTTTTTTTAGTTTTATCATTAATTTACTTGCTTAATCACGAATTCATTAATTTATTTTCATTGCTGATGGAGTGCAGAATACTCGACAAGTACAAAACCTGTTGTGTGCGTGTACCTCGTGAATGAGAAGATTGGGAGGCTCGAAAGTGATTGAATATATCAATGTTATGCAATAATACAAATGATAGAATTGTTGTGAAGTACAAAAGGGTTGCTTTCAAACATTCAGAAAGATTTTTTCGAGATTAAAGTTGCACTATTCTTATCAAAATAACTAATTTTGCATCCCATTTTTGGCATGGCTCAAAGTGACCCCTATTGGTAAGATAATTTTGAACTGGGCAAAAATCGTTTAAAGTGCTTTTAATAATTACTATATCTTAATTTTGGATAACTATACAAAGCATTGGGAGCTTTTCTTTCGTTTTGCATCAACAAATACAATAAATGTATTCAAATACAGTGGCCACCGCTTATACGAATCACGTTTGTTCTAAACAATTTTGATACAATAAAGCGACTGATTCAATAAAGCGGCAAGTTCAATAAAGCTGAATCTTGTTTTGTTTTTGACAATTTGATTCATTAAAACAGGTGATTCAATTAATCACTGATTCAATTAACCGGCGTTCACAGTCACAGTACTAGCTGACTCGCGTGAAGCATTCATACTCGAATTAAGGATTTTATGATTTCAATGCAAACTCGGGACGCTATTGACTATAGCAATGCGTTTTAAAGCAACAAATAAATTAAAATTGACTCTTCTACTTTGTTAAAATTTTTTGAAAAAAATTTGAAAAGGTGTTAAAATATTTTGGAAAACTGCGATTTGCCATGTTGAAACCAATGTTTTGCTTTCTGATTTTAACAACAACAGAACTGTAGTTCAGAATCCTGTTATGAATTTATTTTTCATATTAATGTAAACTTGTACTTTAGAACTCAGGCGAAAGGGAAAAAAACCATTGAAACGACATTTCTATGAAATAAAAAACAGAAAAAAACCTTTTAGCAAAAAATGAGTTATAACGGGGGTAAATCGTGGAATCTCACACTCCGACCGAAAAACAGACTAGAGAAATAATATATAAGATGAGTGGAATAGTTTAAAACATGAAAATTGTATCTTAAAGTTTCCCTGGAAGACTGCGTGTTGTTCAGTTTAAAACTTTTTATTGTTTAACTAATCCTTATATAGAGGATTCCACGTTAAATTAGGTTTAACACAACTTTTTAAATCTTTCATGCGATACTTTGCCAAAAAATGTAACCCTTCCTTAAATTAACCCTTCATTACACCAATCAAATCAACAGAAATTTGTTACTCTTTAAAATAAATCTTAAGAAACTTCGTCTCTTCTCATGTGAAGCATCTAAATAGATCCATTTACTCTTTTATTTCTTGCAGTCATTTTAAAATGAACTTGTAGCTCATTTGATACGAAATACCGCTGTATGAATATAAAACCAAACAAAATCTTTCATCACCTTGGTGGTGGACCATCATTATTATTCTGCGCATCATCATCACTTTTTGATGAGTAAAACATCAACTTAATCCAGTGAAAAATGCTAAGTTAGAAAAAAAAACTTATTTTTAAGCTCAGAATTATGAGTAAAATATTAAATTACCCCGCTAGGAAGCGCATGGATACTTCTTACCCCAGCGCATTCATTAAATATGATGAATTAAGATTTATCTGTGATAGTGTTAGGGTGTGTACGAGTAAAAAATGATAATGCCTCTTTAAAAAAATAAAAAGTCGACATTAATTTAGCTTTCCTGCTACTTTAAGAATCATTTAATACTAAGTAGCATTATTTTAATATGCAACACTACGGTGAAAAAACTTCTTAAAAATTTTTTACGTTTTTTATAACATTTTTTCCTAGCAGCAACATGATTAAGGGTTGGGAATTTTTGTAAAAAATAATAATGGAGTTATGTACGTACTTCGCGTGAACAAATCTTAAAAGAAATTAGACTCCAAAAGAACATTAAAATATGTACTGAGGAAGAAAAAAAATAGAAATTCAAAGGGTGGGGGATATTTTTTTCCTTTCCTAATCTCATGGGTTTTTTTAAAGCTGGAAACGAAACGTCATGTTTTGTGGTGAACAAAATGTTAGAAAGCTGACAGCAAGAAAAAGCGGATATTTAATGGGCCGGGTGTAAGGAAGGGAAGTCACAGTGCATTCTGATATAAAAAATGATCCACCCGGTAGGGAGGATCTTTGCAAAAAGGTGTCATGAAGAAAACCAAGTTCTTCCTTCCTTTTTTTTCTTGTTTTTTTTTTCAAAAGGAAAAACATAAAAGGTAAAAAGTATAATTTTAATCCCCTGAGATTTTATTATTTTTAATGCAATGGAAGCATTAGGAGCAGATATGCAATGCTCAGAAAGACATTTTTCGCATTGATAATTTTTTAAATTGTCGAAATATTTTTCTTTTACTTTTCAAAATACTGAATTTAATAAATGTCTATCGCAAAAAATTTATCATTTGAATTATTTCTGAAATTTCATTTCGTATCGGTAATATATCATCAAATGCTAATTTGGTTTTAATTAGCAAGTTTTATCAATTCATATATTTTGATAAATATTTATGACACTTTATTGTCACTATCAAGTTCATTTTTATCTTGCTTCGTTAAGCATTTTATATGCTCCTACTGAACCATGGTATTCATTTCATATCTAAACCGTTTTCTCTTTCCAAAACTCATTGTTGCTATGAACGTTTTCATTCCGTTGATTAAACGTTTTAAAAGTTCTATTTTAGCCCTGATTCAAGAACTTAACAATATTAATTCCTATTAAACAAGCTGTTCTTCTCCAAAATTACTCCTGACTAAATTTTTATCTCAACTAAATTAAATCTTAGCATCGTCAAGTGTTTTGAACCTGGGGTTCAGTTTTTAGCACGTATGGAACGTTTCGCTCATAATGCTTTAATCATCCTAATTTTATCCTTAAAAAAATAGCATTCCATTGCTTTAAATATTTTGGCAAGCACTTTCCTAAATTTACAAACCTTCTTAATGTGTATATAATGTAGTTGCACAACTTGTGATTTATTGCACTACTCTACAATGTAACGTTTCTGTCCCATGGAAGTCAGAAACCATTGCTAGCTTTCTACTATCAAGATAAATGGATAAATAAATCACATGGATACAATATTAGGGTAACAGCACCAGTAACAGACATGCTTAAGATATTGCTCTCAGGTTAACTCAATTTTCTGAGCCTTTTAATTTATCTAAGCTTTTTTTTTTTCTCTCATGCAACTGCATCTCATCTAACGTTTGGCTGCTTCTGGATCTCTGAATTAGTTAATTCTATTTTTATTTGCTCAATTTCGAAAAAGGTCCGACGCCCAGTAGCAGACACCGACAATTCTGATAAAACCCAGTAACGGATAGGATGGGGAAAGGATGAGTAATGGACAGAATTCCCATTTTCTCTTCGAAAGGTGCAAAAGTTCTTTCATTTTAGTTCTAAAACCTTATTAAATTCAAATGAACATGACCGGCAGACCTCGTGGTGACAAGGACGTAGCCAAGGGGTGGGTCCATGGGGTCCGGACCCCCCCCCCCTTCCCGAAAGACCCCTCTCCTTTCTCAGTTGTTGCATCTCGCATCAACAAAATTTTTCCGAAAGATACTGATTTTATAAAACGCAGCATTCTCTCCCCTTAAATATTCCCAGTAATCGGCAATTTTCTCAGCGCTTGAGTCAATTCAGAACACGAGAACCTCGTGCAACAACCGCAGGTTCCAAATTTTCGTCTGCTTTTTGCTGTGTCACCTACTCCGTCCGAAACTGGGGTATGTCCCTTTCGACTTTCAAACCAGCTGGGTCCTGTGACCTTGAAATTCAGCCCCTCTCCTTGGTCCATCAAATTGCCTTTGGCAAAGTAAAAACAAGCATTTATTGCCACTTCCGCCGTATCCCACAGTCTCATTGGCGTGGTTTTCTTTATTTCTTTCTCTTTTCTTTTTGGATTTTCGTGGATTTCGTAGACGCATGTTGTACGAAAGACAGCCAGAGTGAGGTGCGTTCTTGGTGAATCAGTAATTGAATTCCGGTTCTTTTCTGTTTTAACACGCAGTTTTTAGCTACGTCATACTTATAGGAAACATATCTTGAACAAAATTGTATGCAAAAGAAAATTAAGTTTACCCGAACTAGGTAAGTCGCAGTGCTCCCTTTTAAAGTTTTCTTGATAATACGAGCAATTTTACGTGTTAATGTGTTTTCCATTTAAAAACTAGTTTTAGATTCTAAGCCAGCAGTGAAAAAATAAATTCTACACATTTCGTTTGTTTGAGGATGAGAAAAATACTTATTGATTTTTTTTTTTCATTTTAACTTTATATTTTTGGCATGGTGCATTTCAGATTCATTTTATATTTTGATAAAAATTTTATTTGAACTTTTAGATTACTTTTAACATCTCTCTTCTTTCTGAGTAACAAATTACGTAGATTTTTTACTGATGTTTTCCCCCCAATATTTAAGCATGATCATGGAACATATTAAATGCCTATAAATAAATTCGTGTTTGAAGGTAAAATAAATAAAATAAATGAATAAATAAAACTTGAAGTTGATGTAACAAACTTTTTACGGTATGAAAATTTTATAGAAAAATTAAATTGAGAATTACTTGAATATTTTACTGTGATCAGTTTATGAAATTACAAGTTCGGCCGTATTAACGCATGTAATAAGTAATTTATTAGAAATTATTACTTTTAAATCTTACTGAATTGTGATTCTATGATCCCAAAAGAAAAACAGTTTTTAATTGACGAAAAAAAATCTTATTCGATGTTGTTCCATAACACATATTTGTATTTGCATTATTGGAATACATTTTCTGATTGTTATTCACTGGCTTTGTACTAAGGAGTTATTTAATTAGCATCTATGCATCCATCTTTAGTAAATTGTGAAGGTAGCATTAAATTAACAAAAAAACAGGCATGTGCATTTGACTATAAATTACTAGGTGAAAATTACCGCTATTTACTGCGTTACAAGCAAAGAAACAAAAAAAGGTGAATACGAGGTAAATGCTTTTGAGCTTTTCTTTTATATATTGCCTTTTTTTTCTAAACACTTATTTTCTTCAAGCTAAAGATATTTACTATTTCTTGAAATAGAGTGTTTGCTAACAATGTATTGAAGAAAAAAAATCATTACCTGCGTCGTAAAATATAACATGTATTGTTGTTAAAATTAACAACATGTTGTTAAAATAAAATTACACAGATGCTTAATTTAATTCATTAGGTATACATTCCATTAATCGGCATGTAAAAGATCCCTTAGGTCGTTTGACTGTGAATACTCTTAAGAAAATTAAATTCCTTTGCAGTTTCGCATCGAAGAGAGCTCAGGTGTCTCCATCTGGTGGAAACTGGGCATCAAATTTTCCTGTGACATTCACATCCGCGCCTTAATGGTGGCATATGAATGACTGGATGCCATATCGTTGGTTCGCACTTGTTCCACAAAAGGCTAAAGCCTCTAACACAGCCCCGTTAGAAAGAAAAAAATAATGATAAAAAACGGCAATACGCCTTTTCTGATATTTAAAATTTTTTTGAACAGCTTTCACCCTTTGAGGAATAGCGACTTCACTTGAGAACACCATTTATTTCTTGCTTCTCTTTTTTTTCAGCTAACTGAAATCACTGTGTCAGTTGGCTGAAGAAAGAAAAAATATATATATAAAAAATGGTTGCAACAAAGGAAGCCTCCGTCCCTCAAAGAGTTAATAGTTTGTTCAAGCTTTTAATTGATGATTAGGAATGATAATTGGAAAACGGATAAGATTGGAAATATCATTCCATTTCGTGTTACCAAAAGAATATTATAAATGTAAATCAATAAAAACTAATTCAAGTTTTTTAAATGAAACCTTGTTAATATTTTCGTTGAGAGAGTTGTGGGATTTTGCCTGAAATGTTGTTCAAATCGGACAGGCTTACGTTATGTAACATTCATATAGTTATACATTCGACTCCATAGATATAGATTTATTTATCCTCATATAAATAACGCCGATGATTAAGTAACTCGCGTGCTTCAACAATGAATTCGCACCACGGCATGATATGTAATTCGATAATATGTTTTGGTAATGTTTAACATGCAAGGAAAGGCTTTATTGTGACAATGCTGAACTCGATCCGGTAACTTGAACAGTTTTACTGGTAAGACTGTGTCATATCAGAGGAATGAAGAAACGAAAACAGTGAACGCTATCTACTGGAGTTTAGGGTTAATCCACTGGTGTTAGAGTTAAAATTTCAACTATCAAAATATCACCAAACAGGCAATTGCTTCGTTTAAATAAAGAAGAGTTGAAGCAATTTTCACCCGCCATGCCTTGACGGCATTAGAAAGTCACACGACTTTCTAGTTTTCAAATAATATGGCATAAGTACAAATGTACATATTTTGTTGAAATATATTACAAAGCTTTAATATTTTATTAAATTATCGCATGCATTTTCCAAGTAATTTCTAGAACAGTTTTCGTTTTCCGTTTTTCTTTTATTGTGCCCTTTTTATTAATAGAAAATATATCACTTATTTTCAGGAGGACAGAGGTTCACAAATATTTGGAAACTTTGTATGTGATAACTTTCAGTTTAATGTTAATTTACAAACTGACAATAATTAATTTACCACTTAACATATACTTTTTGTTAATTAATTTTAACTAATGACTCTATTAATTTCAATTATTAAATTAATTTTAGTTAATTATCATATTTTAATGATCAGTTTTAATTGGATTTATCTCAGTCTTGTGTAATTATCAGCTACTAATTCTGCTTTAGCATGCCTCCTCTTTTGAAGTTCGTGCAACCTTGGACCCCCCCCTTAACAAAGTTCTAGCTACGTGCCTGGTGGTGACTGTTCATAACTTTCCTCCACTGCCTTGTAAATACCAACTGGCTCCTATAATTCAGTTTGATAACACTAGCAGGTTACAGCGTATTCATGGGTCACAGCAACATCAGTTTTACCCGCCTAAAATTCTTATTATTTAAATCCAAACTAATGACTGTCTGTTGCTGAACCTTTGTCTGTTACTGGAGACATTACCCTATTTTGTTTCCATAGGTTTAAAAAAAATAGTCAGAATCAAACGCGTTTAATGCCGGTTTGTTTGATAGAAACCATAATTTCGATTTCTTAATTTTTTCCTCTGTAATAATTTGTCTTTTAACGCAAGCAAAAATCTTACTAAGAAAAATTATTATTTCGGAAAATATTCACCACACAACACGATTTGAAATAGTATAGAAGATTTTCAAGTACATTTTTTAAGAGTTAATTAAAATATTTAATAAGGTAAAACACTACCGGATGAGGGGCTTGTTATAAGGCTCTCGTTTACCGATCAGTAACATCGATTCGTTTTATTATATTGTTATATTTCAGCGTGTTTTGATCCGCATATTTCTTTATTTGCGGTTTTTTAACTCGTAATTCTTTGCATTTCAAATGCATATTTGAAACATTAAATGTTTTTACTTCTCCTTATTTTTATGTAATTTCTTTTAATAGATTGCTTGAAAGGAATAATGCAGGAGCTTTTGGATAGTTTTTAGTACTTCCTTCATGAAACATTTTAGCGAAACATCCTCGGACCTGAGTTTAAGCCAAGATGGATGAGGATTAAAACCCGCTTGAAAACGAAATCGCGAATTTTTAATGCATGCTTATGATTAAAACACAATAGAAGCAGTGAGAAGCAAATGGATGTAAGTGGACTTTTTCAAGTTTTAAAGTAAAACGCACTTGAAGTTCAGATCCTAGGTAGGTTTTCATTGAAACGTTTTTTTAAATCATGCTGTATAATAGCATCTACCAGGGCTACTCTTACTATCTCTTTCCCCAAGGCAGAAGAGAGGAAGAAAGCTGAATGCTTTTTATTAAGGCACATAATGGTTCCTTATGGGGCATTCCACGGTATTTTGGACATTATGTAGAGTCCGTAACGTGACCTTTTTTTGCCATAACTTTTTAATTTACCGTTTGATTTGCAAATTATTTTAATTTGAGCTGGTGTGTTGGTAGGAAAAGATCAAAATAAAATAATATGCTAATCAAACAGTAAATTAAAAAGTTATGGCAAAAAAGGTCACTTTACGGACTCTACATAAATGTCAAAAATACCTTGGAATGCCCCTTATGTATAAATACATGAAAATTAAGAGATAAAGTTTTAAACTCTGGGAATGATGTACAAATATACATATGCGAAAAAATGTCACACCCGAGCAATGGTCACACCTGCAACAAGAACAATTCTGTATTTTTCAAGCATAAAAAGTGTTTTTAGAAAGTTGATGCTTTGTATTAAAACACAAAATGGATTCTTATGAACAAATGTACGAAAATTAAAAGACAAAGTTTAAAACTCCGGGAATAAAGCGAAAATATATGAGTAAAAATGTCACACCCGTGCAATGGTAACATCTGCAACAAGAACAATTCTGTATTTTTCAAACATAAAAAGTGTTTTTAGAAAGTTGATGCTTTGTATTAAAACACAAAATGGATCCTTATGAACAAATGTACGAAAATTAAAAGACAAAGTTTAAAACTCCGGGAATAAATCGAAAATATATGAGTAAAAATGTCACACCCGTGCAATGGTAACACCTGCAACAAGAACAATTCTGTATTTTTCAAACATAAAAAGTGTTTTTAGAAAGTTGATGCTTTGTATTAAAACACAAAATGGACCCTTATGAACAAATGTACGAAAATTAAAAGACAAGGTTTAAAACTCCGGGAATAAAGCGAAAATATATGAGTAAAAATGTCACACCCGTGCAATGGTCACACCAGCAACAAGAACAATTCTGTATTTTTCAAGCATAAAAAGTGTTTTTGAACTGTGTGAATTGTGTTTTGAAAGTGTTTGAGAAAGTTGATGCTTTGTATTAAAACACAAAATGGATCCTTATGAACAAATGTACGAAAATTAAAAGACAAAGTTTAAAACTCCGGGAATAAAGCGAAAATATATGAGTAAAAATGTCACACCCGTTCAATGGTCACACCTGCAACAAGAACAATTCTGTATTTTTCAAGCATAAAAAGTGTTTTTAGAAAGTTGATGCTTTGTATTAAAACACAAAATGGATCCTTATGAACAAATATACGAAAATTAAAAGACAAAGTTTAAAACTCCGGGAATAAAGCGAAAATATACGCGTAAAAATGTCACACCAGTGCCAATGTATTGAACAATATCTGTGTTTGTATGTATATTCAAAATGATTTTTTTTAAGGCCCTCCTACAAATAACTTCTTTACACAAGCATATCCCCCCAACTTCATTTAAAGTAGCCCTCTCCCTTTGCCATTTTCGCTCACCCAACTTATTGAAATAAAGTTATTCGCGCTGAGAGAGAGATTCGGTCGACCCTCGAGGCAGGCAATCTCAAATACTACTCCCATATTCAAATGCCTGCTGTCAGGCCTTTTGAAGTGCGAATACCAACTCATACAGATAGAACACGTTCCGTATCAAACCGAAGCTTTTCGGAGCATTGCAATCGCGTGATGTCTTTGACAAGCTCATATGGGCCCTGACGCAGATATGATGGCTGATAAAGTTTTGCAGAGCAATTGCATATTTTTTTTTTTTTTTCATCCCCCGCCCGACGCTCGCTTCTTCCTCTACTGGAATTACTTAAAAATATTATTGCCGTTGGGAGTTTTGGATCAAGAGGGTTTGATTTTCGATGGTGTAACAAAATGTTCAAAAGAAGGGTTGAGTTTTGCGTTTGTATTTGCATTTTAGTTAGACTCTTTTTCCGGAGCACGCAAAGGAGTTCAAAACTTTTTAATAGTTGTTCATAACGAGAATGAAGAAAAATTACACACACTTTTTACATTTATTTTCAAAAGAATGGATTAGTCGCAAGGTTTCATGAAGTTAAATAGTAGGAGAACCTCTCCTCTGTCTTGGGGCAAGAGATAGAATTAGTAGCCCTTGTAAGTGCTGCTGTATAGCATGATTTATAAAAAAAAAAAAAAAGAATCAAGGAAAGCCTACCTAGGACGTTATCTTTAAACGCATTTACTCAAAACTTGAAAATGTCCACTTACATCCCTTTGCTTTTCACTGCCTCATATTATCTTCATAGATATGAAGTATTTCCAGAATATACTAATGCTTATGAAGAACAATAATTTACCACTATTATGTGGCAGTGAGCAGCTTATGAGATAACAAATTGGCTCATTATTTTCAAGAGTTTAAAACCCTTCTTTTAAACATTTTGTAAGGGTTGGGTTTCGTGTTTGTATTTACATTTTAGTTAGACTTTTTTTTACGGCATTCGCGAAGGAGTTCAAGAGTTTTTAAAGCGAAAATTTTAATAGGTCTTCATAATGAGAAAGAAGAAAAATTATATATACATTTTCATTTATTTTCTGAAGGATGGATTAGATTCAAGGTTTCATAAATCAAAGCAAATTAATTTTTTTTACCTTCATCTTCATGAAATGCTTTTAGAATATTGTTGCACTGAAATGAAAAGCAATCATCTAATGTTATTACATGACAGAATGCAGTTTATGAAAAAAATAGCAAATTTATTTCATGAATTTTCCCTTCCAAGTCAAGCCCGTCACTCAGGGCGGTCAAGAGGTCAGTTGCTCTCTCCCCCTACTGTTTTGGAAAATTAATGTATTTACATGTTAATAGGCTCGATTTTTGTGGGGGAGGGGTTTCTCGCTATCTATATTGAGTGTCAACCCTTTACTCTCCCCCCCCCCCCTGGATAATTTCGAAGTGTCGGACCTGTTCCAATTTTTTTATAAAATAATTTTCCGTGAGAATCTCTCCAATATGTATGCATCTAAAAGTTTGTCGAGCTTTTATTATTGTCATTGTTCTGTTCAGTAATCATTGTAACTCTGGAAGATAATACTTCTTTATGTGTTGAGAAGGTTTTTGTAACCGATCCTTTTCCCTTTAATAAACTTGGCGGTGACACAAAGAATTTTTAATGTAGTGATAAAAACTGATATGTTTTTGAGTTCATTTTGTACTCTTGTCTCAGGATTATGCATTTCATAAGTAAGCAATCGTGCTTGATCTTCCCTAGAACTAGACAAACAAGCTGGATAAGGCGGAAATAAATAGCCCTGAGGAGACCTAGGGTTTCTAACTGCACTATAGAGTCGGAGTCGGATAGATTTTTGTGTTAAGGATTCGGAGTCGGTACTCGAAGGCTTTAAGATTCCAAAAATTAAATTCAGAATTGGAGTTGGTCATTTTCCCTTCGACATTGCAGTCCCGGTTTCCTGCCCTGTTGCTCACGGATGAAAAACCTACTCAGGCTTCTTTCAAATTACAATTTAATGTAACATCCACCACTGCAATCCAACGTAATAATTAACAATATAGTAGAGACAAGTGCAAAATATTACACTCGACACTTTCGTAGAATTACTAAATTTTAAATAAGAGTTAAAAAATGACTCTCTTTTATCGGATCTTTACGTGAAAGTGATAAATATAGTATGTTGAATGAATCACGTGCGATAAAAAAAAACCAGGGCTGTGGAGAAGGAAGACAGGAAGACACTGACTCCCGGATTCCGACTCCTTTACCCCAAAATCTCTCTCTCTCTCTCTCTATCTCTCTCTCTCCCTCTCCCTCTCTCTCCCTCTCTCTCCCTCTCTCCCTCCCTCTCTCTCTCTCTCTCTCTCTCTCTCTCTTCTTTTTTTTGAGAGAGAGAGAGAGAATTGCCTTTTGCCTTCTAGAAAATGAATTTTGAAACAACAAAGCAACAAAACGCACAAATGCTACGACCACTTATTATCAATGCATTGCAATAATAGAAATGACGGAACTTGTAACGGATTAGAGGGGACGGAATTTGATACTATTTAAAAAATAGCAACGATTACATTTTAAAATAGGTTTGACTGTAGTCAACCTGTGATGATGTTCGATACATTTCCTGAGCAAACCCAGTTCCAAAGTACCAATAAGTAGCACATTTCTAACTAAGGGATAACCGTAATACACACGCAGATAAACCGTGTATATAACTATTTTGCTAACATTCAACACACATCTTCTAGAGAAGTTCTAACGTTTACCAGTCTTTTAACTCATTTTTATCAACCTAAACTGTACTTTTTCAAGCGATGACAAAAATGCAAAAACAGTATCTTAGCTTTAAATTAAAATACGTTTTCTTCAACGATCCTAACGTTTATTTATTATGAAAACTCATTCTCATCAACATAAATTTATGGAAAAGAATCCCAAACGAATTTTTTTTTTTTTTTTTGCAGTGACAAAAATTGCAAGAATAGTACTGTAGCTCAAATCCAACACACATTTCATGGAAAAATTCTAACGTTTACCAATTATCAAAATTTCAATTTCATTTTCATCAAGCAAAATCTATGCAAAACAAAAGAGTCCAACCGAAGAACTGGATTTTTCCCAACATTTTTGCGACGACAAAAATTGCGAGAAACTTTGATATCAATTTCATTTTAAATCCTCCTAACGCTATGAATACGATCTTCCAAACTGCATTCTGCAATATGTGTGCGCCCCCCGACATATCCACTCGCTTGACCAAGCAGCTTGACACGCCTGTCATGCAGCAGTCCACAACCCTACAATTTACCTGTCACCGGCCGACACCCCTCGGACACTCTGACGGGATGCTAATGATAGCTCTGGGGGCCCGGGCCCCAACACGCCCCCTTTCGTGTTGCCCCTTGGCTACATGTCAGCTCTGACAGCAATCCCTTTTGAAACGGATTGCAACACAAGAAGCGAGGTTTTGCTGCTGGATTATTTTCCGTCGGTTTTAATGATTGTGTGTGGTGTGGTTTGTCCATTTCGGTTTTTAATCTTCATGTTTGCTTCTAAGGGTTCACCTTGCTTCATATTTTCCCCTTGCTTTATTTTTGTTGTTATTTTTTCTTCTGGTAATTTATATTTTGTTCTCTTTTTTGCACACAGGTTTGAAAATATAATGAAAATTGAAAGTAGTTTTACTTCGGTTTTCGTGAAACCACACGTACTCTCATTCTTCAACGAAGATAATTTCACCTAAATGCATGTATTTTCTTCACCAAAAGTTGTAGATATTGTTATACTCATCCGTTACAATTGCAGTAGGGGAACATGGGGCAAGATGACACCTTTACATTTATTTTTAATTTTTCATGAGCATAAAAAATGTCAACTGATACTTTGTCATCTGAAATCTTGGGATCTTAGTTAAAAAGCTATGTGTTTAACATGAAAATGTATAATTTTAGAATTTCGTGACATGTTCAGTCATTTTTGAAAAATGAAATAATTCGTCATCTTGCCCTTTATACGGGCTAACGTAACTATTATGTGGCAAGATGACAATTTTGTTTAGGATAAAATGAAACAAATATATTTGTAATAATAGAGCATTTAGCACAATTACACATACATAATTACAAAATAATAATATTAAGCAATGCTAAGGAGCTGAGAAATATTATTTTTCCATACCTGGCAACTGGTTCATTTTGATGTAACACAGAAGCATTGCCGAGGACAAAAAAGGAAAATAGTTTTAGTGGTTCAAAAAATGCAAATTCAAAAACTAATGCCAAATCTTCAACAGAGTTATTTGTTTTATACAACAACCGAAATGGTTCATATAATTTCATGCCAATACAAGTGAATTATTTTGGTTCTACAAACTTCTGCAACATTCCCCCAAAACAAATAATCTTTCTATATTAGTAGTGTACATTTTAGCATTCCAAAACAAATAAGATCCTGTGTCCCTCATTTTCATGTAAATCAATCCAAAAACACTTATTGAGCCATTTCACAACCACGTTGTTCCGCACGTGAGGCCTCATGTGCTTCATTAAAAAGTAATAATTTTAAAGACAAATTGAATTTTCAAAAGAACGAAATTTCGTGCTTAAGAAGTTACGCATGCGCTTGTTATTTCTTAAGCAACATATGTTTGTTTATAACGATTTTAGAGTATTGTTTTTAATCAATTGTCACGTACGGGACAAAGTGTCCGTTTTCCAAGTAATAGACCAAAAACTCGAGAATTAGTTAAAAAAAACGTAATTCTAAATTCCAAGCACTTTTATTGTTATCATAACCATAATGCATGAAGAAAGTTATTAGAGTAGAATATCATTATGCTTAAATAGCATCCCAGAACATCTGGTTATTACCCGGGCACATCTGCGAAGTGAAACTTTCTGAAATAATTTACGATTTCATGCCAATATAGCATCCAACTAATTGCTTTCAAATCTCCAAACCACATCAAAATTCCGACAAATCACATACCCTCCAACGATAAGGAGAAAAAATGAGCCCAGCGAAACAGACAAAACCCTCTGTCCTGCATTTTTAATGCAGAAGTCACCGGGCTCCATGAATATTGAATGAGGTGTTGAAAAAAACTGGAAGTCTGTGCCAAATACAAAGCATTCTTCTTCCTTGATTCTGGCTTAAATGACATCTTTATTACAAGTGCTTCTGTCTCTGAGAGAGTCCATAAGTCAGGCACTAGCGAGGCACATTTACAATAAATAAGAAAACGGAAAAGACGCAGAGAAAACAGCGAGAGAGTTCCGAATTTTATGCGTGGGACATTAATCAAATAAAATGTTACGCGATATATTAGATATGAGTACCATGATTTTGTCCCACAATTTTTGCAATGAATAAACTGGCGGGGAAAATTGTTTTAAAGCTGGATACAGGGTCTCGCTATTTATGACATTTGTTTTTGAAAGTTGACATTCTTTATTGCTGCCGTGTGTCTGGGAGTATTTGGATATTTTATTTAGGTGAGATACTTTGGTGAATAACTTTCGAACTGAGTTTGTTGATGGAATTAATCTAAATTGGCTTAATAGGACGACTCAAATGAACGTCTGTCATGAGGGTGAATCTTTCAGTGCAAAACAGCACGTTGCTTTTGAAAACAAAATTAAAAATATTATGAAAAGCTAGCACACACTTTTCAGTGCATCAGTGAATTTTATATTTATAGTTTAAACATAAATTATGAACTAATGATACCAGAAACTATTTTAATATCATAATAGATTGCTGAAAGTTATTGGTGACTTTAAAACTAGTGCGATTTTTTTTTCTTTGTAATCAGTGGGATGGTAATTTGTCCACAAAGATATTAACTGTAATTTTGTCACAGAAAATAATTTGATATTTTGGTTTAGGTCATCATAGTTTTGCTTTACTTCATCTAATTTCTTGAAAGTCCTGAGAAAATTGCATGCATGTGTAATGTTCGTTTACTAATTAATTTTCTGTTCAAATAAATTTATATTTCGAAGAGTGGGCACACCGACACACACATACCTTTTTGTTAATAGGTGGAACAGTAAATCGTAATGAATATTTGAATTAATTTCTTTACACTTTCAAAATGTTTATCATAATCCATTTCAAACTGAATTATAAGAACATCTGGAATTTCCCGAATTTCGGACAAAAAACATTATTTAATCATAATGATCCTGCATGCTTTCAAGACAATGTGATAGAGGGCTCTGAAGCCGATTTCACTTTCTTGGTTTACTTAACTATCTATTATCCCGTGGTTGACAATTACAGGTTGATTTTAAGGGCTGAGCTTTTCCCGTGTATTAAGAAAGATAACCCCATTTATTTCAAAAAATTGAATTTAAACTTTAAAGTATAACTAAAAAATAATAGTAAACTTTTGAAATAAAATAGGGATTAATGGAGTTTGGAATACGCAATAAAGTAAAGGCAATTTAAAAAAAAATCATCTGTGTGTGTGTGTGTGTGAGAAAATGAAAGACAAAACTTGACGGGAAAAAAAACGGGGACCGTGCTAAAGCAAAGAGCATATCGATGTTGTACTTCAAGAAATAACTAGAAAAGACGGCTTCATTATAGAAAGAGTTATGGTGGAGGACTAAACCATGAAGAATTTAATTCCTCTTAGAAAGAAAGTCTATAAAATGGAGAAGAATCGGCGAGAAATTTTAAAATATTCAGAGTATATGTAAGTGACAACGGCAAACATAAATGGAGCATTATTTTGTGTGTACCCCTACAAATATCTCAGTTACGATAAAAAGTACAGCACTTGGATGTTGGATTTTTGGAGAAACCGAAAAAAAAAAACAAGCACTAAAAAAAGAGAGGGCACGGAAAGATGACATAATGAATAATAAAATTTCATAGCTTTCTTTTTGCTGTCTTCTGTGTACTTACCTCTTCTGGATATACTCTTCAAGTTGAACTGAACTGTATGTTGAGTAGAAGTAGTATGAATAAGATATATGTACAATCGTTACAAGCTTTTACCTGCAGCTTATGATTCTGATAATGTTAGGAAAGTGACGAACTGCTCCGTCGTATACACGTTACGCATACACTTACATTAATAAAGATCAACCAAATAATTTACTTCTATATTCTGTTTGATAATTTGAACATATTTACCTCTTGCATTAAAAAATGTTTATAAATTCAAAATGAACCAAGAAAAAAGAAAATTAAAAGTTACTCAGTATTGGGCAATTTTAATAAACTTAATAGGGAAAGCAATACCGTAAAAGCGGGTGAGAATGTTTTGGAGGGTGAGAATGATACAAACCTCAGTTATAACGTAATAAGCGTTCGTTGTGCAGTCTGGGCTAGCTCAATTTCAATAGGAACTATTGTGCAACCTTCTCTGGTGATGAGAGAGTTGTTATGACTGTTAAAACGGCCCGCCAGACGAATAACCTGGTAATTGTGAATTTATTTGATGAGAGCAACTGGTGCTACGTGCTTGTAGATAGCTCGGAAATTCATGTTGGTGGACTTTTAGTGCAGAAGGAATCACAATTTCGTAAGTACTTTTCGCTTTCATATTACATAAAGAAAGTTACCTCCAATTTTCATTCAAAAATAAAATATTTTGATGTTGCTACAGTTACAAATGTGTAAAGTTAAAAATTTGGAGTTTGAGTGTGGTACAGTAATTAGTCGAAATTTTGGAGGGTGCGAGGGGTAGAGGGTTATCAGAGGGAAAAGTACCCAGGAAAAATCACGTGTGTAGATGCAAGTGAGTTTGAAGTTTCGGCAATGTTGAAGCGAGGTAAGTTTTGGCAGTGACCTGAAAAAGATGATAAGATTTGGTATCTACCTTCAAAAATTATGAAGAAAATAAAGCCTTTGTTTTATCTCGATTTTATGATGTACCTGACTCTCCAAAGTTCAATATTCAGTATAACTTACATATACAACTCTCCCGTTAAAATATAACAGAGGTAGAATATGATGGTACAAACCACCAAAAACTATATGAAAACGTTGAAACATGTGCTGTACCATTCTCACCCGCAATAAGAGGGTGAGAATAGTACAAAGAAAAACTGCTCGGGAGGGGGTGTGGGTAAAGTTTCAAATTATTTCAGGGTCGGAATCGAAAGCCAAGTTTCTAAACTATAATAATAACGCAACTATTTTTTTCGAATGAATGTTGAGTAATTACAATCAGAAATATACTAAAACTGTACCACAGTCACCTGCTTCTACGATAAGTATAGTAACAGGAGAGACAACAAATGCATTAAGATGATAATTTAAAATCTGTGCTTGTGTTTCGGTGTTCGCAGGAAAACTTTGGCTTCCTAAGTTTGTTGAACTTGAATAATCTAATAAAAATATTTAGATCGAATTTTATTTTTAAAAATTCTTGTTCTCTACGTTGATAGTTGAAATGACAGCAGCAAAAATAATCTATATCGGATTTTGATGCAGTTGGTTTAAGTAAATAATTGTCACAATAACAAGTCAAGATTTTATCACCCCTCCCCCTCCCCATTACTCTGAATTGATTCGTATTTGTATGCCAATACATATCTTTATTTTACTAGCAATTCCATTCTAACTATCCTAATTTTTTCACAATTGTTTTTTAGTTTTAGGATACAAAGGTTTTACTTTTATTAACCATCTCCCCAACCCGCTTCTTTTATATTATGTTACTAAGTTTTAAGTCTTGAAAACAGCATTGTTAAATTTTTGCTTTTCAGGAGTTCATACAAAATTCCATAACAAGTAAGATGTAAATGGCTGAAATCGGGATCACGTTAGATTCTCAGTGCGTTTATTACACTGCATGAGTCTCCCTTCTTATAAATATACGTATTACTCGGTTCTCTGACTAAAACTGATTACATAATAAACAAAGATCCTGCTATAACTGTTATTACTAAAATTATATTTACCTGTAATCAGGGCTCTGGATCAAAAAAAAATGTTCTGTATGTAAATGGGTTACCCCTTACCTTCAGTTCTGCCTTTTTATCAGGCAATGGCGCCCCTCTTCCCCACTGTTGGGGGACACTACAACAAAAGCTGACTTATTTTACCGAACACTGAACAAGTATGCAATAAAATTTTACAATGTGTATCTCAAGTACATTTTCAGTAAGAAGTATTTCAAGCAAAATAGTTTTTCAGACGGCAGCAGGAAGATCATAAATAATGCATAAAAATAAATTATTTGAAGAAACATATACAATACAATTTTAAAAAGATCTTATTTTTATTCATCTTCTGGAAAAAAAGATTTAAATCCTTCCATAACTTCTGTTGTTCTCTAGTATTCTATTATGGCATGTTAACTACTCAGTTAGCCATTTCGTTATGCAATGTGTGTGTGGTCAGTTCCCTCAAGCCAATAAAATGATAATGAAAAGAACCTCTAGATATTCCAATACTTTGCGGCATCCTGACCTCTCACTTCAGGATGATAAATGACCAAATAACCTCAAAGACGTGGGACGTGATAGATACAATTTTCATTCCTGAGAAATTGGGGAGGTAATAAGGAGAAATTTCGTTATGGGCGGAGTTAGATCGTCGCAGTAATTATTTTATTTTTCCACTTTGATTTTCATTCCAGTGTACAAATAAGTAGCAGAAAGTTCTTGTTAGATAAAACGAGAAAGTTAAAAAACCAAAATCCGGCTATGAACGCATAAAAACAACTTTTGAAGACTATAGGATTCCTACTCTTTTGACAGAAGTTACAAAACATCTATGTGTATTTATGTGTGCACACTGTTAAAACTGCGGGTTGTAAGTTGCAATGCACCAGCGAGTCCCCCGTAAGAGTGTCAATTACCTCCTTATAGCACCCTATATGTGACCCTTAAAGGTGCTACTTGACTCGTATGATACAATGTGTTACCTCTAAGGGTATCATTTGTCTCTTCTAGTACTCTTAAGGGTGCCATAGACAGTCAAATAGCACTATTAAGGTTGTACCTCGGGTGTTACAACGTGTCACACTTATAGGTGCCATATTTTGCAACCCGCGGCTTTAAGAGTGTACGTGTATGTTCCCGGGCAGCTCATTTCGTTTCATGAACGTTTTGAAATAGTTGTCAACGTCGTGATAACCATTTTAAAACGTTTATTAAACGTTTGGACGTTACATGTACTACGTGGATTAAGATGAATTTGACCAACTGGAACCATGGGGTAAATGGGACTGAACTACGCTGCCGCCTCTATTGTGATGTGTGTGATCATTTGAGGCAGTGAGAAGCAAAGGGATGTAAGTGGCAGAATTAAAAATTTGGAAAAACCAGTAAAAATGGTAGGTGAACCTCTCCTCTGTCTTGGGGCAAGATAAAGTACTAGTGGCCCTGGTAGGTGCTGATACAGAGCAAATTTAAGAAACATTTTTCAATGAAAACCAACTTAGGAACTTATCTTTAAACGCGTTTTACTCAAAACTTGAAAATGTCCACTCCATTTGCTTCTTACTTCCTCATTAGTGGGTGAATGAGAACATGACAACATAAGTTCTAGTAAGTTTGCAATCAGATGTAGATGAGTCACACTATTTGAAGCTGATACTGAGGAAAAATTTGTTTGCTAATGCTTAGTGTTCTAATATTTTTCCCTTCACGCAAACAGTTTCTATTATTTGTCATATGCGAGGTTGTTTTAAATAATGTGGCTCTGAACTTCATCATCCCTGTTGTCATTGATCTGAGAGCTTGGCTCCAATCAGCATAAGATTAAATATGTTGTTCCCTGGAGATACCGAAAACAACAGAGTTCGGTTTATTTTATAGCTTTTTAGAAGGTTATAAACTTCACATCTCGACGTGAACTGCAATCTTCAGAGCCTTCTATGTGTACATATTTAGAAGTAATTCTAATATGTTCTTAAAACACTAAAAGAAGCTAGATAGAACAAGAAGGCGGAAGACATCTAACAGCAAAAAGGTCAAAAGAAGACAGAATGCAGGAAACAGACGTGAAAAAGAAATTAATGAAGAAGGAGAAAATGGATGATGATAATCGGAAAGATGAATTGACCGATCCAAAAAAAAAGGGCATCTTACGATGAAGATTGATAACTATGCATGAAAAATCTTTGAAGCCAACATTTGTTCAGCATGGAGCCAGCTAGCACTGACATCCATACTAGTACATATATTTTGGTGGAGTTATTCAGAAATACTCAAAACAATGCCTAATTGTTTCATATGCACGCCAAGTTCATATTATCTCAATCAAATGAAATAACGATCTCTGGTATCAAAATTATCGACAACAGTAAGTTTAAATCTATCTGTTGAGAAGACCGAATAATTTTCAATTAATTTGGAGTTAAAGAAAGTCATTCCTCCCTACACCAAACATCAAAACAGATGAACACGGCAGCTTTTAATTTAAAAGCAAGAATGAACTCTAGAAAATATTTGCTCTTTCTTCACATTTTTTGATTTAGTGTAGTCGTATGATCTATTGACATTGTTAAAATAAGAATAATTTTATTTAACAAACTAGTGGTACACACACGGCTTTGCCCGTAATAGAAAAATTAAAAGGTTTTTTGGTTCGCCTGTATATTTACAAATAATGTATGGTGAATTTTCTCGCTAATTGGCTTGTACCCATGTTACTGTTCCACGTTATGATAATTTCGTGTTTCACCAATTGGCTTGTGCCCATGTTACGGTTCCACGTTATGACAATTTCGTAATTTATTTCGTCCATCCTATGATAATTTTGTTCTTAAAATTGGAAAAAATAGAACCACATTGAATTTTCGAAAAATCGCTTCGAGGTGCACACCCCCATGCTACAAACTAACTTTGTGCCAAATTTCATGAAAATCGGCCGAAAGGTCTAGGCGCTATGCGCGTCACAGAGATCCAGACATCCAGACATCCTCTGGACATCCAGACAGAGAGACTTTCAACTTTATTATTAGTAAAGATTATCAAGCAATTCAGGAAATATAGTTCTTTTATGTACATTTCTGTTTGGTCATTTATTACACTACTGACGCCCCCATTTATCTGATTATTCGAATCTCGGACAGATATTTAAACCACAGATTGAAGCCTTTCATTGGTTGAAGAAGGTTTAGACCAAAGGTTTGGCTGTCTGACTGATCGCATCAACTATCCCAATTGGCGTCGTGAAATTAATATGATTTCAAACAGGACTACAGAAGACTAAAAGTAACAACAAATATGTCAAGGTCGTAACCAGACTTTTGTTTCGGAGAGGATTTTGTCAAAGATATTTCTCGTGAAATCAATATGATGATTCAAATTCTTATATTTTATTGATTTTTGTTACAATAGTTCATTTAAAAGAAGGGGGTACTGCTTTGAGAACATTAAAATGATTAAGAAGCAGCGTGCCCCAAATTGCCAGCCAAGTTGGCACACGACAACAACAACAACAATATAAAAAATGATGACTCTATTAAATGAAGAAGAAAATCTTTTGAAACCTTCGTCTTTCTCATAAAGACTTTTTGATGACTCCAAAGTAGACATGCGTGTAGTAAATGCTTATTAGATTCATTTTTTGACAATTATAATATATGTTAAATATAGAGTTTAGCCTATTTAGTAAAGGGTTTTAATGCTTTTGTTAGCGTTAGGTATTGAAAATCTGAAAAAGAAAGTTGTATAGTTTTGTAAAAAATGTTTGTAATAATTACAATAAAAATAAACACTGCAGATAAAGCAGTGAGTTTTTAAACTTGAGTTTTAAAAATTATAATAATTCCATTCTTCAAATTAAATTGAAATAAAATGAATAAGAATAATCAGTCGAACTCGCTTATAACGAACCCTGATTTAACGAGAACTCGGATTAAGGGAGGAAATCAAACAGATTCCAATTGGTACAATGTTAAGTCTACGGGAGCATAACTCGTTTTTAGAGAGTGAACCTCGCTTAAAGGGAGCAAAATTTCTGCATTTCTTAAAATTTCTGCTAATTTCTACCTCAGAAAAGATTTTCCTATTTTTGGGAAAAATGCATAACATTTTGAATTTAGCTGAATGTTATAAATAAAACATAAATCCCGAAAACAAGAGCCCTTGACGTACTCAGTAGCTTCTAAAGTGCAGAAAAACTTCAAATTATTTTGAAGCCACTGACGCAAATGACGATGTTTTTTGGACTACACGTTTCACGAAAATAACAAAAAAGAGGCAATAAAACAGTTCAAGCCAAACAACCAACTTCTTTGGTACTATACAGAAATATAAAAAACCCTTTGGTTTTTTTTTCTTTCACGAACCCGTGTTTTATGAGCACTCGTTTGTAACGAGCAAATATCACGATCCCTTTCCGTTCATTATAAACGAGTTCGACTAGTAATAAGAATATTTTCAGCAAATAAAGTGGTAGTCAATCATGGTAGTCAATCATGTATTGGAACAGTTTTAAAAAACTTATGAGGAGGTTTGAACCATTGAGAAGAGATAAAATTCAGGAAACTCATGAAACCAAGACCCCAAGTCCCGTGATAGATTTTAAAGCAAATCATTGGAAGAAATCAGGTTTCTTTCGTTTGTTTCACGCAAAAAGTGCCAACCATTCGTCGTTGTTGAGTCACGTGACTTGGGGTCTGTTAATCAGCTTTTGCCAAGCCAATGATTGGATTTGCTCCCTTCATTTTAATTAATGCTCTAAGGTTTTAACCCTAAACACCTACCCTTTGAATACGGTCCAGAAACATGTGCATTACATTTTACATTCCGTGCAAAAAGATCTCAATTCAGTCACTTTGATAGGGTGAAAAAAGATAATTCCTACGAAAGCCATGAACTTTGAGTAGCACAGAAAGCATTTGAAACCGCAGTGTTTATAAGTCCCCTCATTTGCCGAAACGGAGCTGTAGTCAGCCAAGAGCTAGCGATTCCGAATGAATAGAAATTTCACGCGCATCTTTTTAAAAGTTAATAAAACCAAAAAAACAAACATTTTACCCAAAGACTGCCGAAAACATCATTTAGATGCATTTCGAGGAAACCCTATTTCAGAAATTTCTTCGAGGGAAGTTACTAAATGCATCATAAATATCCTCCGAGCAGCATCCAAGCAGCAAACAAACACGAAAAATGATACGATTCTGCTAAATTGGCGAAAATGATTAATCAAGAAGGAACAAAAAAGCGATTTTCCTTTACATCAACTTCCGATTAAAGCGCATCCAAACACAACCATTTGTTTTGCATAAATGACTTTACCACCCATCTCAACACTTGAAGTCACGTGGTATTTTTATTTTCCCTACATAAAAGTAATTATTTTTTCCCTGCTTTGTACATAAAACAACAAACGGAACATAAATTGTACAGCCCCGGAGCATTTATCTTTTTATGCATTTTATTTATTACGTCGAATCGAGTGTTGTTTTGCTTACAAATGAAAACCTCGAGCGCTGTGCTCGATGAAAAATGTTCGAACGTTTAACTCGAATTTTAAAATTCCATTTAATGCTCTTTTTATCTCATCTCCTTTCATTTGGATAAATACGCTGCCAGAGCTAAACGCATAAATTTCATTTTTACTGTGCCGAAGAGAGAGCGAGAGAAAGATCGAAACTGGAACGGAACGAAGTTCATAAAACAATCAATACATAAAACAGGAGAAGTAAACTTCATTTATCAAAAAACTCCGATCAAAAGCAAAACTTTGACGGAAATTTTACACTGTTCATGCTGTTAAAAAGATCGTGATAAAATAGTTTATCCTCTTTTTTACGCGATAATTGATTGTAACTGAAGCATTATAATGCACTTCCAATACTTGATTTTTTACAAATATTTTTTGCATTGAAATTTATTTTAAAAATCTGTCTTACACGGGGTTAACATGTGGAAAAAAGACAGATAGAAGAAATTCTGTTTCAAAGAAATGATTAAAAATGAAATGAACCTGAAATAATTAATGACAAAACAGAAAAACATAAATTTTATTTGTTAGAACAGGGCTGTCCAACTGCAAAGAGCTCACGTGCCAGAATTCCGGTCACTGATCACCTGGCGGGCCGCAGTTTGAAAAAAGGGAACAATAACCTCTTACCTCTTATACAATAACAATTAATAGTTTATTCATTAATTGTAAAATAATGAAACAGAAGGATTATAAAACGATTTGCCTAAATTTTAATGGGAAAACTGAGGTCGATCCGCCTTTTTTACAAAGGCAGGAATGTCAACATCTATGTTTGTCGTTGCCAGCAGAAGAAGGTCTAACAATGAACTGTCGGAGAGAGAGCTGCTGTAACGATTCTTGATGAAGATCATCGCCGAAAAAGCACTTTCGCATGAATATATGCTCCCAAACATGGAAGTGACAGGAGCAAATTCTCAATTTCTTTTTCGAAATCAACAAAGGTCATAGAGTCAGTGAGAGAGGTCTTTACTTTTAACCAATTGCAGGCAGGATTTGCTTATCTGAAATATTTCCCGCCAACACGAGGCAATACTAGTTCTAGGAATTCGTTTGAACACCAGCATGCAGGGTAGGACTGCTTCACCTTGACCTGTAGATGTCCTGTACCTTTTTCTCTCAATATAAAGAAAGGAGTAAAAGAGCGATCAAGAGAAAATTTCGGAGACCCCGGCTTGAGTATTATTAAGAATGGTAGTCTCGGATGCTTCTTGATACCATAAAATGTCGAAAAAAGAAATATGCCGATTAAAAGTTGGCAGACCGCACAATATGTGTTGGCGGGCCACATGCGGCCCGCGGGCCGCCAGTTGGACAGCCCTGTGTTAGAAGAAAAACATTTCAATTTTTTTTAGTGTGCAAATTTTAACAAGGTCGTGATAAAATTATTACAATTTATGCAAATTTTTCATTTTTCATTTGTTTTCATTTTTGTCATCTTTGTAAGTTAGCTTTATTGTACAAGCTTGCTTGTTTGGTTTCGGATGTAAAAAAAAGCTTGAAAAAAAGTCTAATTCCAACACATTTTCTTATTGTTATTCTAGTCTAAAACGCGTTTCTTCAAACATGTCGATAATTCATTTCTGCAGGTACTGCCGTTTACCTGCCCACGGTAGTAATGATCTTAATGTGTTTTGATTACGCTTTTATCAACTGCCTGAAATTTGTATTACTTTTCCAGATTACGAAAAAGATACTCTTATAACATCTTGACTAGTGACTGACCGACCATTTTTATTTAACTGCGTCCAACCTCCGACTTTTTTCGAACCAAAGAAGGAAAAACAGTTTTACTGGAACTGTCGATAGAAATCACACCAAAAGTTTAACATGGGTTTCTGTGGGAGCTTCGGCAATCGCAAATTTGTCGAGATATTTTGATTTAATATTTACGTTCATTTAAATCCTTTAGTTATGATAGCTACAAAACTTTATATGATGCATGAAAAAATCTTATGTTTGCGGCTTAGTGTATGTACTTGGTACATACGTGCGAAAACGACTTAGTGTAAGTACAGAAGGAATATTTTTATGCGTGTCTGAAATCTGCTAAAGAGTAGCAAAAAAAGTGTATTGCAGTTATAAACGATATTACATTTTTAAAAAATATGCTCAATACGAGCTTTTCTATCTAATAACGTTAAAAAAAATTAATCTTTTTTTCTCTTTTTTTAAACCGAGGATTGAGAATTGCATTCTGGATTATCGGTGTGTAAAACCGTTTGAATATTTTTCAGATAAATATTTTTCAAATGGTCTTCGGAGCATAAAATAGAACAAAAATTTCCATAAGGTATTTCTAAAATTTCTAAAACAAAAGACATTTATTAAAAACAAAATCCTAACTAAATCAGAAATCTAATCGTTGAGGTGATTCCTTTACTTTTACTTTTTAAAAATGAAGGCGAACAAGCTATTGAACGTTTAGATACATTATTCGCTTGTTAATGCTAAGTGTTTGCGCATAATAACACTTTCATGCAGCAACTAATATCAATTAAGAAGAAAACAACGGTTCCAAAACTTCAAAAGCTTCTGATCGGGGTCTTCTTTTTTTAAAGCAGCACACATCCTTTCCCTTTAAAAATACTCTCGTAACAAATAGCCGTTGTTGACAGGAGAGCTTGAAAAACAGCTCTCCCAAGTATCGTGCCTCATTACAGAAAACAAAATGTGATCGCCGCGTATTCCTTATTAATTCCGAAATTAAGTAAGCGAGGCCAAATAGCGCCAAGATTGAAGCATTTTTACGCCGAGATAAGCCAAATTAATGCAGACAGCGTGTTTAATTACATTCATTAGAAGGTGACGTTAAGAAGTCAAGGCATAAGAGCGTCGAAGTTGCCATTTTTTATGTCGTTGTCCCTCCTCTTCCCACTGAAGTTGACAACGAAAACTGCACTCATGGGGTTAATTGTTGTGACAACATGACAAGTTACGAGCTAAAAGTACTTTAAATAAATTAAGCTGATAATGAGAATTAATATTTAGAAAATTAGCAGTGTCTGTTGTTATAGCGCAGACCTTTTTTGTTCTTCTTGAAACAATTTTGGAGAGGAGAAAAAAAATAGACATAAATTTTCCTGTTTTTTAGCGAGAAATCAACAAGTTACGAAGAACAGTTTATGTTTCTAAGTGCAGTTTATGAGGGGGAAAAAAAGAAAATTTCCACTTTTTTTCCTGTCTGTTACATACATATTTGACTTTTTTAGAAGAAAAAAAAAAATATATATATATATATATATATATATATATATATATATATATATATATATATATATATATATATATATATATATATATATATATATATATATATATATATATATATATATATATATATATATATATATATATATATATATATATATATATATATATATATATATATATATGTAAGACACTATCATATACTGTATTTGTAACCTGGACTATTCAATCAAATTGAACATCACAACTCAGTTCAATAGGCGCCATAGACAGCTCTATGACACTGGTAGACACTAAATTTAATAGCACTATATAATTGAATAAGAAAGAACGAAACTTTTAAATTGTTTGTTACATGTTCTTTCTTTTGCTATTGAGTTCAATTGTGATTTATTTCTCTTGTAGTTTAAATTAGTTATGAAATTGTTCTAATTAACTTTCTGTAAAAGCTTGCATTTTTGGTTTGTAAATGTTCAATTTAATTACTTCTTGTCATGCTTATATTCTGTACTTTCAGTAACCCCTATTGCTTGATTTGTGAGATTTCGGGGTACTAGTGCTGCTTTTTTAGACAATTTTGCCAGCAGCACTCACGAAACATCTCATGGTTTTTTTCCCTACCCTTGGGGAGTAACCTCCTGATGAAACCCTAGGTTACTCTGGGATTTTTTCAAATTTTCGTTTTTTTTTTGTTCAATTTTATATTACTATTAAATAAGTATATATATATATATATATATATATATATATATATATATATATATATATATATATATAATATATATATATATATATATATATATATATATATATATATATATATATATATATATATATATATATATATATATATATAATATATATATATATATATATATATATATATATATATATATATATATATATATATATATATATATATATATATATATATATATATATATATATATATATATATATATATATATATTACACACCGCATCAGGTGTGTTGCCGAAATTCATTTCGGCGCAGCAATGTAGCACACTTTCTTTTTTATTTTTTTCATTTTTGAGAGTACCGTATGTTTTTTTAGTTATATTAACTAAAATGTATAACTTGACGCTACATACCGCAACTTCGAAACCTTCAACTACATATGTATGTCTGGGGTGTTTTGGGGTAAGTCCTTCTCGTTATTAAAAATCTGATCAATGTTGACACAGCTAGCAGGCGTGCACGTGCATAAATTTGTGCAAAAAATGGAAAACTACAGTACATATTTATAAAAACATTTTACATTTCTAAATAAGTTTACAAATGAGGAACATTTAATTAATCCTCACAATGATTTGCAAGACTTTCGCATAAAAACGTTTCTAAGCACATTCTCCTACAAACCCTATCCAAACGTCATAAACTCGTATCTCATTTTATATTTTATAACATTTAACTCAACCCCATCAAAGGTTGTCACGACTATTAACAAGAATCAAGAAACCCTTGACCTTACTTTGACGCTAACTACAATATATTTCGGAATCCGAGATCCCAACAATTTCGTTTCACGTCCCGTTTCTAACCGACACCGACAAAAGCGCTTTAGGAATGCAATGCCTGGAAAATCAGCGTTGTCACATCTTAAACGAACCGTGTTCCCCTTAAATTTCTAACCGGAAAACAAAATCGAAGCCGGTTGACATCAAAGGATAGCTTCAAAGTATTGACCGGGCGCAGGTGAATGCGAACTGTTCAGTGCGTCCTGCATATATTCAGTTATCTGGAAAAATTCACAATGAACATAAAGGAAATCCGACAATACCTGGAGGTCGAAAAGGACCACGTCTTTTTAGATCTTCAACTTTTTTTTTTAGATGCAAGGGGAGATTGAATATAATTCCAATTCTTCGATGAGGAATTAAGATTACGAGAAATACCATAGCTGTAAAATGCTGGTATCGGGAAGGAAATTGATGAATTCTTCTTGAGTGCAAGTGGCCAGTCAATGTAATGCAAGTGGACTTTTCAATGAGAAATCTTTTCAAAGCGGTGAAATATCAAGCTCTGCTGATCATTAAGTGCTTGTTGTGTTCAAAGTGTGATTCAAGGGAGAGGGGGACATTAAAGGGAAGGAATGTTTTCGTCCTGCACCTTAGGTTTTTAGCAAAGTGGTAGAAATTTTTGAAAGCATTAATAGCCTTTGTAGAAGATAGCTATTTTCATATTCAGAAGCAATTATTGAACAAACTGTCAAAGGATTGACTAAAGTATTTACGACAAAACTAAAGTTGTACACACAAATTGCAAGGTGGTTTGCGTGCGTGCATGGTTTTAAAAATAGTTTTCAGAGATCTGAAAGTGATATTATAATCGTATATGTGGTTTGGCACCAGTTTTTAAACTTTTGAATTAAGATTTAAGAGTGGTGAATCTGACAGTCACATAATAATGCCACATTCATATTATTAAGAGAATTTAAGATTTGCAACTCTTAGGCAGTTTCTGGATCCAGATTTCTGGATCAGACTGTTTCTGGATAATTCTCCCTATGTCTGTGGTTTTTTCATTTAAATTCAATGTGAAAAACATGTGAAGGAGCGGCAGTTTTGATACTTGAGCCGCTTCAGAAAAATCGTAGATCCGGCACTGCTCTTAGAAATTTAGTTTTCTGGCTCCTAGTTGCTGTTACTTACTTCCAGTGTCCGTGTCAATTTAGAGAGGATGACTCAACTCTCTGTTGAACTGAGATTGAAAAACAGAAGGGGGGGGGGGTTCGTGTCGGCGAAAAGTAGGGGACATCAAATGGCAAATGCACAAGTCAGTCACTTTCACAATCCTTGCGTGGAATTTTTAAAACTCCTATTGCTAAGCTTATCTTTTCTATTTTATACTTTGTTTAGAACGTGTGGGCTGCCGACTGCCTTGTCTAGTGGTCAGAGAAGTCTGACTGCGACAAAAAAGTTCGGGTTTGAATCTCTCTCTGTTGTGCTGTGAATGGTTGCGTACTTTATAAACGGGTCGTTATGGCATGTGTATACTGTAGATGTCGGAATTCACACCAAATTACGGTTCAGTTGGAAAAGTGAAGCAGCGAACCCCCAAATTGCCAATCTAGCTGGCACACGACAACAACAAAAACAACAACGCTAAATGTTCTGACACTACTGATAATTAGGGAAAGTTCACCAAAACATGGGTCCATTAAGGACGTACTACTCATGTGACGTGATAAATTTCGGTTCTATATTCAAACGTTCAAGAATTAGGGACGTGGAATTACGTATGGATCACATTCCACAACCATTTAAATAAGTTCAAATAAACTTGATAAGCACCAATAAACAAATAGAAAACAGTTTGCAATTTCATGCATATTTCTGTCCTGAAAATGGTTAACAAAAGAATTGTGTACAAAATGTTTTTTTTTTTTTAAATCATAAGACCAACATCATTGAAGATCAAAATTGCAATAGTGCTGCGTACACTTATTTAGGAGTTACAATGAACTTAAGAAACAAACAGTTATGTGTGGCCTGTGCTACGTAGTAGCTATGACGCAGTCCCAGAATGAAAAATACGAAGCATTTTGCAAATCTTTTCTTCAGTACCGTTGATTTTATCACTATTTTTTCTCTCCAAAAATAAATGTTTTCTTTCCAAATAGATTTTCATCTACGTGACTTTTAACAGCTTTATAAAGCAATGACTCTTGCAGGCTTCTAAATACATTTCATTGAAAAAATTATTTTGAAACAGACGAATAGGCCTTGAAAAACTCATACCGAAAAAGTAAAAAAAAAACACACACGCGAAAAGTAAATTTTTTTTAAATATATGTAGAATGAATCCTAAAATTACTTATACTCCCAGCTTTCGTTTTTTCTCTTTCATTTTATTAATGTGAATTGCGGTTAAAGCATCTCAACAATCTTAATGATCAAAATATTCCGCTTCTTAATTGCTTCCATTGTAAGTAATCACAGCAAGGAATTTCTCGAACGCGCATGCTTTAACCTTCTGAATTGCTCTTGAAGAGGTAGATTGATAGACAAGCAAAACGTGTAGTTTTCTCAAAAAAGAACATAAAAGACGCGGCTGTATTTCGCTCGCAATAATTTCAGAGGAAAACTAAATTAGCTTTCGCGAAAACATTTGAAAAGCACTTGAATATTTTCCTTCATTTTAATAACATACAACTACATAAAAAAGTTTCAGAACGCATTTTGCTGACAATGTTCAACAAGTTAAAATATATCATAAAAATAAGAAAGTAAAAACCAAGTTGCACGTTGCTTATAATTTAAAGGCAGTTCACAAAATTACTTACTTGTTTATATAGCACACACAAACAAATTACGCACTTATGTGTGTGGTCTCGGCGGTGCCCAAGGGCTTTTATTCTAAGCATCGTTAACAAACCAAAACATTTATTAGGCTGTAAAAATCACAGAAATAACCGGGAGAAATGAAAGCATATCTTTCAGTTTCCTAGCATAGTGATGAATCCATCAAACTCGGGTATTCAAAAATCGATAGACCCATTTGCTGGTTGTACGTTTGTGTATAGATGAAAACGTGCATGATCACCACCTCAAATAAATTGAAAAGTTTCAAAAAAATGTAAAGTGAAAACGTATAAAATAAGTAAAACGTATTGAAACGTTGCAAAAGTTATTATTGGAAATCATTTTTATTCCTAATAATTAAAAGTTATAGCTCATTATTATGACTTAAAGTGTTCGTACGTTTTAGTATAAAAAAAATACAAAAAAAAAAAAAAAAAAGACGGACTTTTTCAAGAAAATCCATCAAGAGATTAAAATTTGTTCTACAACGTCTGCTTGGACATGGCAACACAAATTCCAGTATATGCTTGCAATCAGATTTAGAAATGTATATTTGAAGTTGATACTGCGGAAAAAATTGATTACTAAAGTTTAGTGATCGAAGAACACTTAACACCAGTCCTTATATTTTTACTCCCAATTTCTATTCTTTATTAGAAACTGTTTTACCTACCAAAATGAAATTGTGATTCAGAAACTGAGTAACACTTTTGAGAACGGGGAATTGTAGTTAGCAACCGGAGTTACTGTCATGGCAGGCAGACAATGTTCGATGATAAGTAGCATATTTCAAAAATCTAAATTACTTTAACTTTATAATTGAAAGCAAGCAACTACTAAAACTGGAAAAATAATTGGCCTACTCTGACTACCAACTACGTTGCATGTACAATATTGGCAATTATACTAACAAGGAAAAATTAAATTAAGCATCCTAGAATTGATGAATATTAATCCAATTTTTACTTGAAGTACATTGAGGTCGGTCACCTAAACCTTTCAAACATGTTCGGTTCACCCCGTTAGTGCCAAGTATAGTATAACCTCATTTATCCGGCCCCCGTTTATAATAATGATCAACTGTGTACAGTTTTTAAATAGCTTTATGTTTACCCAAATAATAATTCAAAATTATGATAGCTGAGCTTCAAATGCACCAAGCATATTATTTTGACTAAATGTACCTCTTGCACCGATGACGAAACAAATTATAGCAATCTAACAAACAGCATGATGTACTCGAAGCCATGAGTGCCCATATGGGGGCGGCAAGTGGGAGCTAAAGCCCCCCCCCCTCCCTTAGAAATTAGAACTTCTTTGCTTTTAGTGCTTCTTTCTTTGCTGAAAATATAAAATCATTTCTTTTCCAGTCATTAATGAATAAGTTATTAAAAATACAAAATTTTAACAACAAATCTGTACTGAAATCGATTTCCATGGGATAAATATCCTGCTAAACCGTGTAAAAAAATATCTGAGCCCCCCCCCCCCCCCTTCTTAAAGTTTTGCATATGAGCGCCCATGCTCAGAGCATCAGAGAAATCATAAAAAATTAGTTTCTTCACACAAATGGACACTATAAAATCTTAGCAGCACAAGTGGCAAAAGGTGTTCGCTGTCGAAAATATTTATCAAAAGAAAAAACACCATCCTTATTTTAAATTTCAGCTGCTTCGTTCCAATGCCTGATATCCAGCTTCAAATAAAGTAACATCAGCGTATTTTATCCTTGTACATAGCTCGAGGCTAGGGCTGTCTTTTGGTCCTCACACTGAGGTTCCGATGTCAATTCTATTCCCCGAACACCCTCTTTTCACTGACTATACGTATATACTCTTTAACTTTAAATCCCGCTTGCTGCTAGGATTACACGCGGACCATCGTGTTTGACACGACAGAGCTACAATACAATCAACGAGAAGAGTTGCCCTCCGGCGATCCAAAGGGGAGTTTTTTTTTTTGCTTTTCACCCCCCTTATTCCTATCATTTATACCCCACGTACCGGGATTATGTCCCTTCCGTTCACAGAAGGGAGATTTCTGGTTCACATTTCAGGGACTTGGAGCAAAGTGAAGCGGTTGAGGATACACACCGGTGAGGAATTTCAATTGCAAAGGGGAGGGAACACGAGATCTTTCATGGGAGACCTTATGAAGTGCAAGTAATCCACGTGTTTTTTAAGCAGACGTGTGTGAGTTGATTAAGTACATTAAATCTTGTCCTCTTTGTAGGTGTAAAAGTGGGAAAAGCATATTGAAAGAATACTATTGAATTTCAATGACGCTCAATTTATAGATCCAGTGTACTGTTGCAGTATTTTCATTAAAAGTACGAAATCAACTTTTCTCACCCTCAATTTTTTTTCCCCCTCCTTTTGTAACGAAACAAATTTTTACTTCTAAACACGTTCGAATCACACACGTTTCAAAAAAGAAAAAAAAAGCAGAGGAAAATGAAAGGGAAGAGAAATGGAACTTGATGTTTAATTTCGTTCAAGTAGTGAACGTGCAGTGTCTGGATACATCGGAGTTGGTAGTGGTAAATTGAGGCAGTGAAAAGCAAAAGGGATGAAAGTGGACATTTTCCAGTTTTAATTAAAACGCGTTTAAAGCCTTCCTTGGTAGGCTTTCATTGAATTTTTTTCTCTAAATCATGCTGTACAACGGCACCTACCAGGGTCTACAAGTACTATCCCTTGCACCAAAACAGAGGAGAAGTTCACCTACCATTTGTACTGGTTATCTCCAAATATTTACTTTTTGCACTTACATCCCTTTGCTTCTCACTGCCGCAATTGACCTACTTATGTTTTCTCATAAGAGCAAAGTGCTAATACTTTTCTTCAGTACTTCAATGGCAAAATGATGATTTAAATGCGCACATTTTTTTTTTTTTTTTTTTTTTTGCACTTTTGTTATAAAACTGGCGAATACTTTCAAATGCAATGCAAATGGTTAACCAGCTTTTGCAGGTAGATTTTCTCCATTTTTTTCAACGAGAGCAGGTCCGCAGTTATTTGTATGGCAGGCAAAAATCAGCATTTCTCCCTAGTTATTGCAATTCATAATGGTTTTTTTTTTTTTTTTTTTTTTTTTGTAGGATCTTTTCATGCAAAATCTACGCCGTTGCTATCGAGCATTCATATTTCTAATTATTTCAGTCTCCTATCATAACTTTCTGAAATCTCACTTTTAAATAATGTGATGGCAAAGTTATCACTATTGTGTCTTGTGAGCTTATTTTGAATGAAGCAAACTCTTTCATATTGACTTTAAGAAAATAAATCCTACAGGTTCCTTGAAATTTAGCAACAGAATTTCTCCGGTCGTTCACTGAAAATTTTCCGTGCACGAGCCAAGATCAAAGCACGTAAAATGAGATACGACCACAGTTGTCTAAGTGCAGCTATGACATTTTAACTTTAGATTTTCTTGCTTCACGCACATAACTGTGACTGTGAGAGGCATAATTCGCAGGAAGTGGGTATGACTTTGTGCGGAATGCATTGAAGGGTTAAAGAGGAAGAAATGTGTGAGTGCGAACGACATACGCGGATAAGTATTATAAAGAAAAATTCAACTTCAATTGGCCATTTCACAATTTTGTAGTACGTGGTAAACAGGGCTAGATTAACGCATGAGCCTATGAGGAACAGGTCTAGAACACCAACAATTGGGGGGCACCAAATCTAACTGAAGTTTTGAAAAAATTAGAGTTTTTTTTTTTTTTTTCGCAGCATAGCAAGGTGTAAATATTTACTCTAATCAGCAAAAAAAAAAAAAAAAAAAAAACACTCTCCTTAAATTTTTACTCTCTCCACAAAACCCAAAGCCGCTCCAAGCTTAGCACTATATTTACTTTAAACTATTAATATAATAGATTCTTGATATTTATGTCTTGCCGTAATGTGCGGTTGCGGTAATAATGCAAATAATAAAAATGTTTTATTATTTCACTAGTCAGTAGGGCGGGAAGAGGGGGGGGGCACCAAATAAAGTTTGTGCCCAGCTTTTTCAAAAGTCATAGTAAGGTCCTAGTGATAAATAGCCTATTTTATGAATATGTAGTTAATTTACATGTTTTTCTCCCTGTTAGATAAATTTCTTTGATCGGATGAGGTATAAAAGAAACTGGATCGTGCATGATTTTGATGCTGCCTTGTAGTTTGAGATGATTATTTGTCTTAATACTAATATGGACGTGCTTTTTATTTAAAAAGGAAGGTTAAAAGTTACAAATTTAGCAAAGCAACCAAAACTTAACGAATCATATATGATACATATACACATACATATGATGTAAAAATAATAATATCTATAAAAATAAAACAGAATATATGTAGTGTGTATGTATGTGTAAATGTTCCTCATACAAATCCACCGTTTAAGTCAGATCTCGACCAAATTCGGCAATGAGGTACTTGGGCATCCGAAAAGACACGTAAGAGGGTTTCCGATAGCCAAATAAATACCGTACCGTTCGATTTTTACTTTTTGGACCCGAAAATGGCATTAAATGGCTCTTTCTACACGAAATAATTATCCATTTTTTTTTATTCAAGTCCCATTCGAAAGCCCGCAAAAAATATCGCCCTTATTAATTTACTTCCTTCGAATAAAAAAAAAACAAAAAGCTATAAAATCACTGGGAAAAAAGTTATAAACATTTTTAAACCTAATGGAACATCCACATCAAATCGGAAATTTATCGTTTGCCAACGAGCTCAGTTTAAATTAGCGTGACTAAAATCATTTTTGTTCGCTGCCATTTTTTTTCTAGACTGTGAACGAATAAAATTCTTTGCTTTGAAGTAAAAACTTCCCCTTTTGATTATTTTTTGGCGATCTTTTTTTTTTTTTTAGTGTGCCAATAGATGATAATCAAGGATTTTAGTCGTATTAATGGAGGGTCGCGTTTTATTTATTCGGGCCTTTTAGATTTGCCCTCAACGAAATTTGAGAATCATTAATTTTAAGGGATTTTTTTTTTCCTATTATTTAAGCCCAACTGTTGAACACGCGTCACTTGACCCAACTTTTGTTTTCGAGGTACACCGCGCAAAGCCGGGCAACGCAGCAAGTAATAAATAAAAATCTTAAACCATTCACCTAGGAAATCCTCTGGACTTTATTTTGTGATTCTTTCCAAACTAAAATATTCAACGTGAAGCCAAAAGAACAGAGAGACGTGGACTTGTTATAAGTCGGCATCAGATAGAGAGGGAGAGAGAGATTGACATATAGTATATGGTTTCATACAAATATTTGATGTCTTTCAACAGGGTTCCACAAATGTTACCCACTTCCTAGATTATTTATGAATCGCATGAATTGATCCCGTATTTTTCCTTTGTAAACGAAAGTTTTATTTCTGGGAGCTTGCGTCTTATATATATTTCAACACATAATACGTATTGTTATGTTATACGGTTTGATTTCCCATTTTTTTCGCCGATGCCCTCTGAGTTGGTTATGACGTGCTCAGCTACCGAAAGTTTCGTGTTTGGTACAGAAAATGACTTTTCTCGTTGTGGAATCATGTTTTCATAAGTTTATAGAGAGATAATTTTCTTTAATTATTCAAAATCAAATCCAAGTTAGCTTTCTTTTATGGAATAACAAAACAAAATAGTAATATAAAATATTCGGGGGCGGCCATGGGGGGGAACCCCCTTTTTATGCTTAGTTAATTTATTTTATTTTCCAATTATAGAAACCAAAATTAAAAAATTTTAAAAAAACCCGAAAGGTTAAAATTTTTAGAACAAAATTATTGGTTTTACTTCGTATATTTGTTTATGAAACATTATTCAGCGCAAGTAATAACTTTTATTTTATGTATTCATTGTTTAGATATTAGTAAATCAATTATTTTACTTAAACAAGCCATACTTTGCTTAATGAAATTATTACCAAGTGTTTGTGACACCTCAAAATACTTCTGGGTAACTAACGTAAGTATTCGGGGTAAATACGTAATTACGTAACGGGGTAAATCATGTCTATGTGATTATTCAAGGAAGTTATTGTATACAAAATTTATCAAAATCTTTACAAAAACGTGAGTTAAGTTGTTAGTATTGCATCAATTTCCACTTATCTGCTTAAATATTCTGAAAACCAGCCCAAAAAATTGTAGGAGGTTTTTTTTTTGTTTGTTTTTCTTTTTTTTTTCCCTCCCCCCGCTTATAAGCCCCAATAGCCGCCACTGTTGCTATTTTAAAATCAAGCGAAAAAAGTAAGAAATATTTTTTTAATTTTGAAATCAGCAAAAAGTTTTTGTTTCCCAAAAAACGCTTCTTCTGTTTCGCAAAATGATTTTGCTTTTTTATTTGTTGTTTCGAGATCAAAAAATTAACTTGCCTATTATTTTTTTTATTTAGCTTATTTAATTCATTAATCAAAGCCTATTTATTGATTTTCAGATTCAAATTTGAAATCTTTACAGTTTAAAAATTGAATCAAAGATTTTTAAAAAGATATATTTCATTGAGCATAAAATAGTCTGAAATCGTTATGCCCAAAGGAAGAGCCATTCGGTTTTTGCTAAAATTGTACACATTTTGTGCACACATTTGTCATGAATGGATCATTTGTATTTTCCAATAAAAAGAACTATGTGTGTATAATTTTTTTCTATTTATTTGTGAGTTAAAGGTATTCTAATACTACATTTCTTAAGCAAAAACATATTTATTCCATAAAAATGCAATTTTTTAGTCAAATAATTTTTAATGATGATTGTTGTCACTACCAAGAAGATAGAAATAAAAATATAGTTTTCTGCTAGTTTCATTTTTTAACTTAATTACTAAAGGTTTCTTTCTTTTTCTTGGGGGAGAGGGAAATCAGGAACTGCTTATTGTTTTCATTTGACCGTTGAATGACGTCCGTGACTTGATTTTATTTTTCTATGCTTATAATGCAAGCGTCCATGTACCTCAGAATCGAATTACTTTTATAAACGACCTTCTCGACTTAACACAATCCTTTTTACGCAAAAACAGTATCAGCACACAGCATTTAGGATTTATTTGAATTTTGGCATTCCCTGACATTTTGTTGAATTTTGACGTCTCTTGAATGCAAATTACGGTTGAGATAAAAACCATTAGTAGAAACAAGAAATCCTACGAGTAGTTTCCTGTCGCCATTCGTTAATTGAGAAAAACATAATTTGAGAGTTCAAGATCTCAAAATTCAAACTAATTTCATCGTCTCTCTCTCTCTTTTCTTTCAGACGAAATTTCACAAGGCAGCATAATTTTGCATCAAATTATATAAATAAAATCTTCTGCTATTTTGAAGAAATAACGAAGAATTTATAAGAAATTCCATCAGACAAAGAATTTTCTTACTTTCTTTCTTCTTTAATTTCACCCCTCCCCTATCTCTTCCTCTGTCTGTCTGCCTGCCAGTCCACAGCTGTCAACAATCAAATATGCTGCATACGTTTTCATTGCCATAAGATGGAGCAATAAAGATTAAAATTATTATATTACTTTAATCTAATAATCTAACGAATTATTTTTCAAGTTTGCTGACAGTTCTGTGACCACCCAAATCAAGGAACCATAAATATTATTCATTCTGTTTCAAGTGGTTGAACATACTTGAATCAACTTTTGTTTTTGTATAACGAATGTCTAGGTCTATACAATTGATATTCCTCTGCCACATATACATCTTACCATACGAGATAGACCACAAGGTTCTTCAGATTAAACCTGTTTTATCAATCTGGATATTTCCTCTGAATGATAATGGAGATAATAATGCAAAGAAGCGCACAAATCATCGTGTTGCAGCAGGAAACGAAGATATGGGTAAAAGGTTTTCAGATGCTTAGACGAATTTTGAGTACAAGAAGGAACGTGGTTCTGCAAAAGTTATCACCTTCCTTTGGTGAATTAGTGTACTCATATTGTCGCAAAATGGAGTCATGTATTACCTACCAGCTGACAGCTTAAAACCCTTACCAGATCAAGATAAAAGCCTCTGGTGACAGCTTCGAATCATGCAGATTGTCGTCTATCTATACTTCCTAAAAGTGGGAGATATTTCTTTTTTTTTTTTTTCATTTGGTTTCATTTCCTTTTTATTGCCTATTTTTCTTTGTCTGTTGGTCAGTACAGTCTGACTGCGATGGGAAGGTCCTGGGTTCGAATCCCGGCTCGGGCACTGATGTATTTTCTCTCTCCTGTCTCTGTCTTTTCTTTGTGTGAATGCGTTGTTATACTGTGAATGGTTGCCTAGCTTATAAACGGGCTCCTGTGGCTTGTGTGTACTGTGGAAATCGGACTTCACACCAAATCATGTTACAGTAAGAAAAGTGATGCGGAGCATTTTAAATTGCCAGTCTTGCTGGCACAAAACAACAACATTTCATTTTTGTTTTAATTTCATTGTTTTTTATTCGTACTTATTTAATGTTCATTAATGTAGAGAAACGTGAGGCAAAGTGAAATTGTAAAATAATTTCAGTTTGCAGAGGCAATAGTTTAACTAATTTCTTAAACTTATAGTTGACTCCAGTCAAAAGTCATGTAGTTTTCACTAATACAACCTTCTGGCACTTTGCCACTACATAAAACTAAATTTCCTGACAGTTTTAAAAATTTCAACGAAAAATGTGTTACACAATCATATGCACACAAAATAAAAACGAAATTATATTTATAACTTCAATTTTGAAAAATTATAAGTTTATAAGAGCTAACGAATCAAATTAATCTCGTGTGGTAAAGTCAAAATTGTGCTTACTAATCAGTGATAGCAATTTTCAGCATTTAAAAATCTAATATGAAGAAATAATAGTAATCATACGAGTTAATAACTATTTTACTGCAGTCATATCATTAATTAACAATTTCTAATGTAATACGCAAAAAATAGTCTATTCATAAAAAACATGATCACAACTCTTCGTATTCCTAATTGTGAAAAACACAGAAATAACAGAACTAAAAGATATGAATATTTTAAATTAAAAAAAGTTTTTAAATACGACCCTCTTCTATGTCCTTTCGCCCTCGTGAAACAAAAGTAAAAAGGGCTTTTTAGTTTCATAATCCATCGCATTTCCATTTTTTAAATTTTCATGATTGCCTCTTGCTTAGTATATATGTGTACAACAATGGCTTACAAGTACGGGGAAGGGGGGAGGCGAAAACTTTGGAAGCTGAAAAGTTGATGCAAGGCTATCTTTAGGTGACTAAAAAATTGACTTTGATAGCTTTTCACCGTAAATGGTTTGGGATTGTAGTCTTGAAAACTCAATTTTTGGATAAGTTTGTCATAATACGGTTTTGTTAATGTTTTCGGGGGGCTCCCACGCGGAAAATTTCCAAAGTTGAATTTTTTCAATTCCCCTCGTAAATTTTCTTAAAGTGATGAAATCCTAAAAACTTATATTAGGCTTTCTCTAGTGTCTTAAGAGGTAAATTTTGCAACATACTCCCGAAAAGTTTTTGAAATTAAAGCCTTAAAGCGCAATTTTACGCATTTTTCACTGACTTAAACACTCTTAACAACGAAAATTAAGGCCATCTTAGAAGTTGAGTGGGGAGGTAGACGTTCTACCCGGAAATTATTTTAATTTGAAGTTTTAAAAACTCAATTTTAACCCACTTGCGGTGACATTATGGTTTTTAGGAGATTACCTCAGAAATATTTTGATACTAAAACCATAAAAACGTTTAAATACTATTTGATTCGACAACCCCCCATCCCAACCCCACTTCCTCCGAGTTACTGTCCCTAATGAGCAAGAAGATAAACGCGAACTACACTCAGGGGTGCCCTGAATTAAAATTTTTAGAAGAGGGAAAATTTTCAACTTTTCCCGATGGAACTCCAAATTTTGGCGAAAGATCAAAAATGCAAAAATACATCTAATGAAAAGAGAGATATCCAGACATGAAAAAATTGCCATATTGCAATTTTGTCTCCAAATTTTCTGAATTACCAAATAAAATTTGCAGAAAGGAATTTTTTGGGAGGTCAAAGTGACTTTCCGTTCCCGTGACCTCCCATCTTGGCGTCCTTGGCTGCACTCACATTTTGAAAAAGTCCCCTCACAGAATTTCATTGCTAAATCTTTCAATTTCTACCTTAAAACTTAGATAAGAAGCCAACAATGGTTTCCCTGCACGGGGGTTATTCATCACTTGAACAGTAACCGTTCGTCACGCCACCAGAAGAGCGCCGTTGTTGCAAGATGTATGACCACAGATCGCCGACAGATGTCGCCACTACGGGAGGCAGCCTGCCGCTGCCACTCTGGGAAGTTGAAAAACTGCCATGAAGGGAAGAGCAAAAATTTCTTTTCCATTCCGCGGAGAACAATATGAATTTCACTATTGCCGTTACCGTAGAGTTGAAGTCGAAGTTACTTTTTAATGCTGGAGAAAAACATGTCTGCAAGTATAAGCCGAGGAGTTTTAATACGAAAATTTTTCCGGTGTTTTTTTTTCCTTTTAACATTGATTTTGCAGCAGTCTAATTACACTAGTCAGCAAAAAAGAGCTTTTTGTCTGCATCCTGGTTTTAAATAGTCAATTCCTACTAATTTTGGGCCGAGAAAAAGGAATATGGTAGTGGATTGCTTTTATTAGCTCTTGATTTTAAGACATATAACAACCCACTGGAGAAATATACACAGTAACCACACATTGCTATTGCTATAAAGGTATTGTTAAAAAGGGGGAAAAAAATCTTGTGCAATAAATGTTATCAAATAGGGTTTGTTTGATAATCAATGCTTAGTTTTCAGAAAGCAGAGGTTGATTTTGACTAATTGGTGTAAACGCTTCGTTTTAGATTGCTTTTTGTACGTCAAAAAAAGACCATCGCTTGTAATAGTTCAGCAGAATTTGGCGAACTCAGCCCAAAGACCCTGATATCTGCGTTCCATTGTAAAGCTATCTTTGTGGAACCTTTCCTCATGCTCACTGTTCATAGCTTCAGTTTTTAAGCAAAATATCCAGAAAGAAGTGAACAAAATAGTTTCAGAGACCCATTAATGGTCACAGAACCAACTGTTTGACCAACTGTTTTAGTTCTAGTCTTCTCTGCTGCTTAGAAATACTTGTAATACAAAGCTTAAAGGTTTCCTGAGTGTTTTTTCTTCCCTCACAAATTTTTCTTAAAAACCAGTGATGTTCATAATTGCGTGTATTTGAAGGGCCGTTAAAAATTCTCTTCTTTTCCTTAGCTTCAATATATTTTGGAAATTTCTATGTAAGGTATTGGAGAACCGTCTTTGTTCACAACTTTCATGAAGTTCTTCATTATCCCTAGCAGAATGAGCATGGGTGAAAGCAGAAATGGGTGGATCTACTAGAGGATGATTTTGGGCATTTCTCTTCCCAGAATTTAAATCTCTTGAAGTCCATTGCGATTTTATATAGTGAGATTTTCTATCCCAACCAGGGGTCGAAATTTGGAAGACAGTCAGTCCCATGGGGGGTGTTTCTATCTGCCAGGAAAAAAGAACATTAGTGAGAATTCACTATCCTAGTTGGCTCTGTATCTTGAAAACTAGAGCCAATGTGAACACTTTTTTTGGTGGTTTTCGTGTTTAGCGAAGCAAAATGCTGCAGAAAAAGCTGTTTTTGAGCCGGATGCATTTTTGGTGTTGACTAGTGTTATTTACAAGACTAATCCCAAAAACTTTGTTCAAGCTTCTCTGTGGTCCGATAATTCCGAAAGAGTTTCTGAGATTTTTCGCCTACTGAAATTATTCTTAAATTTCGAAAGGAGTTCTTTAATTGAGCATCGTTGCACAGTATTTGATATCCGAAACGAAATGAGTGAATAGGGAAATATAAAACTGGAAAAGAATCGTACACATTAATTCAGAGTGAGATGTCGGCGGACAGAATAACTATAGGGGCGGAGAGAAATTGGTTTTGAGCACAGTCATTTTCTTTCCGTATTTCACTTTTCTAGTTTCTATTAAGGTTGCTAAAATCTGCAATATTTTCAAATGGTATAGGATTTCTTTTCTTTCTCTCTCTCTTATTTGTGAAAGAACATATCACTGCATAAGTTGACATCAGTAGCGGCTTTAGAGAGGGGGGCAGGGAGGTGACCATAACCCCTTTCGCCCTTAAACGATCAAATAGAACCTGAAATTGTATTTTTTGACTTGATGCGTCGAAAAATTTGCCCCAAACCGCTAGTTAAAAAATAAAATTGCCATCTGACCCCACTTTTTGATAATAACTCCCTCCAAGACCTGAAGTTGGATCTGCCCTTGATTGACATGGTAAGCGAAATAGAGTGAGAGTCCACAAAATAATTTATAACGAAAACTTTTAGTGAGCAAAAGTTGTCATTCATTTCTGTAGGAAAATAAACTTAATTCAGTCTCACTTACGAGTTATAAAAATTTTGAAAAAAAAAAAATAAAATAGTATCATAATACTTGTTTTCTACCATAGAAAAATGATAAAGCCTAAAACCGAAATTACAGCTTACTCTCAGTAGCTGCAGTCATAATTACCTCCTGAGTAAGGTGGTTTTTTCTTTTTTTGTCAAAATCAACCTTAAACTTATATGTATATAAACTATAGTTTGTGTTAGGATTGGCAATAGTAGGGGAGACTGGGGATACTTGATCCCTAGGGATACATGATCCCATAGCCAAAAATGTACCAAAATCATTAAGTAGAGATTTGAATCCTGACAGTTATAATAAAGTTATACTTGTACATAAAAACGGGCAACATTTTGTTTTTTCAGCCATTTTGTTTTAGCTCAAGAAATGATCATCTGAATGTGTCAAGCGAAACTTTTTTTTAGGAAAGCATTCTGAAATTTACATTATCCGTTAAATACAACTTTTAAAAAATTCCGAAGTACAATGTTAAAGTATAGGCAGTCATAAATAATTGAGACATATTTTTAGTAAATTGCCACTGATTGTTAATAATAGAACACGTATGTTTGTAAAAATCGCATATTAGGGATACTTGATGCCTTCGTTTAGAGGGATACATGATCCCAGGGATCAAGTCTCCATATGACAATATAAATGCAATGAAAACAATATAAATGTTGTTTACGTAGTTGACATTAACTTTAAACTTTCAAAACCTTGTTAACATAATAAAATTTATCATAGAATGAGTAATAGATTTAATCAATCACTGCAGTAAATATGCTAAACAATTAAATAATTAGTTGGCACTTGTAACATACGCAACACCTCAAACATCTAAACATAAATTAACTCTACTGATAAATTATGTTCTGATCAGTCAAATGAGCTTGAACAAGTTGAAATAGATGTCAAGTCTTTGCTTGAAAGAGAAAAAATGATTTGCTATATTTAGATTTACAGCAAAAAAGTAAGTTTCCCATTATGTAGACCCATTAGCGGATAGAATGTTAAGATGGATTTCTAGAGTTTGAAATAAGTTTTCTAAAGCGAAAAGGTAACATGTTTAATCAATCTATTTTTCCTGAAAAATTGACAAAACTGTAGTAAATGAGAATGAATGTGTGAAGTTGCATGCATCCAGATGATGTTTTGAGCTGAACTTTAAGAACTACAGCAAACGAATTGGTTGCATTTGAATTTTCAGGTTTTGAAAACATATAAGATAGGCTTTCTTTTTTATAAGTACACTGATAATTATTTTTCTTCCCCATTTTTAAAAATTAATTCAATTGATAAAACTCTTGATTTTATTATTGCAAGACAAGATGTTTGCAAATAAGATGATTTTCGTGCTTGTCTTTCCATTTTTTTCTTTTTTTATTTTACCTTCATTACGCTTCTTTTAAAAAAATTGTTAATTTTATCTATAAAGTATAGTATTTTTTGTTCACAACTGTATCGGATAATAAGTAAAACTGATCAAAAGCATCATAAGTTCATGAAAGTTGTGTACATTTTTTTACAAATGTCTAGTAAAATTTGAAACTATGTTATTTTGTGTTCACATTATTATAATCTAATTAAGAAAATTAGAAATGGTGTTACTTTTAGAAACATTATGTAGAAAGCTAAAATCCATAAATAAATTGCCGATCTAATGAAAAGTCTATGTATTTTCTGAGTGGGATCAAGTATCCCGCATGAAAGGATCATGTATCCCTTGATGTGGGGATACATGCGATCCCTTTATGAAATTTTTGAAAAATATTATTTTACCAAAACTATCTGTTTAATTTCAACTAAAAAAATACTGTAAGATAGAGCAAAAAGTTACCTTTGTTCCCGTACTTAAAAAAAAAAAAATGATAATTTGCAGCAGAGAAAAAAAAATGAAAACTAAAGTGGGGATCACGTATCACCAGTCTTCCCTATGTGTTAAAATCAAGAGTTCTAGGGAAGAGCGGCTGATCCCAACCCTAAACCTATTCACTGGCTGCGCAACTGCTTGCGCTTACACTGGATAATATAAGTAAGAGGTTGAATATGCATGCCATAAATTTAGAAAGTATTGACATATTTTTACGTAATCAGAAGGTAATATAACTAATGACTGATAAAACTCCTTTGCGGTAAGGAGTGAAATTGCAGCGATAAAACAAAGCACAATAAAAAGGGCAGTTTACAACTTAAATGCCCTCAAAAAAAAGGGATATTTTTGTAAATTTGCTGAAGATATGGAAAAATAAGTTACAGATCACTCAAAAAAAAAAAAAAGCTGAGAAATGTAGCTAAACTGATTTTGTTAACCATAATAGAACATTCTTTAAGAGCTTTAAATTGATTAATATGCATCTTTTGTTAACTAATTATAATAACTAATGAAAGGATCTTTTCCGACAACCTGTAGTGTGAGACACAGAAATTTAATTGATCGTCTGCGCTGCGGTATTCTGTGCACGACGTTCTGCGCCGCGAAACGTTAACCTTTCAATAAGAACTTACACTTATTGAAAGAAATATTAATAACTAGAGGACCCGAAAGACTTTGTTCTGTTCAAACTTTGTAAACTGAAAAGTTAAAAAAAATCAATAAACCATCAAGTGTTTGAACCATTTTGTTGAAAAAAATAAATAAAAAGATAATGTTTTAAGCTGCTTGGTGTCAGAATGCGGGTATTTATTACAACTTGATTTATCTAATGCCCACTGAGCAGTTGTTTTATTAACTATTTTTCTCCCGTACTTGATGGTTTGTTCCTTCAGTCATACTCAAAGGATAAAAAGCGTCCTCATGTATTAAGTGTAAAAAAAAACTACCCATCTAGAACAAACGGGAAATCCCGCTGCAATATTCCCCCATATGAAAAAGAATAAACCAATCGAAAGGATATGGTTTAAAAAATGATAAAGGTAAAAACAGTTCTTTAAATAAGTGGAAATCACTCATCTCCCCCCTCCCCTCTCCCGATGTAAAATAAACACATTCTTCAACTAAAATGACTAAAAAAATTTTAAAAACGAAAAACAATTCTTTGCAATTTGAAATGTTTCGCCAAATACACAAAAAATACAATAAATTATTTAGTACATTAACAGTAGCTTTAAAATGTAAACAAATGATCATGCAACTCTATTGTTTATAGCCAAAGTCGCCAAGCCACCACGTTACTGTAATCCAGTCGATCAGTGAGCGAAGCCAACTGCGACCGATTAATAGTCCGATCTTTTGAACGAAAACTTTTAAAACTTCATATATTGCCTAATTTGTTCTTTCCACCAAAGATAAAGATCTTCCACTGCACTGATCTTTTGTGTACAGAACTACCCGGTTGTAACTTATCTGGACGAAAATAAATTTGTTTCGTCTTTAAATTCCATCATCTTTTCCTTTAATAATGTACTGATTAGTTTGATTATCCTTAAAGTGTTCTTGACATTGATGCCAAAACTCAGATGGATTTGAGCGATTTGAGCCAAGAAAGAAATGTTGCTAGGTACGGTACTTTCTAAAGCACCGATCCGGTCACATGGTTCAACTACGACGACAGAACACACGTTTTGCGTGAACCTTTCAGTAGTTTACTTTAAAATATATCACAGGACCTAAATTCGTTGCTTTCAAGATATGAAGGCTTCACTCTCTCTCTCTCTCTCTCTACGTCGTATCTATTCTCAATTGACATATTTTTTAATAGGGAATTTCCTTATAAAAAGCAGAGCTGGCTTTCTTATTGTCCTTTGGTAACGGGTTAAATATTTATTTCAGTTCTCGCTCAACAATAGGTTAAAATAAATATTATCATTTGGGAGAAATAACCATCCAAAGTTTTAATTGATTAATTAATTAACAAAGACGTTTTCGATTCGATCCATCGCGCTTCGAAACCATGCTTGCCACAACTTAATTACACACAAAAAATTTGATCAAAATTGGTCCAGCCGTTTAAAAGCCTTATGGTGACAAACGTCCGCACACTAGAAATTCGCTAATATTTTGATGGTTTTTTCTCACGAAATGTTTACCAATGTACAGTATAATTTCCTGAAAAATGCAACACCGCCGAGTTCCACCCCCGCTATTGTTTTACAAGGGTAGATGTTATTCTCATTAATTCTTGACACTGAAACTAACTAATTACAAATAGTAGTATATATTATTACCTTGCAATAAACACCGCTTCCACAAATCAATTTTGGATATAGAGAACTTGATATCGGTTAGAACTATGGTTCGTAACCTTTTCACAATTGAGCAGGGGGCCCCGAACTGAATCTTTTGGGAGGGCGGAAAATCTCTTTGCCGAATAGAACTCCAAGTTTTTCCGAATGATGATAATCTTGCCAAATGGAACTCATAATTTCGCCGAATGATGATAATCTTGCCAAATAGAACTCATAATTTCGCCGAAAGATGATAATTTTGTCGAATCGAACTCCAAATTTCAACGAATGATGATAATGTTGCCGAATAGAGCTCGAAATTTTGCCGAATCTTCAAACAAAATTTCCCGAATAAGGAAATTTTTTGGAAGGTCACAGTGATCTCCCAACGGGGCACCACTGCAACTAAGGACCATGTGGTACTCTTTTTAATCCTATGTGCACTACATACGATAGAAATACTATTTTCATAAGAATTATATTAGGTGACATGCGATAAATACGAAAATTTTCTTTGATACTTGAATTAAAACTATAAAAATGATACATAGATTAATTTTCATTAGCTGTTCGCTGACCACATGAAAACTGCTCAATGACCACAGGTTGAAAATCACTGGGTAAGAATAATGAATCACAATAAAATGTGAGTTAAACTATGTTGTTTTTGCCCCCGTAAGTTAAAAAAATTGCTATTGTTTACATATAACAGTTTTAGAAGTAAATATTATTGTTGTTATTGTAGTTTTTGTGATTATCGTAATTATTAATAATATTATTGTTACATTTTCTTTTAGAAAAAAGGAAGACTTTAACGAATTTTGATATTGGCTGAAGTGAAACGTTATCGAGGATCAAATTTAACTCTTTTCTCTGCTTTTTATAAAGTTCCTTTGTGCACTTTCAAAATTTCTTATCATTCATGATTGAAGGAAAAAGCAAAATACAATAGCAAATAATCAAAAAAAAAAAAACGTTATCAGCTAGCATTATTTGCCCGAAGTCTTGCATCACAATGTATGAAAAAATATGTAGTTCAAAAAACACCTTTCCGTTTAATGGGAAGAAAAAATTTATTTCTGCATGATTTTTTTTTTTCTTTGCTGTTTGCGTAATCAATATTCATGACATGTTGTGCATCGAGGTAAACGTGAAAAAGTGTTTGCTACATCCAACGCGAACAATAAAAAGCTAAGAAAATAATAGTATGATTAACCAAAATTTATAGCTGTTACACTAACAAAATTATGTACTTGACCTCGAGGTTTTGGAGCTTTTTTCCCAACATCAATCAATGTCAGAGCTTGTTATAACGCTTAACGGAAGTTAAATTTACATTTGCCCTTGTGCGTAGATTGAAATTCACATAAAATTTATTTTGATTAGTTTTCTTTGAAATATAATTGAACCAGTTTTAGAAAATGAAACATCACTGAGAAACAAAATCAGATTTTTGGAAGAAATTTGCATTGACGTTGCAAAATTTATTTCTGCTTTCTCATGATGACTATCAAAAAGTGCTCATTAAGAAGTAAAATATTCTACACAAAACAAATGAAATATGAATATAAAAGACACTTGAAATATTATGATCAACGAAGAAAATTAACAAGAGAAGATATAGATGTACTAACTTAAATAATAATGATAATAATAATAAAATAACAACAACAACGAGATTAAAAGCAAATAATAATAATAATAATAGTAATAATTAGAAGAGGAAGTATAAAAATAAAAATTGCAATATGTGACAAAAAAACCAAGAATAATGGCGATAAAATAACAAGAACAATGATAGTAATAATGATTAAAGCATATGATTAATAGTAATTACGATAACAAAATTTTTTATTATTGTGACAACAGTACTAATAGTAACAACAGCAACAACAAAAAAATGATAATAATAATAAATATTATTATTATTATTCTGTTTTAAAAGTGATTAATTATTTTTCAGTTGATTTTAAATTGAGTAATTAACTGTTTAGTTGATTTTTAGTGAAGAATGGTTAAAAAAAATATGTCAACTATTTACAGATGTGCTTATTTCTTTTTTGTAAATGACTCCTAACAGTCACAACCCTTGAAAATGGTTCTGAAAATACTGACTACAAACAGAAAAAAATTTGTAGCAAAAAATCTACTGTCATTTACAAACCAGAAGACATAAAGCACATTTTTGAAATCTTCTATGTTTTTTATTTATTTATTTATTTATTTAATCTTGGTGATCTATGCTACTTCCCGCAGATGATGCAATTGCTCTGAAACACACTCCACGCCGTCCACGACAATACCCTTTTATTCTTCTTTCACAAAATGATACAAAACTGTGCCCTTCAAAACCGAACATTCATCACTTCACACTTCACTCGGAAGACCCCAAACAAGACGTTCCTGTTCACCATCACTTAAAAATGGAACGGAGGACGACGTTTGGAGAGGCGTGCAACTTGAAGAGGGGGGGGGGCATCCCTACGGTCTCCAACTAGGAGGTCTACATCATCATTCCCCTCAAATCTGTCGATTCGACTGGATGGGCCCCTTTTCCAACAACAAGGAAGGCCTCAGAATCGAAATAGAACAGGCCTTTCAACAAGTTCGTCTGTCAATCACGACATGAAGCAGGCTAATAACGATTCTGCGGAAATTCGATCGACATCAAAGATGCCGCTCGGGGTTCTTTTTTTTCTCATGCAGTTGCAGTGAATAAGGGATGGCTTGTTCCGGCCATGGATGACGACATCTCATTCAGCACTTTTTCCATCACACCAGTTAATGCAACTCAACTCCGCTCGATCCTTAATTGATGACAAGTCAGTGCGAGGAGCTAAGCTCAGCTGTTCACGGACGATTGTGGTTAAAAATGGATTTTAGTGGTGCCTGGGGTTATGCAAACACAATTCGTCACTCTTTAAACAACGAATAACTGCAAAACGATGCAAAAAAGGAAGAAGGAATAGCTAACGAGTTCTTTTTACCCTTTCACCCTTTCATATTTTTTGCAATTTTTCATCAATAGCAGTTGAAGGACTTGGTATAAGAAAATGTTTATGGGACAAACAAGAGATTTTAAGAAATTTGGCTTTAAATTGTCTTGACTTTCTTTACTTCATGCTTTCAGATTTTTTAAGTTCGATGACCTAAGCTGAAAGTCAGTTTTTGTTAATGTCACAATGTGAAATTCCAGCATAACTCATAAATACTAAGTGAGTAGCTCAGGGGCGGATCCAGAATTTTTTGAAAGGGGGGTCCAGTTTCAATGATCAGCGCGTTATACCGTATAAAAAATCAATTAAACAGGGGTGCCAATCTCCCCAAGGGTGATGGCATACACCCTCATAAGTTACGACCCCTCCTCCACCGAAAAGTTAAATCAAAACCCTTTTAAATTACCCCTGCCCCTAAATTTTTCAATGGCGTAACCTATTGCCAGCATCATACTCCCCCAAATTTTCACTTAAAAATCATATTTCTTTGCCAGACAGGCTGGCCACGTTACCGTATATAGTTGGATACATTTACATAAATATTTTATAGCACACAAAACGTTGTGGTTTGAAGTGGAAGAGTGCACTGAAAAAACTTTGAGCCCATTAGAGGTGATTGTTCGTTTCAAAACGAACAAAAAACTCACAATAGCAGTTGCCCAGTAAACGAACTCGGTCACATATCCTTTGGATTATGACGTACTGGGAAGAAAAACCTTACGGAATGAAGCAAAAAAGGGGAAAACATTAATTCTAGATACTATTGCTTCGGATCTAAAAGTTTGAAGTTTGAATAATAATCATTAAAAAAAATCTTGTCACAGGAGGGTCAGCTGACCCTTTGACCCTCCCCTGAATCCTCCCCTGGAGTAGCTTGACCAGCAGCGTGCAGCGCAACCAGAATTTTCCCCCTTTGTCATCATATAGTACCTCACGTCCTCACGTGTTACACATATATTTTATAAATTTATTTATATATACACAAATGTAGTTGTACAGAAATGTACCTGTTTCTGAAAATTGTATGAATTTCTTGTTTCCATGTTTACTTAGAAGTTATTTTCTCTTTTTTTTTTTTTTTTTTGCGTTTGTAGGAAGGGGGGACGGGTGGCATCGCAAATAACCACCCCGGGTGTCACACATGCTAGGTACGCCGCTGCCTAATGTAATTGATGTTCCATTCAATCTTCGCATTTATCTGTGTCTAAAAAATTTTCAACCCTTATTTGTCCTTAACTTAAATATTCTGCTTTTCTGAGGTACAAGTTATTCAATATTTCACTTAATCTCGATTTTTTAAAGACCAATTAATTTTAATTGGTGCTCACGCATGGTTCGTGTTCGTCGATTAGTGTCTGAATTGAACCGGATATTGTCAGTGCTCACCACTGCCAATCCTAATTAATCGGAATTTAAAATGTTCTGTGTATCAATTTTAACACAGCATAAAAATTAAAATACAGGGTGACAAGAAATAACTTGGATACACATAATACATTATAACTTTAATGCTAATGAAAATATTAAAACCAAACTTCAAAATTAACATGAATACATTATTTCGTCTAATATACTAACAAATTTTCAAAGTGTCTACCTTTCGCTTTAATATATCTTTAAACGTGTCACAAAATTTTCTGCTTTATACTGCAACTCACTTACTGATATTTTATCCCATTCCTTACACATGGATATCTTTAGGGATGCCAAAGTTTTATGAGGTTTAGTACACATCCTTGTGTCCAAGACCTTCTTGCATTGTTGAACGGCGTCAACGACCCCAATCTAATTGTTTAGCGTGGGATATGGTCTAGTGGGAAAATATCACTTGTTTTTGTTGATCAAGGGATAAAAATTAACCAAAAAAACATAACGCAAACGCATTTTGGAAGATGTTGTCTCTTTCAGTTAATTACCGCCCATTATCCAGGGCTAAAGCAGAAATACATGATATACACGGCCAGCTTAGTCAATTCCAACCGAGGACTGCAGTTTCGTGCTTATTAGCACTCATCAGCCCGGCATAGGAAAGTGACTGAGCTGAAGATGGAAAACCTCTTAAGGAAACCAAGAGTGCCAAACAAACGTTCTATATTAGCTACCAGTTTGTTTGGCACTCTTGGTTTCCTTAAGAGGTTTTCCACCTTCAGCTCATTCACTTCCTATGCCGGGCTGATGCGTGCTAATAAGCACGAAATTGCATTCCTCGGCTGGAATTGACTCAGCTGGCGGTGTATTTCATGTATGTTGTCTTACTTTTGTCACAAAAGTTCTTTGGAAAGATGGACATTCCAACAGGATTCCACATCTGCACATAGAGTTAAAAGCACTCAAGATTGGTGCAAAACACATTTGCCGGACTTCATTGGAGCTCAAGAAAGGCCACCGTATTCCCCAAATTTGAACCCAATGGATTATTCTGTTTGGTTCATCGTGGAGACAAGGTGCTAAACCTCATAAAAATTTGGCATCCCTAAAGAAACCCTTATGCAAGGCATGGCATAAAATATCAGTAAGTGAGTGCAAAATTTTGTGACACGTTTGAAGCTCTGAATTAAAGCTAAAGGTACCCACTTTGAAAAATTGTAAGTATATTAAACGAAATAATGTATTTTATTTTAATTTTGAAGTTTGGCCATAAAATTCTCATTAGCATTTAAGTTATGATGATGATGATGTATCATATGTGTTCAAGTTATTTCTTGTAACCCTGTAAAAAGAAAGACTACCAACGTGCAATAGATCAATTTTAGTCAGCATTCTTTCAACATTGATTGAGATTGTACTTCGAAATATTTTTCTCTTTTAAAATTGAAAGACCGTAAAAGCGGGTGAGAATGGTTTGAAGGATGAAAATGCTACAAACCCCAGTTTTGACGTAATAAGCGTTTGTAGTGCACTCTAGGCTAGCCCAGTTTCAATAGGAACTATTGTGCAACGTTCTCTGGTGATGAGAAAGTTGTTATCACTGTCAAAATGGCCCACCAGACGAATAACCTGGTAATTGAGAATTTATTTGTAGAGAGCAATTGATGCTACATGTTTGTAGGTAACTCAGAAATTTATGTTGGTGGACTTTTAGTGCAGAAGGAATCACAATTTTGTATGTATCTTGGACTTTCATATTACATAAAGTTACCTCCAATTTTCATTCAAAAATAAAATATTTTGATGTTGTTAGAGTTACAAATGTGTAAAGTTTACAATTTGGAGGGTTGAGTGTGGTACAGTAATTAATCGAAATTTTGTAGGGTGAGTTGGGTTATCAAGGGAAAAAGTACCCAGGAAAAATCACTGGTGCAGATGCAAGTGAGTTTGAAGTTTCAACAATGTTGAAGCGAGGTAAGTTCTGGCAGTGGCCAGGAAAAGATGATAAGGTTCGGTATCCATCTTCAAGAATTATGAAGAAAATAAAGGCTTTGTTTTATCTCGATTTTATAATGTACCTGACACTCCAAAATTCAATTTTCAGCATAACTTACATCTACAACTCTCCCGTTAAAATATACGAGAGATAGAGTTTGGTACAAACCATCAAAACCTATATGAAAACATTGAAACGTGTGTTGTACCATTCTCACCCACAATGAAAGGGTGAGAATAGTACTGCTCTGGAGCGGGTGTGGGTAAAGTTTCAAAGTATTACAGGGTCGGAATCGAAAGCCAAGGTTCTAAACTACAATAATAACGCAACTTCTTTTTTTTTTCGAATGAATGTTAAGTAATTGCAGTCAGAAATGTACCAAAACTGTGCCATAGTCACCCGCTTCTACGGTAGGTTATTTTTTCAACGAAACCACTTTCCCTGAAACATAGCATAGGGTGCTGTGAGTGACACAGCACAGTAAGACCCGGACAGAGAAAGTTACTAGAGTGAAAAACAAATGATTAAAACTTGCTTTTGCACACCTGTTAACAAATAGAAGGGGTCATGGAACGATGTGAAAAAGGGAACCATTATAATTGTGGAGACCACGTACTTTCACTAATTTGTTTTAAATAACTTCTCGAAATAAATAGATTTGATTTTAATTCACAGTCTGTGATTCGAACTATTCAATTATCTAAACATAATTCGAGTACCTCATTAAATGTTCCTAGAAACTGCAAAACGTGTAAATTAATCCGGTTCAAATTCCACCGCCTGATGAACTCGTTTAGTGCAAGAAGACAAGCCAAATGACTATGCGCTTGAAAACGAAAGTCATAAAAAAAACACCACCAAGGGCCATTTATTTCCCTCCAAAGTCATCAGGTGAAACTGCCCATGGAAACAGCCCATTGCCCCAACGGAAGAACCTGCCTGTTGGAATCGGCTGCGCTCTGTTATTATTAGGTATCATGGTGCCTCCGATGCCACAGAATAACTGACATCACCAAACCACGTAATGCCCTCTAATAATAGTCATTGTCGCTGCAATAAGCTCTGGCAATGTGGGTGGTCTCGTCTGCAATCGGACGCTTTTTGGACAGTTGAAACCACTGTGCTAGCTACTTAGCTGGTGGCCACCTTGCGTCATGCATTGCTATCTCAGTGAATCATTTCCGAATAAATTTTTTAAGCACTTCATCCATTAGGCGGCCTTTGTAATATAGATTCATTAAAAAAAATGTATGTTTGAACTGCGAAGATGCGGCAGCGTTATCTAGATTTATGAAAATGGTTTGGACGCAGTGGCAGAATCATGAAAGTCGAAGTCTTTGCATAGAAATAGTGACATTAGTCAGTAGTTGAAATCCAAACACGTTTAAATGGTTGTTTTTGGGCAAAATTTTACAATTTCTTTCTGACTGAATTAATCATCTACTTAGCTATACAACATTGATCAGTTTTTATCCCCAGGTTAATTAAAAACCTTTGTATAGGCATGACAGCATCACCTAGAATCCTGCTGATTTCTAGGTGATGCTGTTAAGAAATGGTAAAAATGAGAAAGTTTGTGAGTTTTTCTCGAAATTTGTTTTGTTTTTGTAAAAATTTTTCACTTCGAAAATTATGACTCAAAATAATTTCATTTTATTTGCCCTTTTTATAAAAGTTTGCAAATTTTATCTGTTTACTGGATCCAAGGAGATAAACTAAAATGTCAATCTTAGTAATATTTTTATTAGTTTTGTCAGTCTCTTATCATGTTTCTATTCGGTTGCAACAGTTGAAGCTTCATTTTTTTTTTTCATTTATTTATTTAATTATTTATTTTCAATTTGTTTACAACGGAAACATTTTCTTATTCGGAGCTCATAAAAAGGAACGAAAAATAGTAAAGAACATTCTGAAAACAAACCAGGACAAAAAAAGATCGTTTTAATTACTTTTTAAATATTTAGGAAGGGAGGGGGGTGTCCCAACTTGCTCCGAATGTTCCCGCTTTTGAACTTTTCGCCTCTCAAGCCCCCACAAGAATGTTAAGGGAGAATATAATCAGGCCCGTCATTCCCCCCCCCCCCTCCCGCCCCCAGAGATTTCAGAAACAGAATGAAATCAGGCAATTTTGTACGTATTTTGTTCTTTTTTTCCTTTAAATATATTGAACACAAACCCTTTGCTTCTCCTTGGAAATTTTTGAAATGACGGGCCTGATTTCCCTGCAAATAAAAATAATTGTTATTAACAGAAAAAAATGTGAGGGGGGGGGGGCATTTCCAAAAAGTAGGACATGATGAGGGAAAACAGTGGTCACATTTGGATTCAGGGGAACATCCTGCTTGAGAATCAGTAAAAATGGTGTCAGAAGCATTTTGAAGGGGATTTTTTTCCCCCGCAGTATTGTTAAAGTTGATTAAAAGAATAAAGAACCCAAGTGTCAGACATAAGACACACAGTAACTTCGGCTATAATTTGAATCAACAAGGGAGAAATTTGCTTCTGCAAGAATTTTTTGAAACTAAAAGTACCAATTACGTATTATGAAAGTTTTATTTTATCCTCCATAAAAGAAGAAATCAACTCCAAGAAAATAATATGAGAATTCCGGAAATGAAAATCAAGCGTGACGTCACAAGAGAAATAACTCAAGATGGGAGGGAGCATGTTACAGGATCATTATGACTCTAGTCCGGCAAGAGTCATTAAAGAGACAGCTCCGTCTTTGATGAGAGCCGCTTCCCCCTCCGTAACAAGAAGGGGTTAATTTTGGGTGACGATCCAGAAAAAAACACTTCATGCGGTTAGAAATTCGACCGCACATCCGTCGCATTAGTTGGGAGTGGTGGGTGACAACAAGCAAGATGTATTTTGCGCCATGGCAAATGTTAATTTTAGTAGCTTTATGATGTGGATTTTCAAAGTAGGGTAGTCCGACCAGAGAGAAAGCACAGTCCAGTGAATGAACTTTTCGTTATTTTATTTATTTATTTTTTTAAAGATGTAATACATTTTTTTTTTTTATTACATGAATTCGCAACAGTAACTTTCTTCTTTTCCAGCGATTCTCAACCGGTGGTCCGGTGGACATTTATTGGGCCGCAGAAAACTATTGGCCAGTATGCAGAGATTTTGTTCTTCCACATTAAAAAATGTTCCTTGCTCAAATAAATAAACATTTTTTTTTACATCATAATAATTCGAATAATATCCTATACGACATTTTTAATGTGAATTTTGGAATTAATGTTCGTACCTTTCTGTGATTTTTCAGCAATGTTTATTTTTTCTGTATTATTATTACAATAATTACTTATCTTAATCAAATCATTTTAAAAAAAATGTAACAATTCCTCAACACCAAGTAAAGTTATATCTAGTGATTTGTTTATTAATTCATTATTGCTATTATGGTTTGTAAAAACAGTGTGGGGGGATCTCAATCCTTCACCGGTTCGTAAACAAAATTCACAAGTTTTTAACGGTCTGCAGATGAAAGTTTTTTTTTTCCTTTTTTTTTTTTTGTGTGAAAGAAAAAGGAAGGGGAAAAAAGACACCCTTGGTGCACAATTTTTTTTTTTTTTTTAAAGCTCCTGCCGGTTTGAGGGTTAAAAAAAGTGGAGAAACACTGTTCGTTCCAATTCCAAAAAGGAAAGAAAGGAGAAAAAGAATGTTTTGAGTAATTTTAAAAATGTCACGGAAAGAAAAAAAAAGTAAACTAAAAGGCAATGAAAACAAAAGAGAATGACAGTAAAACGCAAAAAAATCCGAACGCACTCCCATTAAAAATAACCCATAATTAAATATTCAATGCCCTGCTAAGGAACAGATATATTTCATGAAATAAATAATTGCATAACGTAAACTTCGGGCTACTTTGTCTTTAGGGTCCTTCTTCGGACAAACTGAGAAAAAGATACGACGCTATCTGCCAACCTTCAGGAAGCAATTTTTTAATAAATTTCGACAATATTATCCGTTAGAAAGCAATCCCAAGCACTCACTAATGTGTACCAAGTCGTTCGACAGCTCTTTAATGTATTCGATTCGATATCTCCCCATTATATGCAAAAGTTTGAGAGGTTCTAAAGATACACGTTAGCAGTAGGAATAAAAAACCACTAGTGTTACCTACTTCGTGAAAATAAATAGGTATTTTTAAAAAATAGAGGAATGAAGCATATTACTTTTATCATACACTTTTAAGATAAGTAGCGTCTTTCCAGTAAATATAAAGCATGAATATAGATTAATCGTCGTTACACTAATACAGAAACATCGAAAACTCCCTCCCCTTGCCCCCTTTTTCGTACTAAATTTAAGAGGAGGGAAACAAATCTTATGTCATTCGAACTGTATTGCGCCGCAGATGGGCACATTTTTCCTTTTTGAATCGATTTTATTCTCCAATTTTCAGAGAAAAGTTTCACAAATACTTCCTATTTTGGCGCAAAAATTCCATCTCACGCTTTTAATTTTCTTACCAAATGAAAGGTCTTTTCTTTTTTTCTAAAAATTTTCTTCCCATTCCATTGTATGTTTGAATGTATAACTTTACGCCTTACCACTATTACTATTAACATCGAGGCACCTCGATGGAAGATCTCTGTGACCTTAAAACATTTCCTCATGCTGCAAATTTTGTCTGACGATTGAGCAAATTGGTGGCAACAAACAACATTTCAAATGTCTATATATTTCTATAAAATGTATATCCATAGATTTTTAATACACACACACACACACACACACACATATATATATATATATATATATATATATATATATATATATATATATATATATAATTATTAAAAAATTAAATATATTTTTCTTCTATTTAGTCTATTATTTAAAGAATTTTACAATGATCCTTAATGTTTCTTTTCATCAGATACAGGTATTGTGTGAATGCTCCTACTTCATCATTTGAAAAACTCGGAGTATTATTCGGCAAATTGAAAATGGTCCTCCCCCTCCAAAACCTGGAAATGAGTCCCTAATTGGATAAGGATAAGTAGAAAAGTAAGTCATTTTAAAAAAGGAGGAGGCGTGGGTGCATATTTAACCGGTAAAAAATCCTCGTTTACTGTGAAATCAAGACGGTATACTTATCTCTTTTTTTGGGGGGGGGGGGGTCTTAACCACAAATTTGTTTCGAATAAATCGTAAGTTTGAATGCATAAATTAAAAAAAGAGAGAACAAGCAAAAGCAATCACTTTCAATTGGGTAAGAAGAAAAAGTAATTCATTTAACAAAAGAAAAAGGTTATTTAACCGAAAACAAGACGACATATATTATATCTTTTTAGGTACTTTTACCGCAAAATTTAACATCATCTTTACGACGTAAAGAAAAAGATGTTATATCAAACAGATATGTACACACACAAGACATAAAGTAAAGCTCAGACAAAAATAAACAGGCCGCTAGGGCTTGAAGGCCGTTCTTCAAAATGACGGCTTGACCTCTTCATTCTTGGATCTTTACGACGGTTCATAAATTTCTCCGTCAAACTCGCGTCATCTTGTTCGTGTCTGATAAAGCTTGCCACTATTCATAAACATGCCAAAACTAAGGCGCATTATTTTAGAGGCGGAATTTCGGTTTGTTGTGTTGAGCTGTGTGCTTCCTGGATTGCGATGAATTTTTATCTAATGTTTTTGGTGCTCAAATAAACAATCCCGAAGTTGATGTGGAAGGAAATAAATCTTCTTGCTTGGTTTGTTTATAGACGCATTTATATATTGGATCGATAAATTAGAGTGAGCATAAATAAATAAGCATCGATAAAATATGCGAATTTAGAGTGCGACACTAATCAAAAAAAAAAAAGTTTGAAGCTTGGGTTTAACTGCTAGTGCTCAGAAGCAAGCGTGACCAAAATTGTTTAATGAAGGTGTCTTGATTCATATTTAAAAAAAAAAAAAAAAACTTTTTTTTCATTCGATCGGACAGAAAGAGTTTAACTCACCCCTCCCCCTCCAGGACCTAAGATTTTTAGCCGATCTCGAATTGCCACTTCTAATATGGTAGTTTGCATGATGCCAGGACTGCTGTGTCCTTTCATGTAATAAAAAAGCTCACAAAACCTTTACAACTCATAAAACTCCGAACTTTTCTGCAAGATATTTCATGGCATTGTCACACTGTGAGTAGAATTGGCGCACTCTTTCTTGGCATTGGCACTCTCAGGCATAATTAATTGGCATAATTAATCAGCGAGTCAATTACAATACTTATGATAAAAAGTGATGCATGTATTCTGTTTTCTTAAACCTTTTCTTTATTTAGACTCAAAAACGTTTTGGAGTTTTTGCCACGGATAACTGCTGTATATCTAAACTTAACAGCCTTTAATTTAAATACTTTTTTGAAAAACAAAATCTCAATATTGCAATATTGTCAGCAGATTTGCCGAATCGTCTGCAAAACATGCCGAAAAATGATAGTTTTGGTTTTTGGAAGGTCACGGGGACCTCCCGTGACCTCCCATTGGAGCGCCCCTGCTCAGACCCTTTTCCCCAAAATCAATCCGACAACTACTCCACAACTCCAACTCTTTCTCCGCAGCCCCAACGAATTTAAGGACTTGAAAATAAAACTGACCGACTCATGGTGTTTAAAGCTTTCGACTCCAGACTCCGACACCCTTTACCCCAAAACCACTCAGACACCCCACTTCTGACTCCGTAGCCCATCTATATACTGCAACTTATTACAAATACAGGTCGTTTCCTCGGTGTCATCCAAAGTATGTGTACTTTCATACTGCAGAACAGCCATTGAAGATTTTCTGACAAGTAGGTATGTGACTTGTATGTCATACTAAAATCCAAACTTTTACACAAGGTCTTTGATGGAATTGACCTATTCTGGGTAGTATTTTGAAGATATTATTGCATGATCAAGCAAAAACATGATTTGTCAACGAGTCAATAACATCTACACTACAGAGAGATGTATTACCTCTCATCTACCATGTGCCATGGTATGATGCAGCAATAACACAGTTTAACCAGTTGACTCGCCCCTCATCCAGATCAAGAGCTAAGAAACCGTTGATCCAGCACCTCCAAATGTATTGATTTGGAAAGGAAATTCTGAGAATTTTGAGACCATGACAGATTTTACGTGCACTAGTCACCATTAACGCGCACGGACGTCCATTGCTTCCTTACCGCTTCTCAAGGACGTCTTAAAACCTTTTCTTTAAACTTTCTTTTCACTGATTTGGAAGAAAAGTACAGTGAAGCACCATTTATACGTTTTTGAATGGACTGTATGAAAAAAGCGTACAAACGAAAAAATGCATAATAGGTATAGGTTAATGTGTATTAGACTTTGCAGGAACCAATTATAAAAACGCATAATTAATAAAAATGTATAAAAGAGAAACGTATAAACGGTGCTTCACTGTACTTACTGAAAGTCTTGCAATCAATTCCTGAGGTTCTAAAATTTATATCAAAAGTTTCTAAAGCTAAATGCCCCTTTCCCATGCTTAGAAAAGGATTTACAAGTTGCGTATTTGCATCAAGTCTTCGACTAAAGAGCTTTTGATGACAAAAAAAGAGTGTACTAACTAAAATTATTCTGAAAGCTCCGAGAGTAATGTCTCAGTTTTACGAAAAATACAAAGTAGACCAAACAGAACATCAAGTAAAATTTGCCTCATTCATTACAAGGTATTAACAAGGTTTTGTATTGCATCACTCAGAGAAAAACAAAGCCTGGCTTGTTATAACGTAGCCAAAAATTTGAAAATTTAGACTTACTTTCGGAACTTGCCTTTAAACTTACTTCCTTTCGAGCGCTGCCAATTGTAGTTGGTGTTGGAACTTTCCATTTTGTTGCTAAACGTGAATTATCAATGGCAGTTAAAAGTTTGGTTCGTGATTTAGATTCGTGTGCAATACTTGCAAAAATGGTTGGATAAGAGTTATGACAAATTCAAACGTATGTGTGAATGAATCAAATGGTAAACTAATAAAACATGCAGTTAAAGTTGTAATACTTATTGTATGTTGCCACTAAAACTTGAGCTAAAGTATGAGGCTATTAAAAAAAAGCAAGATTAAGAAATTAACAAGTTTTTTATTTTTCTATTTAAAGGAACAGGAATACATTTAAAATATTATCTTTGGAAATCAGTCGAAAAAAATATCTTTTTTTTTCTTATTGCGAATTAATTTAATTTAAAAACTGAAAAATCAATCACTGCGTTGATTTTGACCAATTTTCGTCGATTCGTGTCCCTTTAAAGTAGTTTTATTAATTGTGGGTTCAACGACAGCCAGTGAGTAAGTGATTAGCAACGGGAACGCATGAAAATTAAATTAGGCAAAGCCATTGATGGGTATAAAAAAGCAGTGATGAAGGTTTAGTCGCTGTCGCTTTCAGTAACCAAACCATCATCCGAACTAACATGCAAGTTTTTGAAACCGTCTGCAAAATATATTTTTTAATGTCGTTGGCCCGCAAAGGAATAAGCGTGAACTATAATTTTAAGTAACTATTTTATTTTCATTTAAAGTCAGCAGACCATTAGCACTGTTAATATGAAACCAAAAGACACAGCTACATTTCACATAAAAAAGGGTTGAATGAAAAAACACATGGCTTGCAATGCTGAAAAAGTTCTTACAGTTCGTTGCCAATCGGTAATAAGAAAAACAATGAGTAAATCCAAAGGCTTTGCCCAACGGTCGGGAGGAAAGGTGGATATTTCATTTAGATCATCAACAGTATTGATGCTTCTAGAAAACAAAATATAACACGAATTCAAGTTCTCCTGCTTCTAAATTAAAAAATCTTCCACGCTAAAAAACTTCAGCCCAAGAAATACACATAAAATATAAAAGGTAAAGCTATGTTACTTTTGATGTATACATTTAGTATATGTACTAGTGAATGTGCATTTCGCATTGTCCGAATTCAGTGGGCCGGTGTAACTCAATCGATAACTCGCGGGATTGCTAAGAGTCGTGGGTTTAGTATCCGGGTACAGGCAGTGCAGAGTCCAAATTCAAAATCTTATCGATACATGTAACATTGACTTGGGCTTCAGCATTCTACATGTATTGAGCAAAGCAGCTATTAAACCAAAGTGTTTCAGCTCCCCCCCCCCCCCCACCCTTACCTTCAGTTCATTTTTCTCATTCTGTCTTTTGGGCGATTCTCGAAAAAATGTCAAGTGCGTAACGCTGTTTTCTATTTTATTCAAGTAACTATTAATTAAATATGAGAAATGGTATGCTTTGATAGTATATTAAAGCACATATTATTCCCCAGCAGCATTATTTTTTTAAGGTTTTGGTTAGCTGAAAAAAAAAAAAAAAAACTTTTCGTTAAGCACGGGACATTTTTTTAAGAATCGACCTTTTATCCTTTCTCTCAATTCCTTAAACTCAGCATTAGTGTCTTTGAAAATTTATTACAAACAGCTTTGATACTTTTTTTAACTATTATTTCAATAATAATAAGGTAATGATGATCGTTGAAATAAAATATTCAGATTTAGAAACATCATTTTAAGCTACAACATAAGGTGTTGATTGTTGTCCAGCATCAGTAAATTCAAAAAAAATTCTACTCTCAAAAAGTGATCTTTTGTTACGTCGTAACACGTGTCTGTAGTATTTTATAATTTTTTCTTTAATGAAGTTGATACTACCATTAGTTTATGATTATAAAGGCAATTCTTCTTGTGCGTTTGTTCTCATATTGCGAATCCTCATATAATAGCCAATTCACTGATTGAGTAACGCTCTGACGTGAACAACAATGAAACTTGCACCATAGCATGCGTGGCGGTATTATTTCATTGTTGAAGCACTAAAAATTCAATAAGTTATCAAAATTTAATAATATTTTTTGGCAATGTTTGACATGCAAGAAAATGTTTTATTTTGACAAGGCTGAACTTGATCCGGTAACTTAACTGTTTTACTGGTAAGACTAATTTTAGGAGAATGAAGAAACAAAAAAGTGGTCAACAATAACAATTAACGGAGGTTTATCTACTGGAGTTTAGGGTTAATTCACTGGAGTTAGGGTTAAAATTTCAACTGTCAAAATCTCACCAAACAAGCAATTGCTTCGTTCTAATGTAAAAACAGTTTTCAACCGTTATATTTGGCGGTTAATTTTCCAGTTTCTATAACAATTTTGAATTAGTTAGAGAGAAATGCGTGATGGTCGATTTAAATTGATAAGTTTGCTGTATCACCGCAACAATTTTTCGATTTCGCACTGTCCTATCCCCCCCCCCCTTTTATATTCAGTGGGTAGTAGGGGGAACGGAGTCCGCCGATTTCTTATTTTTACATAAGTGCCCCACCCCCCTCTTTTAAAATTTTAACACAATGCGTCACCTCACTTTTTTTTTTCAGGACTACGCCATTGTTGAGAATTCAGAAAAATCTAGGAGCAAGTAATTTTTCACTATAATTCTCTTTTGGAACTTTTAATTTGTATCTCTGTGAGGGGGAGGTATTCAGGTAGTATTTAAAACTTTGTGTATCTTTAGACCATATTTTTACCCCTTTCACACACACACATTCGACCATATAAATCGTTTTCAAACAAGAACCCGGAATCGCAATAGTAATAATTTACGAGAGTGCGACCATGGTCTCCAAAGATTTTTAAAAAACGAGATCCCATTTATCGAAAAATTTATTTCCCTGCTCAACCCCATGCCCATTTATTATTATTTTTTAAAAATAGAGAATAAAAAAAATGGCGGAACTCTTATTTATACATTTTTTTATACATATTCTTTCTGCATATGGCGCAAGGAACGCAGTCCCTGTAATTCTAAATCACAAAAATATTGATAGGCCAGGCGAAAAAGGCGACAAGCAACACGATGCTAAGCTACATCAAAGACGCCGCCTAATCCACTATAAATAAAAGGTTCAAAAAGGATGGGGGCCTAAACTGCAAACCGTAAAAGCTTACTGCCTCCCCTCCGTTATACTTTTAGGACCAATGACTGTGCACAGAGCACTTTTATGGAGAGCCATAACTGCATATCATTCTTGAAAACGCCGCCGACAGGTCGAACCGTATTTGGCAATTTATGACCCTTTTTGGCGACTGGAATATTTCTGGGAATTTATGAGGCTGGGGATATTGCTGTAACATTTCTTTCAAAAATTGTGTTGTTTAACAGAGTCGTCTGACAATTTCTGGAGGGGGATGTGGCAGAACGCAAATGATTGTTTACAATTTGTTCTGAATTAGGAAGTGAGTTTTTGTTGTGTAATCCCCGATTGAAGTAGGAAAACTATTTCATTACATAAACGATTAATAGAGCCTGGATTATATGCAAATGAACATGTTAAAAAAATACAATTGCTTATTTTTGCTTCATTTGTTGCTAGGTGAATATTAATGTGTAAAAACGGAAATTTTTACATGGTGCATATTATAGCGATTCTCATTCGCTTTTAGAATTAATGATTTTTTTTTTTTTTTTTTTTTTTTTTTTTTTGAATTTTAACTTTAAGGATTAAAAATAAAATGTTGTACTTCGTGAAAAAAATCAAGCGATTTGTTGAAAGCCATTTTATGGAAATAAGTTATTTCCCTTGTAGTATTCGATGGAGAAAAAAAAAACAGGGATAAAAGTATTTTCTGAACATACCGTTATATAAATAACTGTCAATATACAGGGTGTCGTCCGTTAGTATTTAAAAAAAAAATTTAAAAATCGCAGAAAAGCAACAAATTATCGTATGAATATGCGGTTTGCACCATAATACTTCATAAAATCCAAGAATTTTTTATGACCTCGTAAAAAGGGGAAAAAAAAGAAAAAAAAATTATAAGTAATTGCTGTGTCAATACACTAAGAAAAGCAAACGTCATGTGAGGTGTTTAATCATTTTATTAAAGAGAATGCAATACCTTTTAATACCAAAGTTCAATATATGCACCGTATTTTGTTCGAACCACATCTAAACGGTACTCAAGTTCATCCCATGTGTGTGTAGTAGCGCGCGTGTAGCTTGAAGAGTCTAGGGTGCAAGATGTTTTCTGTGCATTGACACTGTGCTGACAGAGAAACGAGTTTTACAGATTTCGATGGTTTTTATCAAGGATTAAACCTATAACGGCTTTATTGGCAAAGTTAGTGTGGCAAAGTTAGTGTCTTGGGTAACTATTACGAAGACTAATTTGGCAACAAAAATTTAATGTTTGTAGAGAAGAAGAGAAGGCTTCAAAACATTCCTGATCCAAGATGGGGCTCCCTGCAAAAGGTGCAACTAACAATGTGTGCGTGTTTTTTTTTTTTTTTCTTTCTTATTTTGTTTTTTCAAAAATATGTACCAAATTTTTCATGGAAATTACATTCCAGAAAATGATCTTTTGATTATAAGCTTGAGTTAAAACTCTATGACCTAAAATCATAATTTATATCATAATTATGGTCGTCGTCAAAGATCATAAAATAAATAATTAAAATAAATAAATAAAATTTCTTCAAGAATGTAAGCACAGGAAAAATATCTCGAATTTTATTTCTTTGAAATTTAACTTACCAAGTTCTGTAAAAATTGATCAAGTTATCTTTCGGTCGAAATTGGCTCTACTTAGAGTTTCGATCCAAGAAACTAGGAAACGCTTCTTGTTTATTGAACGTGAGCTCTATGATTTGCATCTCTCGATTTCAAATTCTATTTCTGATTTTGATTATGTTGATTGAACTTCTTGGTCTAGAACCCTTCGTTCTTCGGAGAATCATCAATTTGTTTTGAAAATGAAATTAGCTAAACTTTGTAGAACTTCGAAAGTTGTTCCTTCGGAAAATTTACCTGTGGTAAATAAAAATGTTGTCGTTAATATTTCTAGTGTTCCTTTAAACAGCTCTCAAATTAATGCTCTAAAATGCAATGATAATTTTGCTCTGGCCAGCAATCCTTCTTTTTCTAAGCTTATTGCTCCTATTGAAAAAGCCTTTAAATTTAATGTCTTATCATCCACTCAAAAAGATTGCGTTAGGCATCCTATTGCTTCCATTATGGACTTTAATTCCAGAATTTCCAAACCCGTCTTTACTAATACCGTTAGCCGTACTGTAAAGAATTAAACTTCTAATTCAGAAATAGTTGTTACCAAAGCTGACAAAGGTGGTCAAATTGTTGCTCTTAACAAATCATGTTATGTTGACAAAACTAATGATTTGATTTCTTCTGGTTCATAGAGATTTCTAAAGATCCTAGTGATAATGAGTTAAAGACTATTTCTTCTGCTGTCAAGTCTGTTCAGTCTATTCCATTAAATGTTAAACGCTCTGTTATTCCTTCTATTACCAATTGTGCTAGATTTTATGCTTTACCCAAAGTACATAAAGCTGGCATTCCTTTCAGGCCGATTGTTTACAATATTGGTATGGCTTCTTATAAACTTGCAAAATATTTCGTCTCTGTGTTATCTCCTCTTATGAGTCATAATGTATTCACTGTAAAAACTCTATCGATTTTGTCAAAAAGAATCAGAATTGCGTTCCAAGTCATTCTTTTATGGCTTCTTTTGAAGTGAACTCATTATTTACGAACGTTCTAGTCGAGAGTTCATTGCTGTGCCTTCAGCGTAGACTTTCTGAATTTCAGTTTACCTCTAAGGGAATTGAGGATTTAGTTTTCCTTACTCCTACTTGTTTAAAGCAATGTTCCTTTGTCTTTAATGGTAAATTTTATACTATGTGAGATGGTCTGACTATGGGAAACCCACTTAGCCATATCCTTAGTGATATTTACATGCATTATTTTGAGGTCAAGTTGTTTCAGAAACTACAGTTTTAATTCTATGTTCGCTATGTTGATGACTGTTTTGTTCTTATGAACCACGATCAACTGCGCATTGATGAAGCTTTATCTATTTTAAATTCCATTGATCCTCATATTCAATTCTCTTGTGAAAAAAAAAAGAATAATTGCCGTTCATTTCTGGATGTTCTTGTTTCTTGATCTGAGTCCGGTTTTGAAACTACGGTTAAACCTTTTGCTGTTTCCTTACCCCCACATAGATTACCCCCACATATCGTCTCACCCTCCTAATCACAAATATACAGCTTTCAACACATTTGTTTATCTTGCAATGAATATTTGTTCTTCACCTGAGCTTCGTAATTCGGAACTTAACTATTTAAGAGCTGTAGCTGTTGATAGAGACTATCCGCTCACCTTAGTTGATTCCATTTATAAAAAAACTTTGCAAAAAATCTCAAAATATTGTTCTCAATAGAATTTTCAACACTAAGAGTTTGGTTGTTCTGCCTTTCTTCCTTAGTATTAGTTTTCAGGTTGCTAAGATTCTGAAGCGATTCCAATTTCAAATGGTGTTTTCTCCCATTAGTAAACTTTCGCTCTCTTCGCTTAAAGATTCTATTCACACTCTTAATTCTTGTGGGATCTATAAAATTGTTTGCAATTGCGTACTCGGATACATTGGACAGACTCGCCGTTCTTTGAAATTTCGCTTAAAAGAACATCAAAGCTATTTGAAAAAACAACAACTGAATAAATCCAGTATTGCTCAACACTGTTGAGATTCGAATCATTCTTTTGATTTTAACTCTTATTAAATTATCCAAAAAAGCCCCATTTCGTTGGATCTTGATTTTTGGGAATCTTCCCACATCCTGAGCAAAACCGTTCTAATTTAGTTAACGATCTTACTGCAATTCCATATTTTTCTTCTGTGTGGACTCCATTTTTAAAACAGGTTTAGTTTTTTTAATATTTTTATGCAAATGTCGTACATTTCTTACTTTTATTTATTTATTTATTTTTTGCTTTCTTATTTCGTTTTGTGATCAACTTATTCCAATTTGTTTATCCTTCACTTAGTTTTTTTTTCTGCATTTCTCCATTTGTTACATTGCTTCAATACATAATTTTTCGGGTCGGTCAATTTATTGATAATTTATTCAGAGTGGTTTCATTTTTGGACTATTTACATTGTTTATGGGTTTTTTTGGAAATGTATTACTTAACGGGTTTTTTTTTTCTGATGTAATTATATAATAAATTTCGGCTTCAGGAGTCATTTTGTCTTTTTTGTTTTGTTAAATTTCTATTTTTTTGGTATTTATAATCTCCTGTTCCACCGTGTTGCTTTTCTCGAATCACTTTTTATCCAGAAACTCATACATCTTTCAATGAAAAAGGTGTTCTTTTTAACACCGAAACACGTGTCTGCAGTAATTTGCTATTTTTGTGCTTCAAAACGTTGGATAATTGATTATTTTAATTTTAATCATAAAATATTGTTTGGTGTCTGTAAAAAATGACTTTAAACTCGAAAATATGTTTGGACGCATAAAAATATAATTTGAAGTTCGAACAACTTTCTGAAATGTAATCAGACATTGAAAATTGCCTGCAGCTTGTAGAATATATTCCCTGAAATTTAACAATGTATTTTAGTGCATAAAGTTATTCCCGTAAAATAAAAAGAGACATGACTTTGGTTCTGTTTATACATTCTAGATCTGTATGACAGATCAAACATTTTGCTTACGAAAAATCTTTGAATACAGGGGGGGGGGGAATCTACATTTAAAAAAAATTCCGTATTTAATGATTAGAAAATCGAAATTTGTTTTTAAAAAAAAAAGTGTCTTATTGTCCTATTTCTCACTCATCTTGACATAAGTCATATGTGGTATACACATTAAATTAGATAATAATAACAACACGTTTTACACATTAAATGGAAGCGCACGCTGAAGACATTGCGTACAGGTGGTTCATGTCAGATTTTTATAAAGCACCATTTAAGCCCGTGAATAAAGGAAATAGTTTGCTCTACTAAGTTTTGGAGGTTCGATATCATTTTTTCGCTATTGGGTGACCATTCAAAAATCATAAATCCAATTTTTTATTAGTGAATTCAAAAAATATCAGCTAAACATCATAATGTAAGTTTCTATGGATAGAAAACAATAGGCAATCCTTGCTTACTTAAAAAAACATCGTTCGACATATGATAACATATTTTGAGAAAAGGTAACTGAATATTGAATTATAGATAGATAGGCAATAACTTTTGAAATTATATTCTGACATTACTGGATTCAAAATCATTACGCGATGGTTAAACTTTGTGCCAATTAGTTTGCCATTAAATTTAGCTGAATAATTAGTTTAAAACTGTTGCGTCGCTTGAAATAACTAAAAAACTATGAGCGAAACTCTGACGCAGAAAACAAAACATTTAATCTATCACGATTTCAAAAAGTTGTTATTTATTTTTTACGTATTTACTCTTTTTTCTGTCTTTTTTATAACGCCACTTAATATACCACGATTTCAAAAAGCTATTATTTATTTCTTATGCATTTACTTCTTTTTTTCTGTTTAACACAATTCCCGATGCCTTCGTTTGTTTTAAATGGCTCTTTTTGCCTTCCTTCTTCTGCTTAAACGGTCATACAAGTTCTTCTCCGATTCTTCATTTCCCGATATAAAAAACGCAAAGCAACATGCTATGCAAATATGACACGAATGCCAAGTGTGTAACAATGAAGAATAATACCTACATTAGGAGAATTTTGCAGTGACCTCGTCATCTAAGAAAACTGCATCTAAAAACAGTATTTTGCTTAACTGTGAAGGTTTAAAGCGGATGCTGATATTTTCCAGGAAGCGCTTTCTTTGAAGTTTTAAACAACTGGAACATTTGAATAACCAAATAGAAACATTTTTACTAGCCTAAACAGTTAGAAGGGTTTGTTTTCATAAGTTTATTTCAGGACTTGTTTAAAATGCCATACTGCCACTCCCTGGTCAACAACGAGACTAATCAGATTCTTGCCTAAAGTAACTGTATTTTCAGGAGAGAACATTTTCTTTCATTCTATTCTTTGTTCTCGCATTAACAATTATATTTTTATTTATTAGGGTATTTACTTACAAGCTACGTTGCCCGAGGTTGTACGGTTTACCTCGAAAGAAAAGTTGTGAAAAGTGGCGCATGTTCTACAATCAGACTTAAAAAGGGGTGCCCACAGGAGGAAGGGGGGGATTATGACGCAAGTTGCGCCATCTAAATTTTTGGAGGGGATTCATTTTTTTTTTTTTCCAAATTGATTTGCTTAAATTTATTCATGGATTTATTTTGATTTTAAATTATTTATTTTATTTTATTATTTTTGTATTTTATTTCATTTATTTATTCAGTTTTTGTGTTTCTGTCTGTGTGTATGTCATTGGCATAGCATAGAACTTTTCTAATATAATAATAATAATAATAATAATAATAATTAAAAATTAATTAATTAATTAATTAAAAATATTTTTAAAAAATAAATAAGTAAAAAAAAGAGAACTAAAAATAAAAAATAAAAATGGGAAAGAGGGTTGAGAAAATATTTTGGGGAAAAATTTACGCCATTGAACTTTTACCCCTGAACTTAAATGAGATTTTTTTTAAAGTAATGTTAAATTTCCCGTCAACGCGTAGAAAAGAGCAATTTTATGACTCGAAATTTAAATTGAGACACCTTGAATGGGGTTGTTTCCTTCAGTCAAAAGTAGTACTTTTTGTCACTGAAATTGATAGAATAAGCAAAAAAAGTAACATGGAGCCAGAAAATACTTTCATTTTCCCCAACAGTTTTTTTTTTTTTTTTAATTAAATTTTTTATTTGTCCGTCACAAATGATGCACTTTGCCTCATTTTTCTACAGCGATTCCACGTTATAATAATCAAGAAGCGAAATAAAATTGTGCGCTCTATACACGTGAGTAAAGATGCGAATTAAATATTTTACTCTGTGAATGGCAACACAGAATGACATTTCATCATTTGTGATGTCATCGGACAGAAGCATAAACATTGAAAGCGCGCCGATTTAAGTAATTTTTTTTAAATATTAAACTTAAACAAATTATTTAAAAAATGATCTGTTCCTATGTTTTTAAGCATGTTCTTTCAGAATAAAATACTTTTAAAATTTTGGAAACAACCCCATTCCTTTTTTCAAAAATATTCAGTCATTGCTATTAATGGGCGTAAACAATTCGTTTCAAAGATTTTCTGGTAAAAACCCCAACAGGGGGCAAAAAAAAAAAAAAAAAAAAAAAAAAAATCTATGTGAATTCCTGAGCATCAAAGAACAATGCAAAATTTGGCAAAACTCCGACGTAAACTGAATTTGTATTCATTTTCTCGAGAAGGGGTACTAATTTACTATAGGCTTATGCTGTCTTTTCTTTTTTCTTTCTTTTGGTGCTTAATTGCACAGGCTTATTTTGATGAGGACTACAATCTGAGTGCCTTGCCTCCCTTACGCATGATATATATTTTTTATTAGACATATAAACAACACATTACATCACAAAGAAGGGAAAGTACAACCGGAGCGGGGGTGGGAGTCGAACCCACCGTCTCAAGTGTGCCATAGTCAAGCAGTCACTTAGACTGCTCGGCCACTGATGTTGTCTTTTACAGCGCTCTAATGGGCGGAATTGTGTTTCAGTTAAAGTTACACGCTGTTTCCGATGAGATCAAATTAAAATCGAGAGGGTATTTAAGGGAGAAAAGAAAAACATATTTTTTGTTTTGTAATGTATGACATTTTTTATGATAGAAAAGTTGTTGTCCTGCTTTGAAAAGAGTTACGATACAAAGTTTATTTTTGTACATGGAAAATACTGATCATTCTTGATATCAAAGCTGATGATATAGTTAGTACCTACATAACTTATGTTCTGTTGTAGTGATTTTACAACATTTGTAAAGATTAAATATAACTCTATGTCGTTTCAAGATTGTGTAGCATCTCTTATGCATTTAGTTCCTCAACTCGCGAGTCAGATATATGTTTTAAAGTGGTTTTCGTTTTCTAAATGCAATTACTAATTTCTATTTTAATGAATCTATTAACACGTTTTAAAAGGGTTCAATAAATCTCCGTGTCGTTCCAAACACGAGAAGTACAACTTTTTTTATGCCTTTAGTTCCTAATTTCACAACTAGGAAATCGCACGTCAAGGTATGACCGGTGAAAATTGCTTCTACTTTGAGCGAAGCAATTGCCTATTTGGTGATATTTTGATAGTTGAAATGTTAACCCTAACTCCAATGGATTATCCCTAAACTCCAGTAGATAGCGTGCATTGCTGACCGCATTTTCGTTTATTCATTCTCCTAAAATTACACAGTAAAACAGTTAGGTTATCGGATCCAGTTCAGGATTGTCAAAATAAAGTATTTTCCTGTATGTCAAACATTACCAAAATAATCATGCTATCGCGTGAGTTTCATTGTTGGTGACATCAGGAGCGTTACTCGATCAGTGAATTGGCTATTATCTATATGAGGATTTAATATGTGTTTTAGGGTGGATTTCGGTTTCTAAATGTGATCATTTTCTTCGTTTCAGTCAATGGTTTTCGAAATTCGCTTAAGGTTTGAATAAATCTCTATTTCGCTTAAGCATTTGCAGCATTACTTACGCCAATTCTCTTTAAGTCGTTTGCGCAGAGTCTCATACATTTCAACTTTCTTTTACTCGTGTATTGCGTACTGAGTGAGTGCCGGCTCGAAATGTGAGTATTAGAGCACAGATTATAGGCACCAAAATTCATTAAAATATGCATGCATATATATGCACAAAAAAGTGCCTAAAGCTCTGGTTTCCTAGAAGCGAAATCAGCGAGCTTTGGCGTCTCTACTCGGCGTGACGCTGAAATCCAAGTCAATTGATTCCGGCGTGGCCACTCATGACGTCCATTTAGTCGGGCGCGCATGCGTAGAAGAATCAAGTTTTCCTCTCGGCGATAAGCGATTCGCTCCTAGGAAACCAATGCTTAAAATATGAACCAAAAATCAAAAAAGAAATGCTTTTTTTTTCTGAAGTTGAGAAAGGCAAAAACATTTTTGTCTGAAAAATCATTTTTTTTTTATATTTTTGCATTTTATTGTCCAAGTATTAAAAAAAAATTAAACAGTTATTCACCTTCACAAATAATAGCAAGCTCAATAATTGTTTTAATCCTTGGAAATATTTCTCATTTTGTGGGTCAATCGATTTGAGGGGGGGAGCAAGATATTTGTTGTTAGCATTTCTTTAAAAGTTAAAAAAAAATCTTCTTGAAAATTAAAAACAAATGAAGAATGCTTTGCTGTGCGTTTATTTTTCAAAACATTTTGTTCTCATGCATTTATGTACACGGGTCAAAAGAAGTTCACACAGTCGAAAGAAGCAAAAATATGCAACTACATAAATGCATATTACTGCGATTTTCACATGATTTCAGATCTTTTAATCTTCAAGAAATTTAATAGTGAACATTTTGTTCTTCACAAAAAGGGAAAAAGCGGATGATCATGCAAAATTTTTCAATGGAAATTAGTACTACCCCTTCTGGTAGCCAATGAGAAAAATCTTTAGAAATGTCATTTATTGACAAACGGCAACGCCCTAATTGCAGAAGATTTTGAAGAAAAAATTGCGATTTATTGTAATACATCTGATGTAACTTAACATTTTCTGCATGAATAATTGTTTTAATATCATACATAATTTATACATTAATTGAACATTTTATTTCTTGTCTTATTAAAGAAATAGAAACATTAAAAGGGCTGTAAATTTTACCTTCACATTGTGACATACTGGTAAAAGAATTTTTGGTGCATGTTTTTTAAGGTTTTAGAGAAAGTTTGAGGTATTTTTAGAAATACTCTATACTCCAGGGTCCCCTTGATTTCAACTGTCGGATACATGAAGATAGCTCTGTTTCTTGATCCAGACCAGAAGCCGAGCAATCCCTGGTCTAGCACCCCCAAAGACATTTATTTCGAATGGGAACTTGGAGGACATCGTGTCCACGACTTATACTACGTGCCTTAGTCACCATTAATGAGCACGGAGGATCTTCGACCGGCAGGCCCCCTAACCCCTCCCCCTTAATTGTTTTTTATAATTTATTTTATTTATTTATTTATTTATTTATTTTTATTTTCTTGCAAGGTTGAAGAGTTAGCAGCAAAATAGCCGACTCCAGGGATTTTGGTCTTCGATTCCGATCTTTTCAAACCAAAATCAGGCAAATTCCTGGACTCTGACTCTGCAGTCAGGACTCTGACTCTGCAGCCATGGCAGATTATGAACTCGGGAAAATGAAGGACTCCAAATCCGACTCTTGGAATTTTAAAGATTTCGACTCCCGACTACGACTACAAAGCCCTGACTTTTAGGGCATATTTGCATGTACATTTTAGTGATTTTTAGTGCATATTTGCATGCACATTTTTTGTTATTGTTAATGCAAATTTGTATGCGCATTTTAGTGATTTTTCAGCGCATATAATCTGGGATCTAGTGTTCAGAAACTACTTTTGGCGAGAGAATAATCTTGCTACTGGCAGACGGATGCTTGGCAACCCTATGAATAACGAGGGGCAATACTGTGGGGAGATTGGCGACAGTTTGTCTCCGGTCTTTAACAGCGGCACTCATCAAAAAAGAGTGTTGAATGTCTCCGTTCCTCTCCTCAGCATCCCCTTGATAGATACGTGTGTCGAAAGATGGATTCGAGACTCCCGGAGAAAACGGATTGGATTTCTCATCCCCAAATATATAAATGCTGCGACTTCTTCCTGGATTTGCAGATTCTAGAGCTTGTCTGGGAAAACTTCAAAAATCACCCATGAAAAAAATGGGGAGAACTCATACAGTGCAATTATCAAAAATAATAAAGAAATATAAGTTAATCTTTAATAAGGTAGAAGAAAAAAATAAAGTAGCACATAGCATATATTTAAAGATTTACGATTAAATAATAAATCATCTAGAAGAACTTGGACGAAACTAGTATATCAATGCATTATAGAGTATCAGGTGATCGTAAGGAAACTTTAATAACACGTAATTAACTGCGTTCAGAGCAAAACAGCGTCAGTACAATCATAAATATGAATACTTTCAACTTTCTTCTGGACTTTGGTCCAGGGAAAAAAAAAAAAAAAAAAAAACAGAAATCCCACGAAATAGTTTTAAAATGATTCTTATCATCATTCCAGAAAAGTTTAGAAATGACCCCAAAATTATCTGAAAATGCTAATGAAAATCAGAAATATCAGAAAATATTCAGTAAAGTATAAGAGAAATCACTAGCTCAGCCAGAATTGATCATCTAGGAGGGAGGGTGTCATAACAGTCCTTGCATGTACATATAAACTAACCGCATTTGATTGGCAATAATGTTAGAACCATGAGCTCTGGGGGCTTCTGGCATCCCACACCTCATTGCTGCCACTTATCTGTGAGTGGCACGGCATCTTGCTGCACTGATTCTGTCAGTGGCGCGGTCCCTTACGCCACTGACAAAAATAAAAATTAAAATTAAAAAAAAACAACGCGGAATTGAAGCATCATCATGATTGCAAAACAAGTCAGCTGAAGGAGCATTGAGTACACTACATTATGCATTTTCCGTGTTCAGTCGACTCCCGCTACAACGCGATCCGACTTACGCGAAATGGCTATAACGCGATTTTTCCACCAGTAAAGAATTTAGGCCTAACGCGAATTCTTCACCCGCAATACGAAAATTTTTGGAGAGGAATTGTGGTGCGTAAGTATTGGCTTTGTTATTGGCTACTATGTTTCTTTTTTCGTGAATAGACCTTCATCCCTTTCCATGGGCGCCCATATGCAAAATTGTAAGGGGGGGTTAAACATTTTAATCATGGTTTAGCAGGATATTTTCCCCATGGAAACCGATTTCAGGACAGATTAGAATAATTAAAATTTGACATTTCTGATAAACTGTTCATTAATGGCTGGAGAAGAAATGTTTTTACATTTTTGCAAAGAAAAAAGCACTAAAAGCAAGAATGTTCTAATTTCTAAGGGGGGGCTCTAGTCTCCCCCCCTTGCCCCCCTATATGGACGCCCTTGTCCCTGTCGCATCACTGAGAGTGGAAGTTCCCACACCGTACTAGTCTCAACATCGCTTAGACAAATAACTACTCCTTATTTTCCATTTATTTTTTTCCATTCTAAATGAGAAAGTTGATGAAATATAATGACACCTAAGAGCGCTGTTTCATCTAAAGTTTGTGAAAATAGAAAGAAAAAGAAAGTTTCTGACAATTAAAGAAAAGCTAAAGCTTCTCGCTGTGAAAGTTTCTTGAAAAGCTGAATCTCAACTAAAAAAATGTGTCGAAAGTTGCACGACAATTATGAGTGAATCTTCCATACATACAATTAATAGTCAAGAAAAAGAAATCCGTAAAAGTTCACCAAGTAAAATCTTAGTAAAATGCAAAAGTTAACGAAAATGGAAGCTGCTCTTGTATTGTGAGTTAAAGAAAACAGGAAGAAAGGTGTTGCCATAGATGGAAACGTTATGAAAGAACTAGTGAAGCAACTTTATTTATAAATCTAAACGGAAGAGATTAGAATAACGGATTGATCACGCAGCATAAATCATTATCATCTTCACTTTTTAAAGTTATCATTACTGGATCTGCTGTACAATAATGCATTTGCTTTTCTTACTATATACTGTACGTACCGTATACTGGTTTATTTTATGTCTTTCTTTCCCATTGATCTTGTTTTTGTGCATCATAGCAGTATTTTGTGTTGAATAAAACTTTTTTTTTAATACAAATAAAAATTCAGTTCTTTATGTAAGAAACAGTAATGTATAGTTAAGAAAAGGTTTTTAACTGTTTAAGGTGGTGTTTAGAAGTGTCTAAAATAATTAGGTATGTTTATAAAAGTTTTTACACATATCCTTTTCCAAACGCGAAATTTCGACTTATGCGAGGGGTCTTGGAACGCATCCCTCGCGTACGTCGGGACTCGACTGTATTTAGTTGTCAATGAAGGAAGCTATGGCTGCTTGTTATTTCTGTGCACAAAGCAACGTTAGTACGCAGTAAAAATGTCTTCGTTGAAGATTGATGCTAAACGTCAGTAAACAATTTTTCAAAAAACTTTTAAGTGGAAAAGTGGTATACATTGCTGGAAAAAAATTATCTGAGGAAAAGCATCCTCACTGATCTTCGACTTATGTAGTCATTCTATTCGTTTTTATGGCGTTAGACACACGATGTGGTTAGTTGAATCAACTTTGCAAAAAAGTTGCCATTCAACTAGTTGACTGACATTTTTCGTTGTGTTCACACGAGGCAATTTATTTGAATCAAGTTTTCTTCTATGAGCCGAATTTACTAGAGCAGCTGCTCCACAACGCTGTTAAAACTGAACCGAATTCACTCTACTAGTTACTCGTGTGTGTAGCCAGGGGTTGCCCACCTTTGTTGGGGGCATGGCTCAGACTGCGCCATTGAAATTTTCAGGGAAGGGGAGTTTTGAGACGTGTTTTTCACTTTTCGGGGGGGGGGGGTGCTCATGGAGGTCTTCGTGATATTTAGGGGGTGCGCCCTTGCTCATAGGGTGATTGTCACCCCCGGTGTAGCGAACTCTTGGCAATGTCCCGATTAGTGAATCAACTTTTTAGTTGATTCAACTCACCAGGATGAGAATGGCAGGAGCACATGGAGCCTAATGTGCGTGATGAATTAATTGTCGTGTGAACGATTCCAGGAGATTTTGACCTGGTTACACATCTTAATAACCACCCTTTCGAAAGTTGATTCAACTAAGTTTCTTCGTCTGAAAGAGACCTTAATGCAGCCTAAGTCATTTTTAAGACTGCATATTTCATTGCGATTTAATTAAACTGTCGGAACTCATGTTTCTTGACGAAAAAAAAATAAGTACAGCCTTATCTCCACCCACTCCCATCATTATAGCATGGAGCCTTAGGATTGCTATTTTGCAAGAACTAGGTGGTGTTTTCATTTTCGTGACCCATGTCCGGGATCGAGTCTGGATAGTTTGGGGAACGACAGTGGCCCTAACCATCAAGCCACGTGAGACTCTTTCGGCGAACCTCGGTGTTGTCTCTCCTATAAATTCTCACACATTTTTTAATGTTTTTTTTCGTTGCATTAATTCGAGGTAGTAAATTGGAAAATCACTTTTGCTCACTTCAGTAAAAGTTGGAGACTTCACCTCAAACCAAATGTTTTACGATTTGGAAAAAAAAAAAGGACATAACTTGTGTTGAAAATTTGTCTTTCAAAAATTACATTGTGTTCAAAACTTTCCTACTTTGTTCGTTATGTAGATGGATAGATTTAAAATATTGTCCTACAAACAAAGTTTAAAAAAAAATCCATCCATGCAGCAGAATTAAGTTTCAAATTGAAGTCCAAACCATCAGTCTCCAGTTCAAATTTCACAGATAAGGGATTTCCAACTTTAAAATCCCGCCAAAGAATGAAATTGATGGCAAGTTATTTTTGATCCCGTCCCCAGCGCCCATCGACATAAGCTATGTCCGACAGCTGATGGCTGTGACAAGGGATCTAAATGCGCTCTAATAGGCCACAAATCTGTCAGGTCGCTTCTTGGGAAGCAAAATTTACGTCCCATACTTCACCGCTGGAGGACAAGGAGGGAAAAAAAGAGAAGAGTTCTTGAGTTCTGTGTGGTGCAGGCTCCGCAAAAGCAAAAGAGAAAAATGATTCAAAAGTAAAGAATAAAAATAGAGGCTTTAACTTTCCTTCCCTATCTGCCAACGACTTTGGTGGAAGCCTTTTGAACTCGTCCGTCGTCGCAATGTTTTTGGAAGAGGGCTGTCGCTTTTGCTGTGTTGGCATGGAGCATAGAACCCTTCGTCTTCAAATGGAAGTTATTGACTCGGTAATATGACGTAAAAATGGAGAAAAATAATTTGCGAGCTAAACTCCAAATTTCTTTAAAGCGTTGCGTTAAGCGATGAAATTTGACGGTTATTATTTTTGTGGTAGGATATGGTAGGAGCTGTTAGCGCGGAAATGTGGCGGAAAAACTAAGGGAAATAATTTTTAAGCTAAACGCCAAATTTATGTAAAGTGTTGGGTTAAGCAATGAAATTTGACTGTCATTGTTTTTGAGTGGGAATATGAAACTCTCTAGTAGAAGCTATTTTCGCTAGAAATATGATGCGAAAATGGAAAGAAATAATTTTCAAGTAAAACGCCTTATTTTTTTTTAAACGTTGCATTAAGCAGTGTAATTTGTGACGCAAAAGTGGGGAAAAAATTGTCCAGCGAAACATCAAGTTTTTTTTTTTTTTTTTTTTTTTTTAAAGCTTTGCACTAAGCACTGAAATTCGATGGTTATCATTTTTGAAACGTCAAAATGGGGGGAAATTGATTTTCAAGTTAAAAACTAAATTTCTTTTTAAATCGTTGCTTTAAGCAATGAAATTGGACGGTCATTGTTTTTGTGAAACGGAAATATTACGTGAAAATAGAAAGAAGAGAAAAAGAGCTACAAAAGGTCAAATTTCTTTAAATTATTGCTTGAGCAAATAAACTTTGACGGTTATTATTTTCCATGAAAAGTTTGACACATGTTCTCATTTTCATTCTTATAAATGACTCTCTCAAGTCACCGCTTGCTTAACCTAATCGTTTTTCTCTCTCTTCAATACTCTTTACTGCTTTAAAAAACAAATAATACCTGAACAACGCATGTACACTAATTAGTATAATTATACTACTACTTCAAAAATGATTTATGATAACGCATTCAGTAGTTTAGGTTATTAAAATGACAAATCAAAGTTTATAGCAGCAGTTTTATTTACAAACACGCTTAACAAACCGCAGTGAATAAAAGTTTATATGTTTACTGGGAGACTAACTTATTGAAAAAGCATTAAACAAAACATTTTTTTCTTCTTCTTTCTTACTTTTTTTGAACCGACGCTAACTAGTTATCACCAAAACAGCTTCAAAATAGCATTGTTACTTGAGTAGGAATTCCAAAAGAAAATAATTGAAATTTATTTATTTAAAATGGGAGCCGGACAGAACGTCCAAATCCAAAACGTCCACGGACAAAATGTCCATGACATGACCAAAATGTCCGACGGACAGAAAGTCCACATTTTTGGACAGCTAGGACATAACAAACATTAAAATAATCTAGGCTTGTTATTAGCATTAAGATTGAAAAATATTTTATATTTATGCTACCTTCGGCCGTAGCTAAAGAATTCTAATCGTTGTCACAAATTTTCTTTGAAAAATGTTTCATATATGAAATTATGAGTCGCTTTGACAGAAAAAATAAATGCAATGAAAAAAAAAATGGAAAAAATAAAACATTTAAGTTGCTATGTTTGCATTTATTAATTAAATTAAAAATTCTGAAGTAATACCGTTTGTGCGAGCCAATCTAGAAATTTTCCACCGCAACCAAATTAAGAAAAAGAATTGCAATTCACGTTCTACTTTAGTGGGCGCGGCCAAGAGTAGAAAATATGGCTGATACTTGCTACTCAGAGACCCTCGAGGCCCTAATCTGGTTAAGTCACTCCGGTAATAGAAACAGGGAACCTCGGAGGGAGATGCTCAGAGATTATAACCGGCAAAAAATCAAAAAGGTAAAATTAAAAAGAAATAATTTATCAAGTTAATTAATGGGAAAACAAAATCCAAGTAAACAAAATAAATAACTAATTTAAAAAACGCTTGCAGATAATTTAAAGTCCGAATTATACACCGAGTCATATCCCAAAATCCTTTTTCATAAATTTAAAAATTGAAATCTCCAAATAGTAGACAAATTGCTCCTTTATTTTAGTCTCCACTTTTATTGTATTATTATTATTATTTATTTAGTTATTCTTTTTATTCGCAGTTTTGAATGCTAAAAGCAAAGACTGGGAAATCAAGAGCTTGCAATAACTAATGTCACAAAACTTATGTTTACGTAAGAAAGCAGAATTGCCTATTTCTGGACAATATAAGTGGACTTCTTGTTTCATATGATGTGAGATATACAACGTACTATTTGAATATCTTTAATTCACGTGAAGTCAGTCTATGAATACGAAAAGAAAAATAATTTCAAAAGGGAAAGTCAGTATCAGAATAAGCAGCATTACGAAAATCTAGTATTTTCCAATCTGTGGAATGCACTTCTATAAGAAGATATGAGATTTTTTTCTTAAGAGGAGCGCTAAAAACCAGATAGTGAAAAGAAAGATATTAAGGTCTTTGGTGAAACTGTGTGATTAATAACAAGACAAGTAGGAATTGCAATACCGGTATACCGAATACCGGTATTTTTAGCTATTGTTACGAATTCTGTAAATAGTAATTCTTGTAGTAACGTAACCTGTAAATTGTTTCTTGTAATGAATATACAACCCCTTTTACATTCGGCTGAAGTATACGACCCCCCCCCCCTATTTCCTTTTTTTTTTCATTGATAAAATTTGATAACGGTCTACGCTTTTCGAGAAGCATTTGGAAACTTGTAGAATATTTGAGAGATTTCTTTCGATGTTTATAAAAGCGTCCCGCGTGATAAAAAGTTTAGTTTCGATTGAGACGAACTGAGAGCATATTTGCTCTGTTTATTGCGAGGCATTTCGCTGTGTTGTTTTCGTATTTGGAGGTAAATACGTGTGTAACCGTTGAATTTACGGTGTTGAGTGATATTTGTTTAATTGCTGATGATTAATTTAGCAGTTGTTAACGATTTCTCCTGTACATAGTGTAAATAAAGCTCCTGTGTTTTTATCAAGAACTGTGTCGTCCTTTCAAGAAAGTTGGAAGTCTCACCGAATCCGTTACAATTGGCGCCCAACGTGGGGCTTCTTCTGGACTGTCTTGGAGTAAGTGTGACTTTGGACATTTTTCATAAAGACTGTTCGAATTTATAGACTTTGTTTTTATGGTGATTACTCGCGCAATGGATGATCAATTAAAACAACTTCTTGACGCAATCAATGATGTGAAAAGCGACTTGACTGAAAGTTTTGCGGTTAATCAAGACCAATTAAAAAGTGATTTGACTGCAAGTTTTACTGCAAACGAAGAACAATTAAAAAATGACATTGCGACTAATCAAGAACAATTGAAAAATGAATTAGCGACTAACCAAGAACTGTTAAATAGTGATTTAACTGCTAAAATTACTACAAGTCAAGATGAAATGAAAAGTGACCTAACGTCGATGAAAACCATGATGGAGAATCAACTAACCGCCATGGGAGATAAAGTCGATGCTCTGGAAGAAAAATTTGATACTGTGGAAGAGCGCATCGCCAATGTGGAAAATAAATTGGAAGAAGAAGACAAGAAATTGACTTCATTTAAGGAAGAAATAATTAAGGACGTGGAAAGGAGATTGGCGACCGCGGAAAGCAGCTCTGTACAGTTTGGCGCTCCCACACCGGTTGCTCGACCATCCATTAAACTTGCCACATTTGATGGGAAAACTTCGTGGCAGGTTTACAAAACTCAATTCATGATAGTGACGGAAGCGAACGGATGGGACTCTGCTACCAAGGCCTGCAATCTTGCAGCATCCCTGAGAAGTGACGCAGCGGACATTCTTCAGACCCTTCTGGACAGCCAGCGCCTGGATTACGCCGCCCTCACATCTGCATTAGAGCTTCGCTTCGGTGAGAAGTGCCAAAAAGATTTCAGCCGACTCCAGTTGAAGTCCCGTTTCCAGAAAACCGGGGAAACCCTGCAAGAGCTAGCGGTGGACGTCGAGAGACTGTCTCATCTTGCTTTTTGCGACTGTCCTGCGGATGTTCGAGACAACCTGGCACTCAACTACTACATCGACGGGGTTCGAGATCCGGAAATCCAGAAAGCTCTACGGATGGCAGATGTCTAAGACCTGAATTCTGCTGTAGTATATGCGATGAGATATGAGGCCGCCCAAGAAGCAACCCGTGTGGATCGCCATCTAATCCGGACTCAGGAAGCTGAGGAGTCTGATTCCAGGTCGTCCCACCTCGCTGAACTTGAGAGACAACTCGGTGACTTGGCAAGACATCTGAACAGAGGCGTAGGAACTTGGTGGAAGTAGGGGGAGCTGAGACACATTATGCCATAACCAGAAAATAATTAGGGGGGGGGCAATTAAATTTTTTCCCCATAAGAAATTAGCTTCTCAAAGCTTTTCTCTCTCCATCTCTCTCCCTCTCTCTCTCTTTCCCAGCAAAATTTTCAATCATATTTAATAAATACATTGTATATGGAGATAATGAGGTGATAAAACTCTGGTTTGAAAGGGGATCGGTCAGTACTTCAGCGCGTATAAGGGAAAATTTCAAAATTGTTGTTCTAAAAACGAGGTTTTAAGCGATTTTTGGAATGTTAAGGGGAGAAAAGGTTCGAATAAACTTCCTTGAAAAATTTTCGAAATTAATGTCTTAAAAACGGATTATATACCATATTTGTTGACTTTAGTGAAACTAGTAATATGACTCGAGGGATTGTCCTCGATCGAATTTTCAAATCGATTTACATTTCCCTCTCAATATTTCGAATTTGAAGATCCAAAATCGCTATTGTAGACAATCTTCAATGATGTCAGGGGAAAAGGCTGTACTAGGGCTCTACTCTGGTAATTTTTCAAAGTTGTCCTAGGTTGTTGCGTTCTTCAATGATGTTATCAAAAAAGGTTCAGAGGTTCCTTCTCCTTATTTTTTTCGAAATTATAATCTCTAAAAAATGCGACTGCGGATGATATTTGTCAGCGTTAGGGGCAGGTCCCGAATAACAAAATGTGAGGCCCTAGGCCTGCAATAATTTCAGGGCTCCCTGAAGACTCTATTAGCCCTGTCGGAATGCATTTTCGGGGCCCAGAACTATGTAAATTATTTATTATGTGCATTCACGAATCCCCTTCGGGGCACTCGAAATTGTGGCATGATAAATTCGCTAGTGGCAGAATTAACAAAAATTCTCCTTTAAGGAAGTTCTTTTCTAAATAAAATGCTTTTTTTTTATTATTACTTTTAAAAATACATGGAGTTTTTTCGTATAGTTGTAATGTTATGCATAATTCTTTCAGTAATTTGGGGCCCCTTAGAAAGATAGGGCCCCTTAGGCCAGGCCAATTAGGCCGAGGTCTAATTGACCTGTGAGGTAATCAGGCCTTGGTTATGCACCGAGCAATTTTTTGAAATTGAATTCCCAGAAAGGGGAATATTATTTTATTTCCCATGTTGTTGGAGAACAAGGTATTCAGGGACTCTCTTTCGGAAATTTTCAGGGAACCAAGTCTTGAAAACAAAATTTTAGGCGCTCTGTAATAATTTTGAAGGAAAGGGAGGACTTTGGCAGCGTAGCATTTAGAAGACTCTCGTATTTTCTGAGAACTAGAAAAAGGGAAAAAGATGAAACAGGAGGGTGGAGAAACAGAACGTTGGAAATGTGTTAAAATGAAGTGTTCGTTATATATTTCATTGTTCAGATAAATTTTAGTAAAAGTCTTTGAGAGAAACTATAAAATATTGTAGGAGTTTTTTCAATAAATGAAAAATAATAAATAAAAAGTTACAATTTTGGCATGAAAATATATCTGTATGTGACAAAAAAATCGTAAATTAGGAAAGCAAAAAATTTGAATATCTCTAACTTCGTAAAGTATTATGTTCAAAATTTTTCATTTCAATGAACTAGCTTTTTTTGAAACTGATTTTTACGTAGTAACTTGTTATAATCATTGAAAGATTTTAGGAACATTATAATAGTGAAGATTTCACCGATTTTGATTTATGTGAATTTTTGTTCCTGTAATGTTCCTATACCTTTAGTATTCTTTGAATGATATTTATCTTTGCAGTTTTATAACTTCATGAAAAAAATATATCCCTGACTGTTCAAAATGAAACAAAGTAAGGAGCACATTTTTTTTTTTTTTTTTTTTAATTTTTTGCAGTGAGTTCTAAAAATTGCGTTTTTTATCACAGCAATGATTTGCGCCTACAAAAGTAATTTCTGAGTACGCCACCGATTTATGTTGTTTCTTTTGATAATGTTTCCCATCAAAAATAAATAAAAAATTTGTTTGAATAATATTTCGGGAGCTACAGGGTCTCTATCTGGCAACAGATTACTTTCGGTTTCGATAGATCATCGAGCAATGACATTTTTGCGATCTGATGGTACCTTTTGATCGAAACATAGAATTTAAACCCGAAATATATGTACGTTCATGATCCCTCGAGAATTAATTTAGGACTGTTTCTTGTTTTGTAACTACATAGACTTTTGGGAAGTCTTTAAAGATTTTTCTTTGTTCGGGGCTTAACATTTTATGAAGGAGTGAAAAATGATAAAAGAGAGAAATAAACGACGGAGTAAAAAAAATAAATTAATTAATTTGTTTGTAAATGGGGTTCCCCCCCCCCTCCCCGGAGTTTTTTTTTTTTTTTTGTAGGTAATTGCAATGAATAAAGAACACGATCACTTGGTCTTTTAGTTTAACTTTCACGTTATATTTTGCAAGTTTATTTTAATCAACCAGTTTCACAGGACTCCGCTGGAAATTCTGTATATTGTGCCTTAAGAAGTCAGATATCTTAAAATAAGATAAGTTTCTGGAAAGTTGAAATCATTTGATTTGAACAATTTGCTTACCTTAGTAACCTTTTTTTATAGTTATGTCTGTAGCACCTTCCATATTATTCATATTTAAATGTCAAACTGACTCACTATCTTTTTTGTGATAACGTGACAAAAAACGATATGCGAGGCAAAACTAATAAAAATATGAACAAAACTGCGATGCCGCTCCCGAAACACGAGCTCAAGGTGGGGAGCAAACCCCTATCGGTACTGGTACTGATTTTTGCAGGCCGCGGGGCAAAGCCCACTTTTCCGCTGCCGGTAGGATAGCTTGTCTAAAATTCTTTTATTTTTCTTCCGGGAATCAAGAAGTGTGTAAACAGTGAGAAAAAGGGTGAAGGTGGACTCAAGTGCACTGACCACTCCCTCTGTCCCCTTCTCTTGTTGCTTATTAGGTGGAAATTCTTAGAAAAGGCAGATCACATTTTTGAAATCAGGTTGGAGGTAAACAATGTACTACAGAAAGCTCCTATGCGAGAATTTTTCCGGGGGAGCTGAGCCGGTCTGAAATATTCCAGGGGGAGCTCAAGCTCCCCCAGCTCTTCCGGCACCGACGCCTATGCATCTGAACAGCATAACAGTCCAAAAGAAACAAGAGCAGAAGTGCTGGAAATGCGGTAGTGAAGGGCACCTGCGAAGGAGTTGTCCGGCTCGCCAAACTACGCGAGGGAAGGAAATGACCACCACCAGAGCTCTGCAGATTTCCTCTTCTAGTAGCGGTAGAGTAATGGACTTTTCATTTACGCACATGTAAATGGGAACCCCTGCTGACTGATTGTCGACACTGGAGCCAATGTGACAATCATTAGGACAGATGTGGCTCGTGAATTTGGATTGAAACTGCTGTGGACATCGCCATGCGTAAGTCTAAAGACTGTGACAGGTGACAAAATCGAGATTGAAGATAAAGTGGACTTGGAAATAGTGTTTGGGAATGCCACCTACCATCATACGGCATTCGTCGCTAATATTACGGACCCCTTCATTCTCGGATATGACGTTTTGAAGCAATATGACTTTACTCTCGACTTCAAGACTAATGAGCTGCACTCGATGAGAGAAGACATAGCCGTTTTCCCCGCAGAAGGTGATGTAAAATCCGCTCATCAAATAATAGCCCAAACAGATTTATCGATTCCCTCAAGGTCAGAATCATTAATACCTGGCTCCGTTGAAGAAAGCAATAGTTTTCGATTTGGACTCATTGAATACCCCAACTTAAGCAATAACCTAAAAGGAGTGCTGGTAGCATCTACGCTTGTGGACCTTTCTAAGGATGTAATTCCTGTGAGAGTCGCCAACGTGAGTGAAAGGCCAAGGAATAACCGGAAAGGTGAAGTGTTAGCAACTTGTACTCGAGTAAACTGCATCATTAGAAGAATCAATTCCCCCGAGACTGTGTCTTCTGAGTCCTTGACATCGAAGTTAAATGGGAGTGCACCCTTATCGAAAGATCAAAGAACTGCTGCGGATCAATTGGTGGACGACTTCAAGCATCTGTTTTCATCTACATCGGAGGATGTGGGCCGGACGAATTTAACGCAGCATAGGATCTACACTGGAGAACACCCCCCTATTAAACAGCATCCAAGACGACTACCGTTCGCCGAGAAGGAAGAGGTTGAGACCCTCCTGAAAGAGATGAGGGAGAATGATGTAATCGAACCCTCATCCAGTCCTTGGGCCTCTCCCATCGTCATAGTCCGAAAGAAAGATGGCTCCACCAGATTTTGTGTCGATTACCGACGGCTGAATGAAATCACCAAGAAAGACAGTTACCCTCTTCCACGGATAGACGACACCTTGGACACTCTTTCCGGACACAAGTGGTTTTCTACCCTGGACTTGAAGAGCGGCTACTGGCAGGTAGAGATACACCCTGATGACCGAGAGAAGACAGCGTTTACAACTGGACAAGGCTTATGGCAGTTTAAAGTGATGCCCTTCGGCCTCTGCAATGCACCAGCTACGTTCGAGCGTCTTATGGAGACAGTGTTAAGAGGACTTTCCTACGAATCATGTCTGGTCTACTTAGACGATATCATCATCGTGGGACGCAGTTTCGAAGAACATTTGGCAAATCTTAGGAAGGTGCTGCAAAAGCTTAAGGAAGCCAATCTGAAGTTAAGCCCGTCCAAATGTAATTTGTTCCGCCGGGAAGTGAACTACCTTGGTCACATCATCTCTTCTGAAGGTGTACAAACCGATCCAGAAAAGGTATCTGCGATCAAGAGTTGGAGTCGTCCCGAAAACATCCATCAGCTGCGAAGTTTCCTGGGGTTCTTCACGTACTACAGGAAGTTTGTAACGGGTTTTTCCAACATTGCACGACCTTTGCATAAGCTGACGGAGAGCAAGCAAAAATTTGAATGGTCCAAAGAATGCGAAGATGCATTTCTACGACTGAAGGAGGCTTTAACATCAACGCCTATCCTCGCCTATCCTCAGCCTGAAAAATCCTTCATCCTGGACACTGATGCAAGCAACGAGGGCATCGGAGCTGTTTGATCCCAAGAAATTGACGGCAATGAACATGTCATCGCTTACTGGAGCAAATGCTTATCAAAGTCGGAGCGAAATTACTGCGTCACCAGAAAGGAGTTACTGGCCATAGTGAAAGCTGTAGAACACTTCCATCATTACCTCTACGGCCGAAAGTTTCTGCTTCGGACAGATCATGCCTCGTTAACTTGGCTTTTGAACTTTAAAAATCCGGAAGGCCAGATAGCCAGGTGGATACAGCGACTCCAGGAATATGACATGGAGATCAAACACCGAAAAGGGTTATCTCACGGTAATGCTGACGCTTTATCAAGGAGACCCTGTCCTGAGAACTGCCACTATTGTTCCCGAATCGAGAAACAGTATGGAACGACTAGCCCTACCGCCTATCAGGTGACAGTGACTCCAACATCATCAGAATCTGATCCATGGAGTGATGACCAAGTTCGAAAAGATCAACTTGAAGACCCCGACATAAAACCAATTTTGGAGTTCATGTAAAGTGACAGTCGACGCCCTAGCTGCCGGACGTTTCCATCTTCAGTCCTGCAACAAAAAGATACTTAACTTTATGGAACTCGCTCCATTTACGGAACGGCGTGCTACACCGAAAATGGGAATCTGACGACGGCAAAACATCTAGGTGGCAGTTACTACTTCCCCGATCAAGGATTCCAGATGTGCTGAAAGAAATACATAGTAGTGCGACTGGAGGACATTTTGGTGTCTTGAAAACCCTCAATAAAGTTCGGGAGCGCTTCTTCTGGAGCAAGGCGAAGAATGACGTGGAGAAGTGGTGCCATTCTTGTGACGCCTGTGCTGCTCGTAAAGGACCGAAGAAAAGAAGCAGAGGGAAGCTACATCTGTACAACGTTGGAGCTCCTTTCGAACGAATTGGGATCGACATCCTGGGTTCTCTACCAAGAACTGCTGATGGGAACAAATACATTCTTGTTTTCATCGATTATTTCACCAAATGGCCCGAAGCGTATCCCATTCCAGATCAAGAAGCTACCACCGTAGCAGAGACTCTAGTCCAACATTGGATCTCGAGATATGGAACACCTTTGCAGATTCATTCCGATCAAGGGAGGAATTTCATCTCTGCTGTGTTTAAGGACCTATGTCAAATTTTCGGAATTGAGAAAACTAGGACAACACCACTACACCCACAATCGGACGGCATGGTGGAGAGATTCAACCGCACAATCCTGAATAATCTCTCGCTTATGGTATCCAGAAATCAACAGGATTGGGACAAGAAGCTACCTTTGTTCCTGCTGGCCTACCGCAGTGCTGTCCACGAGACTACCGGATTTGCTCGTCCGAAGAGTATCATCTCAGATACTCTTCGGACGAGAGCTTCGGCTACCTTGTGATCTCGTCTTCGGTCGTCCTCCGGATGCGCCTACATCGACTGAGGAGTACATCCAGGATCTCCAGGCCCGGTTGGAAGATGTTCATAACTTCGCACGAGAGCGAATCAACATCGCGGCGGAGAAGATGAAGACCCGATACGACACAAGGTCTACTGGACCTGAATTCAACGAAGGCGACAAGGTTTGGTTATGGAGTCCCATCAGACGGAAAGGTCTTTCACCCAAATTGCAGTCGCATTGGGATGGACCCTACAAAGTCCTTAACCGACTGAATGACGTCGTAGTGAGGATTCAAAAATCACCTAATGCAAAACCTAGGGTTGTACATTATGATCGGTTAGCCCCATACTATGACCATAGTTCATGAGTATTACGTAAACAACCATGGTTGATAACATAAAAGTTGTAGATAATTTTTTGCTTTTAATGTTTAGTAATATTTCTTGTTATTATTGTGTTTCCTATGCATTATTGGTTATTATTTAATGTGTGTATTTGTGAACTTGTGATAGAAGTTTGGCACCCTTTCTGGGGATTGTACTGCCTGGGACGTGCAGTTCTTAGGAAGAGGGCAATGTTACGAATTCTGTAAATAGTAATTCTTGTAGTAACGTAACCGGTAAATTGTTTCTTGTAATGAATATACAACCCCTTTTACATTCGGCTGAAGTATACGACCCCTTCCCTATTTCCTTTTTTTTTTCATTGATAAAATTTGATAACGGTCTACGCTTTTCGAGAAGCATTTGGAAACTTGTAGAATATTTGAGAGATTTCTTTCGTAGTTTATAAAAGCGTTCCGCGTGATAAAAAGTTTAGTTTCGATTGAGAATTCGAACTGAGAGCATATTTGCTCTGTTTATTGTGAGGCATTTCGCTGTGTTGTTTCCGTATTGGAAGTAAATACGTGTGTAACGGTTGAGTTTACGGTGTTGAGTGATATTTGTTTAATTGCTGATGATTAATTTAGCAGTTGTTAACGATTTCTCCTGTACATAGTGTAAATAAAGCTCCTGTGTTTTTATCAAGAACTGTGTCGTCCTTTCAAGAAAGTTGGAAGTCTCACCGAATCTGTTACACTATTTTACAATTCCGTAATACCGTTATTTGCTGAGGTGAAATACCGGTATTTTCGGTATTAGTTGAAAATAAAAAATAGTTTTTAATAAAAGAGTGTTTAGTTTGTTTATTAGATATCTTCTGTTGACTTAAATGTGCAATTCTTTTCTGACCAGAAATTTCTTGTTAGTATTTTTCTTGTCAGTCCAAACTCAATCTATTGATGTAAAATCAGGATTCAAAAGCACGAATTCATCAACTATCTGTAAACAAAAGTAGCGGAAAGAGTGCAAAATGATATGATGTTTTCTTCAATACATGGTCTGGTGAATCGCATTTTTGTGTGTTTATGTGCACCATATTTTTATTTTTACCACTACCTCGATCATTCACGCATCCTTTATCTAAAAAGTAATTTCAAGTTTACCTAAAAATATATTAGTGCTATGAATAATTCATTCGAACTGATAATAAATTGCCGCAATACTTTACGGTTAATTTTTTTTAATATTTGTCGCAACTGTGAGAAAAAAGTTTTCTTGTAAGTAAAAAAAGGGGTAATTTGTTGTTCCCCGTGTTGGCGTGCTGCAGTATCGCGCTATTTAGCTGTATAAAAACTTGTCGGGCTGATATTAAGCAATTATAAAATGCTTTCAAGATTTGCATAGAGTAATGGCATAGTGAATTGGAAAATATTTTCACAGGTTTACATATTTAAAAAAAAATTTGAAAAGAAAACAAAAGCGAATAAAAAAACTTACAAAAGAATCAAATTTAGTTAAATTCATTGTAAATTTCCTACTAAAAGGGTAACAAATAGCAAATATAAGTCTATACAAATCAAGGGGAACTCATTGAAGATAACGTTAATATTTGAACAGAAAGTCTTTCAAAGAGGAATTACAACTAGATATAAATTAAAAAAAAAGAAAATACTACTACACACAATGTAAAGGAAAAAAAATATGTGTCCAAAAACAGCACGAAAGAGAAATAATTTTTTGAAAATGAAGGACTTCGAGGCAATACGTGGAGTTGTATCGCACATTATTAACAGTACCACCGACAAGCTTGAATTCAGAAAAAGTATTTCAACTGCAGGAAATGTGCACATTAAATGAGCTTCAGGCGTAGTAACTATTCAAAAGATGTATTGTTCCTGACTAATACTGAGTTTTGATTATAATAGCTGTTCCTGAGTTTTATAATTATTTGTTAACAATAAATTTTCGTAATTAATACACTATTTACACAAATTTATGAAAGGTAGCAACGAGAAACAATATATTTTGATCCTTTTTTGAGAAATTTCCAATACCGGTATTAATGCCGGTATTCCGGTATCACGTTTTGAAAATACTGAATACCGGTATTGCATTCCCTAAAGACAAGTAATAACATTAATTAAAATATTCAATTATATTTTAATGAGCCAGATTATTTTTGTATTAGTAAAATACTTGTAATTAAAAAAATATGTGAAATTAATGGAGATAGTATAGGAATGCAAAGAGCTGTCCAAAACTGTGGACGTTTTGTCCTTGGACCTTTTGTCTGTCGGACATTGTGTCCGTTGGACGTTATGTCTGTTGGACGTTATGGCCGTCGGACGTTCTGTCCCTCGGATGTTTTGTCCGTTGGACGTTTTGGTCATGGATGTTATGTCCGTGGACATTTTGGATCTGGACGTTTTGTCCGGATCCCGGCAAAGAAATACACAAGTACAAAAAAGCATTTATTGAGTCTTGAAATTAAATACAGTTCAAACGCTAAGTATGAAGTTGTCGTGTTAGGTTGTGTAGCAACTTTAAAAAATAAAGTGGGACAATAATAGAGAAAGTTGGAGACCTTTTGTTAAACTCATAACTCGACATTTGGATGGTGGGGACGACACAAGGATATGGTATTACTAAAACTTGCAGCATTATCGATTTTGTAAAAGCGTCACATAATTTCTTTCTTGCGAAAATGCCCAGTTATCGTTTGTATTTGATTTGTAAAAGCATTAAACATGCTTCCTAACTAAGCCAGAAAAATCGTTACACGCATACCGAACGATTTTGTAGAGCGATTCATGAAATATAACAAATTTCCTTTTCATGGGTGCCAAAACAGGGGTGTCCACAGGGGGGATTACGGCGCAAATTGCGCCATCTAAATTGGGGGGGGGGGGGGGGTAAATGTATTTATTTAAATTTATTTTATTCTGTTTATATTTTATTTCATTTATGTATTTAGTTTGTGTGTGTGTGTGTCACTGGCGTAGCACAGAACTGTTCTAAAAAAATAATAATAAATTAAAAATAAATAAGCAAAAAATATTGAAAAAATATGTATTTAAAAATAGATATTTTTTAATAAATAAATAAATAATATTTAAAAAAAATAAAATAAAGAAAAATATTTTTAAAAAATAAATAAAATAAAAAAGAGTTAAAAATATTTATAAAAAAAAAGGGAATGAGCGTTTAGAAAAAATGAGAGGGGGGAATTCACGTCATTGAACTTGGGGGGGGAGACACCCCTGAGCCAAAACACCGTAGGTACGATGATATTAGGAACTCGAACTCAAACCGTCTCCACTTGAAAATAACTCTCTCAATTTGTGGACATCCCCCGCGATTCTTCATCTGTTCCTCCGCAAAACAGATTGCCGTGTTTTGAGTCGCGGCCCATTTCTCACGCGGCTGTCTGTCATTTTTGACCATAGGTGACGCCCTGGGACGTCACTGGGACTGTCAGGCTCAGCTGGGGGTCGCTTTGTCTGGTTGGCCACGGGGGGCAGACCGCAATGGAGCCCCGAGACGATGTGTTCTCTGCTGGACGCCGCCACAAGGACAAGCAATTGACTCAGAGGAAGGATGTTACCGCTAGTTTTCCAAGGGATTCCTTGCAATTCGGAGGGAGCGTAGGGCAATGAATTTTGGAACCAAAGTGTGTGCTGCCTTTTCATTTCTTTTGATAGCGAAGCAAATGCAAAATTGGTTGTTAGCTCTCGTTGAATTTGTGGACTGTTCATATATACACAGGGTTGTCCATCCCTCCGGATTCAAATGCGAAAATCCCCCTCCCCCCTTTCCCAAAGTTTTTCCCAATCCTTTTGCTCTTGTTTATTTTTAGTCCTATTTTTTATTTTATTTATCTTTTTTCAAAAATCAAAACATATTTATTTATTTATTTTTAAGAATAATATTTTTTTGTTAGAAAAATTCTGTGCTACGCCATTGACAAACACACACACTCACACTAAATAAACAAATAAAATAAAAATAAAATTAATAATTTAAATTAAAATAATGCAATAAATAAATTTAACTATTTTTTTCTCCCCTCCCCCCCCCCCCAATTGTGATAGCGCAATTTTCTCCATAATCCTTCCCTGTTGGCACTCCTGTATATAAGTAAAATTTAGTCTTATGGGATGTACCTTGATACGCATGTAGCGTTATACATACTGACACAAACTCACAAGCATACACGAACACATAATCATTTAAAGTGGCACGAACACATTGGATGTGGGCATGCAGCAGTACAAAATTGCTACGTAAGATTGTGCTTAAAGAAAAACGCTCTCAAAACGAATATTTAAAAAAAAAAAAGAAAAAAGATCTTTATATGCATATTGAACTTTTAAATAAGGAAATAAAACTGTTATACAGATTCCCAAATTTTAAACCTCTAAATGATTTTAATTACCAATTTATCTCTTCTTTACTAGGTATACTTATTATAAAAGCACTTATTTTCCCAAAGCTTAAATTTTCAAGAGCCCGCCGTAATCGCGAAAATTTTAGCCTCGCAAAATATTTTTTACTCGGAATTTTTCAAATTTTGGCTCTTTCCATAAAAAATTCGCGAAATTTTCACCTCGTGAAATCACCGATACCTTTTGTTTTTGCGAAAATTGCAACTCGAAAAAACAAGTGCTTTTACAGTATTCAGAGCGATTTTATTTCATTTGATATGTGTTACAAGCAAAAAATACCCGGCGTTGCCTGGGTCAGAAATACTTGTGAGAAACAATCGCTATTTTCATTCGTTTTCTGTTTTAACTGAAAGAACTCAAAACACAACACTTTGACGTGATTAAAAATCCAGATTCTTCCTTACCCATACATGTAAAAGAGCGATAAGTATAATGAACGAAATAGTATTTAGTTAGAAACGAAAGCACGACATTTGAACATATAAAAATTGGAAGAATTTCCAAAACATGAACTAACAAAAACATAGATCGTTAAAAAAAAACCGTGAGCGTTATGTATTTAATTAAATAGTACACATACACACAAGAGGTATCTACTATGTTTCTCAAAGAGTGCAAAAAGTAGAGTTTCCAAATATTTAAATGAATTTAAATTTATGTTTGCTCCGGAGAAGCCTTGATTCAAAATTTTCATTGTGATTACTATTAATATTGCTGTTGTAAGGCAACGAATTTCGGTAACAATGGATTTTATATTTAATCATTTAATAAGGAAATTACATGAAATTTACTGTTTTCCATCGTAACTTTTTTAAACTAAATTTCTTTTAGAAATAAATTATAGCCTATGTTTCTTCCTGTTAAGGTAGCTAGCTATCTGTGGTGAAAAAATGATTAAAATCGGTCCAGCAGCTTTGAAATTTACCCCGGACATCCTTACATACAGAAGTAGCCATTTATGCATATAGATTTTTTGTATTTTACTATTTTGTATGCCTAAAATATTTTGATTTTTTGTAATTTGGGATCTTTAACTTAATGAATTGATATCACTGCACATAATTGTTGTTTGATTAGCTATTAGTAGTACATATTTTATTAGCTTTATTAATCTTTTAAGCAGATACTTGGCGGGCAAACTAGACATCATGACTTTTTAAGGCTGAGGGTTTTTGGGTTTAGGATGAAGGCTCTCTTTTTTGTGGGGAAGAGTTAAAGGTTTTCTTGGCTGGGAAATTTTTACAACAGGGTTATTTTTGCTGGGATATCACATGTTTTTGCATTGATATTATTACTTTGTCTGCATTTTTAGAATTGAGAATTTCAAGTCATAAATATTCAATTGAAGCAACGTTGTTTTTTTTTTTTTTTTTTTTTTTTTTTTTAAGGAACAATAATGGCAAGCATAATTTTACGTCATGTTATTTTCTGACCAGTAAGATTATATGTTCGTTTGGTGAAAATTGGGCCGTTTAAATTTTATTGCAATTCTTGTAATCTCTGCTGCAAAAAAAAAAAACTGCTTGGATAATAAAATACAATATTTTAAATCATATTGTTTTCAAGTATTTTACAACTTCGCAATAAATTCTATTACAGCTTCTTTATTTGACGGATTATTCAACATTTTCATGAAGTTTTTTTTTTTTTTTCAGGTTTTATTTAATGATTTCTTTTTTTAAATCGTGGATTATTTTACGTTTTATGGGATAATTTTAATTGTTGGGTGATTTATCTTTCTTTTGATGGAACTCTTTATCTCGTTTACAACTTAGTTTTGTTTAAAACTTCATTAAAAAGACAAAATAACGTATGTTATCACCAAGCAAAAAAAGAAACAAGTTTTTAAATACTTTAAATTTGAATGTGTCAGAAGATGTATGCAACTGTACTCGACGTTAAATCGCGAATATCACACATTTGCCACAGCGACTGCGAATGAGCGTGAACTTAACTCATTTCAAAAGTCTTGCTTAAGTTAATTGCAAAAATTTTGTCTGGTAACAAATTACTGCAAACGTTTAAATAAGTGCTATTTTTCGCTTTCAATTATAAACTTCGATGTATCATATTCATATGCGTACAATTACATATAGCATGTCACGCAAAATATTTTCATGGTTTATATATATATATAATCCCAGTTTCACCGACATTTAAAATTTCTTCCCCCTTAAATATATCAAAACTGAAAAACAGGAATTAAAGAAAATTCGTATCGGTGAAACTGAGGGGACTGTATTTTAATCCCATTCATCAATGTTTCTCTGTTTAAATATAAACAAACAACATAGAATCTTAAAACAGAAAGCCCAATGAGCTTAGTCAGCGCGCATGCGCAGTCGCTGCGCCAAATTTGTGATATCCGCCATTTAACGTCTAGCTTCCAGTTGCAACTGTTGGATCTGCTTTAGTCTTGATTGAATTTCATTTCCAAAGACAACTTTTGATAATTGTTACATCTTATATCTGTTCTAGCCTTGCAATTGCAGTCAGAGATTAACAAACCCTATAGCTGAGAGTAAATACACATGAATTTAGGGGAAATTAGTGATTTTCAAACTTTAATTACTCCGGTTCATGATGTCCCCTGGCCTGGGGTTTGAATTTTTGCATGTCCTCAATGCCCCCCCCCCCAAGAATATGTATACGAAAAAATCATTACCATAGCCCCCCTGGGAGCTGCTGCAGAACCCCGGGAAAGTACGATTTGGGGGGTAAAAACAAGGGGGGAGAGGAAGGGGGGTCAAATGGCACAAAAGCCACATCAGTAAGGGCACAAGGAATGTGTGTGCGAAATTTCAGCTTGATTCGTCTTTTCGTCTGGGCTGTCCCTGTTAAAGAAAGCGAAAACTTTTTTGAACAGCGATTTTATAACTTAAATTCCTCCTCCCCCTGATGGTCCAGGGGATTGTATTTTGGTTTACGTCGTCAGTGGCCACTAGAGATTGAGTATACCAAAAATTAACACCGGGGTCTTCATGGGGCTGAGATACAGAGGGGTGTAAAACCCAGAAAAACCCAACTTGTTCTGTCGTATAAACTGTTCTTGGGCGCTTTTATTTTCTTTCGTCTTTCTTGGCGGTGGCGGTGGATTTGCTTTTCTTGACTGCTGACGTTTGGTTTTCTCGGCGGCGGGACGCTCCCGCGTCCCGTGATTAGTTAAGGTAGTTATTTTATCCAATAAGCGAATGAAAAAAGCTTCATGAGTCAACATCTTACATAATTGTTTAAAACCTGTCGATAAAAAGGAAAGAAAAATTCTCTTTGAAAGCGGAATGTACGAGACTTGATGCATTTTTTAAAAATTAAATCCATATATTTTTAAACAGTCATTCACATAATTACCTACGCATTAGTCAGTGTATTTTTGTCTAGATTTTTTTCCACACAAGAACTAGAAACTGGACACCCGGCTATGATGAATACGAATAAGGTTGAAGAAGAATAATCGTTATAAAAGTAAGAAAACAAGGAGACGAAATCAGTACACACAGGAATAAAAAGAAAAGAGAGATTGAGGGGGTGAAAGGTTAAAAAAATGTGTTTTGACGTTGAGATTTAAAGCACCGTAAAATGGTCCAACTATGGGCCACTTTTCGATGTTTTCAATTAAAATTCCGTATACATCTTTGATTTAGAAATTTGAGGACTTTAGCAATGGTAGCTATACATCTCGTCCTTCGAATGAAATGTTTTTAAAAAAATCTAAGTTGGAAAGAAGAGGAAGGGGAATATTTCTCCCATGCTTTCGTCATATTTTGTAGTTGTACCCCTACGGGGTACAAATATGGGCCACCTCATTTTAACTTAGAAAACACATTGAAAACTTGATCTGGCCTATTGCTGTCTGAGACTACCAGTTGTCCTATGCTTGAAACTGTAAAAAAAAAAAAAAAAAAAAAATTCGTCCATCATTTACCTTTTTCTTTTAATTTTTTAAAACTTAATCATCACTTGTCGCCTCGAGTGATTAATAAAGTTCCACATGGTAAACGTAGGTAACGTTCTTTATTACCTGCCTAGGTTTTGACATAGAAACATTTGAAAAATAGAAAAATCACACCAACTAAAGGCTAGGTACCTTTACTTAGGTCTCGGAAAATACGTAGGTCTGAAAAACTTTTAATGAGATGAAAAAAAAATTGGAACTGAAATGCGAAATCACATTTCTTATTCCAAATCTCATCAAAATAAATATTTTTTAAAAATTATCTCAGTTTGTATTTGGTCCGTATTTCAGTCAGCACCTTCTTCAAAAACTCCTTTGAGTACGGGCGATAAGGCGACCCCCCAAGCTTTCTTCTGTCTTTTCTTACTATTATTTACAATACATAACACAAAATATGACGAAAGCATCCTTACAGAGGATAAAATAAAGCTCCAAGTCACTAAAAACCGTTAAAAATTGGTGGCCCATTGTTGTACCACAACGTTCCCATTTTCGATAAATGTTGAGAACTTGTGAACACTATGAAACATTTTAAGCCAACAAGGCGCCTTAATTCATAACTGACAAACTAGTAAAACAAATCTGAACGTACCAGATCTTGAAAAACAGTATAAGTGGTTTGCTCAAAGGAGACTTTTGGCGCTTTCACGAGTGAGTTGAATGACGCACTAAGAACGACTAAGTTATCTAAAATATACAAAAACAATGGCAATCTCTGATAAAGCGTCTTTAGCTACCTACATGGTTGCACCACCTTTTTTTATTTTATTTTATTTATTTATTTATTTTTTGGAGCTCGTAAGTTCGAAAAAGAGGCCCCTAGACAGCAAAATCATCGCCATGGCAACATAGGCCCATTGTTGTCCCCTTGGCCCAATGTTATACCGTTTTACGGTAGTAACACTAAATAAAAATAAATGAGAATAACAAACGACATCAATTTAAATTTAATATAACATGAAATAAAAAAAGGAGAAAACAGCAATCATTTGTAGGTTACCACATTTAAGCCAAAGCTAAAGCAGAACTTATAAGGATACCTACAGCCCAGTAACAACATCTTTCTAGAGACTGACTGCCTTCATTTACGAGTTAAGTCCATTGTTTGCGGACTCACGCTGGTGCACTCAATTGATTTTAACTACCAGTTAGAAGGTAATCTCAGCTTCAATAAGAAAACAGATGCCTCCAGCTTGGTTACTAACAATTCCAGACTGATGAATCCATAACAAGGACGAAACAGCAGTGATTGGAAATCACCACCGAGCTGTTTGTATGTGCTTGGAGCGTTTAGCAAACAAGTGTTTTTATTGACAATAATCACACAATAACTTCTATTAAGAAGAAATTTTAATAGACCCATTAGGAATTTTTACCCCCCCCCCCACACACACATTTTCATATTTCTTTAAACAAAACTTTCTGAAATGAGCACATAGTAGGTGTTCGGAATTGAAAACTTGTTACCAACTGAAAATTTATATTTCTTCTAAAAATATCTTCCACTTTTTGGGAAAATCATTTTTCACGCCCCCTTCCATTCGAAGTTAGCCCAATAGACCCTCAATGTTCATTACACAGAGAAAAGACTACAATCCTACCATCAACAAAATCATTACAAGTCCTGCTGTAAAGAACAGCCTCTTCAGACCCCTAAAGAATAATTCCTTTTTAAAAATCTTTCGCCACAACTTTGCACCAGGACTATACCCTGAGCTCCATTAGAACAAATTTGTACATTCTAACCCCAAGCAGAGAACAAATTCCATATCGGCTTCAAGCGAACTAACTCATCATATCGCATTCAGCCCACATTAGCAGTCTCAACCCGAAAAAGAAAAAAAAAAAAAGAAGACGAAATCGATAATTTTTTCTGTTTTCTGCAAAGAACACTCGACTAATACCATAAAATATCTGTCAACAAGAGGAGTGATGATCACCTGACACTTCCTGATGCGTCCGTTTCTCTGCAACAACAGATGTCAGTCCTCTTATGGCGCGGCTCACTGCATAACTTACGACTGTGTCGTTTCTGTTCCGTATGGGTGTTAGTCTCATGCATATTTCATTAAGTGACGACCTGGTGGTTAACTCTAAGTGCCAAAGAGACAGCCGATGCCTGGCAGAATGCTGAAGGAAAAAATATATGACTTTCGGGGTTGAAACTATTGGCGAGTGAGCTGCCTCGATTTGGAAAGGATTTTGGGACAAAAGAACAAGAAAAAGGTTTGTCGTAAATGTTGAAGTGAAGAATTCATCGGCAGAAGTGAAATAAAAGTCAAATGTAGTTTAGTGTAGGGATTTTTCTGGGTTTATGACGATGACTTTTAAGTGACACCAAAAGGATGTTCTTCTCAACTTTTCGCTATCATTTTCAGAAAATAAATAAATGAATACAGTAAATTCCCGATTGCCCACGGGCGGATAATCCACTTTGTGGTTTATCCGTAGTCTTTCAGACTTTAATTTATTTCTTCCTTTTTATTTATTTTTGTTTATTTATTAATTTCTTATTTAATTGCCTTTTTTTTTTCAGCTATGACTTACTGAATGTGAAAAAATGCACTCATTTTTACTTAGCATGTGTAAAACCTATTTTCAAAATTTCTTCATCTTCCCTTCCAATGATTTTTTTCATTGGACAATCCCAGATCAACGAAACCTGACTAGTTTGAAACCCAATTTACATCTGCACAATTTACGCATGTAAACGTGTGATCTGACCAGTTTTTTTTTTTTTTTTTCCCAAAAAAAAAAAAAAAAAACTCCCTTACATTTTCTTGGTATTACCTAACTTGAACTGTTTCTGATGAGCTGTTTGCACGATTTGCATGCTTGTTAATGTGTGTAATCAGGGGCTTGCACAGAAATTTTTTGGGGCCCGTCACAAATGACTTTTACGAGCCTCCCTCCATATTGTTTACTCTTACATCCCACAAAGATTTCATCCCTTTTTGAAAATCTCGGGCCCCCCTTCAGGCTTGGGTCTGGACCAACAAATGTCCTTTCTCCCCCCCCCCCCCGTGCACGCCCCAGTGTGTAATTCGTTAACACTAATAAGCGATTCATTCTTTGCTTTTACATACATTTTTTACATGCACTGTGATCATTTATAGCTAGAGCTTAAATGTATACGTGAATGTTATTGATTTTTAGATATTGCATACACTAGTCAAGTTTCTTACTTCTTCTGCGGATTTTCCGCGAAATTCGCTTATCCGCGTTACTGTACCACCCCAATTCCGCGGAAGTACTAAAATTTACTGTAGATAAATGATAAAATTGTTATGGAAACATAAAATAGCAAATATATGCATACTCTTGTTTCGGGGCTACAAGTAACACAGAAGGACGGATTCAAGGGAGGTGGGATGGGGGAGATCGCCCCCTCCTTGAGCCTAGATGCAGGGACTCCATGGGCATATTTCCCATACCGAAGTTCCAGAAACGTAATTTTAGACAATCTTCAAAAATGTTACGAAAAACGGGGCTCTCCTTCAGAATTTTTGAGAAGTTTTCTCTTGAAAATGCAATTGTAGCACCTATCTTAACACTTTAGCGATAGGGAGCAGAACTTAGTATAGGAAGTTTTTTTAAGCTGCAAAAACTTAGATGGGTTCGTGGGCTCTTCCCCAGAAAGTTTTTTAAATTGAAGTTCAAAAAAAAAAAAGCAATTATAGGACACCTTTGATGACGTTAAAGTCAGAGATAGAGTTCAATGCACTCATCCGGAATTTTTTAAAAATGGAAGTACGAAAAAAAATAGTTGATTTGGGACGATTTTTTCTGATGTTAGGAAAAGGAGGTTTGGGCACTGAAAAAGTTTAAGTATCCGGAATCGCCCTCTCCTTGAATACTTTCTGGGTCTGCCCTTGGTTACACAAGGGACGGAGGACACCCTTTTTCAATGCCGAAAACGTTTTCAACTTCCGACTAACAAGCAGTATCATAAAGAAAAAAAAAAAGATAAACTTTTCATGAAACATGGATATTACTTCCATTGTCGACTCATTATCTATGAACTACTTTCCGTGCTAGTGAAAATTTCAACTTGGATTTTGAAAAGTGAGGATCATACAGATGTAAAAAGAACAGAAAGTATTTTTATACAGTTATTAGTTTGAATGTGGAACTAAGTATTGAAAAAATGAACAAATATAAATGCGAACTTTTACATAGCAATCGTTTGGGACATAAGGAGGAAACGATTTTCTTAAGAGAATAAAAAGGGGAAAAAAAAGGAAAGGGGAAAAAAATGAAAAAAAAAATAATAATAATAAGTTTCATGTGCATATAATGATAATTTCGTTTCTTACCTAATAAACGAGAGAATTTTCTTTTTTTTTTTAATCCAAGAAAGATTTCTTTCATTAGCCACAAATGAAAGATTTTTTCTTTTTTTTTATGTTTCTCCATGTGGTATTTTTCTACTCGCTATTTTCCAACTAAGCAGACTTCGTTAAGATTAGTGATTGTAATAGTAATACCGCACCGAAATTACAATTTTGGTTTTTGAGACTAGGTGTTTGCTAAAACTTGATATCGATGTGTCGGTTTTAATTTTTCAAAAAAGAGCAGAAAGTCAAAAGGGAACTGTTTTGTTGCCCTAATTGTTATTTTGAATGCATCTGAGCCAATATAAAATGTAACAAATGCTGTACGCAAATATTTATAATAAAAGGAGTGAAACAAAAATTTATGACATTAGAAACAAAAATAGACGTTAAAATAAACTATTAAAATATTACAGCACAATAATGTAAAACAAAAAAGGAGAGCATTATTGTAGAGAAGAATAAACAGTTAAATAGTACCTTTCTCTCTCTCTCTTCTCAAACGATTCACTGTAAAATATTTGTAGGGGGGGGGGGGAGGGGGTTCAAAACATCTAATAACATTACAATACTGCCGGATTTAGGTTCAGCAAGCCAGGACTCTTGCCCCGGGTGGCAAATTCGGGGAGGGGAGGAAAATTCTCTCTACTTCTGAGTTTTTGCCGTTGAAACTCAGTATAAACACATGGAGAATGATGGGTAAGGGCAACACTTTCAAGATATACTCCGACTCGGAAAAATCGAAGATCGAGCACTGAAAAACAATAGTTTTAAATAAGTAGCATTTATTTCTTGAGCTATACAATTCACTCCTAATCATCTCCAAATTTTATCCACTTTATTATTGAAAAAAAAATGTTAATTACATTTGGTTTGTAAAAATAGATAAATCGAGAGTCGGTTTTACGCCGAACTCCTAATAAAATGTCATGAGCGTCGTCGCCAAATTGCATTTCCTTGGCGATATCGGGAGCGGAGTGATGAGTGATGCGTGGCAACCCCATCCACAGTATCTGATGAGGGGGAGGTGTCAGGACGTACATTTTTCTATCCTTTATCCACGACGGGTTGTTTGGACTAAATAGAGTGTCTGTATCCGCACGGCAATCGCCGAGATACTGTGCCCGCAAATTGTCGCGCCAGCTGCTACCTCTGTGGGGGAGGGGGGATTATTTTAGGAGAAAGCGAAAACGAATTTGAACCGGATGCATTTTTTATACTTTTTTTTACTTATTTATTTTTTCCAACGAAGACTTCCCAGTTTTGCGTTACTTTTCCAACATTTTTACGGAGTGAAAAGTTTCTGCAAGAAAATGAATTTCAAATTTTGTAATATTTACAAGGTTTTCGCGCCAATGGCTTCAAAATTTAAAGGTTAATAATCCACAGTTAACTTTCAAACTGAGTCTGCTCTAGATATTCACAGTGGTTTATGGCACCACATAAGTGCATTTTAATTGCACTTCGAGCTCTTATTTGCTCAAAATTACAGACAGGTTGAAAAACAGTTACACGGCAATTATTTCGCCACTCATACAACCCTCAGAATGCCGTTCAAAGGAAGGAAGAGAAAAAGCGATTATGTTAACTCTTTATAACTGCAGGTTAACAGCGGCGTACGCAGACAAATCAGTTCGGGGGGGGGGGGGGGCTGAGCTCGAAAGTCTTTGAGCTGGGGGGGGGGGATACTTATGAACTGTAGCTAAGAAAAGTTCATGTATCGCTTTTCTGATATCAATACGAATGTAAGATTTCAAAAATACATCATAAAAAAAACTTGTTCTTTATTATAATTTTTATAATTAATTTTGAAAATTTCGAGGGGGGGGGGGGCTGTAGCCCTATCAGCCCACCCCCTGGGTACGCCACTGCAGGTTAAGAAGCATAAAAAATTGCCTAGAAAAACAAGTAAATGAATAAATTCATCAATCAGTAAAATAATGAGGATTTTCATGGTGATAGTAACAACAAGAGAAACAATAAAAAAAAGAGCAACAATGATATCAATAACAGTAATAACAATGACGGTAATGACAGTCGCAATAATAAGACCAAATAATAAGTCAATTAATCTATTTTTAGATACATAAATATTATGCACTAATATGCTTCGTAAGTGGACGCAAAATATCTTTAACATTTCAAGTGTATTAAATACTAAATCCAATGTAATTTCACCAAGATGCCATAAAACGAACGGTTTTAATTAGGAACAGTGTCATAATGACTATAACACGAGGGCAAGGTTATTAAGTAAACCCATGTCTCATTTGAGTTTTTATAAATCAATTTAAATTTTAATTATAAAATACATAGTATGTAATTAAGAAAATCATAGCTTCATAACACATAAGTTTTATTAAGGAATTCAGAAACTATTTCTTTGCGAATTTCAAAGCTGTCACTGATTTTTACTTTCTTCTATATCAATATATAGAAGAAAGTATTGGATTCGTGCAAATTTTCGAATTTCGAAGGATTCGAACGTTTTGAGGTGTGCTGAGTCCATTTCGACTATTTTTGGAAAATGTCTGTCTGTCTCTGTGTGTGTATGTATGTGTGTGTGTGTGTCACGTCTGTGTGTGACCAGTTTTTTGTGGCCGCTCTGCAGCAAAAACTACCGCATGAAATCGAACGAAATTTGGTACACATGTGTACCCCTATGTGAACTTGTGCCCATTGGTTTTTGGCGCGAATTCCTCCAAGGGGGGTGGAGCAATGGGACGCTTTTTGAGTTACGCGTGCTTGCTATTCCTCAGGAAGTAACTGGCGGAATCAAACAAAATTTGGTCCATATGTTGCCCCTAACAGGAGCAGGTGTTGATTCAATTTTGGTTGTCAATAACTCAAACGGGGGTTGAGTTACAGAACGTTTTTTTGTTGTCAATTTCGACTGCTGTATCTCAAGAAATAACGAACGGAATCAAACAAAATTTTTTCGACAAGTAGCCCTTAGTGGGTATAAGAGCTGATTTTATTTTGGTGTCAACAGCTGAAAAGGGGGGTGGCGCAATCGAACGTTCTCTTTTTCCATTGTGAGTGCCCTATCTCAAGAAGTAATGCTACGTTCTGGATGAAATTTGGAATAAATGTGAATCCATATGTAAACAGGCTTCGGTTCAATTTTGACGCCAATCACTCCAAGAGGTTTTTTTTTTTTTTTTTTTTTTTTTTTTTTTTTTTTTTTTTTTTTTTTTTTTTTTGCGAATAAAAATAGCTTTATTAATGCAACAATAAGAAAGATAAATCGTAATAGATTGTCATCTGCGTATTGCTCGTGATTTTAGTTGTATGAAAATGATCGGAAATATTATCTCAATGATTTAAAATTTTTAAATGTTGCCATCTTATGTTTGTTAACAAATAAAATATTTGTAGTTAATTCAAGCAAGGCTTTTAAAATAACTTTCAATTTTCGCTCTTAGCTTTGCTTTTGCAATAATTCAGACATTGGGATGGTCATCAAGTTTTTGCATGTGTAATTTTGTTTTTGTTGGGAATATTGCTTCCTCGTCAAGCATGGAGAGGGATCAGAAAAATATAGAAGAAAGTTTCGTGATAGCCACAACATACTAGTTTCTTAAAGCCATGATACAGTTGAGGGGACATTTCGATATACTGCCGTTTTCCATTTCCATTAATATCATGGTTTTGCAAAGAAACTAGTGAAGAAAACGGTGAGTTAAATGCATTTTTTGCAGTGCTAGCCTCTGACTCCAGTATCACTTATAGCAAACAAAAATGCTTCTGTTCAAAATATGGTGTGTGTGTGTTTTGTGTTCTTTTTTAAAAACTAAAAAAAAAACAACCTTAATTTGAGTTCTGAAATTTTGAATTCATATTATGTGTTTCGCAATCATGAGTTGCGGCAGGACCCAACCCATTAGAGTTACGGTTTCTAGAAACGGCTCCTGTCCCCCCAAACCTGCCCTTCCTCCTGGGCGGTCACGTATGTATAGTTGTGTGTGTGCATAGACCTGTGTATACACTCGTAGGCGTATGTGTGTCTGTGTGACGGCATGTGTGTGTGTGAAGGCGTGTGTGTATGTGTGTGAAGGCGTGTGTGTATGTGTGTGAAGGCATTTGTGTGTGTATGAAGGCGTGTGTGAGTGTGCGAGCGTGCGTGTGAGTAGGACATGATGCCACTGACCAGGAGAAGCGGAATCTGGGGGACAGTGCTCAGGACCAGAAGAGCCAGCCGTGCCTGCAGAGGCCGGCGGGCGGTGGTGCTGCAGAGGCCCCTGGTTCAAGCTGAAAAAGGAACCAAACGCCGAGGACGGTCAAATGAAAACAATTAGCAATCGTGATTGCTCAAAAAGTTATAGAGAAGTCAGATAAAAATAATAAATGAAATTGTTAACTTTAATTTATCCTTTTGGAAGGGGCCCGCAGGCCACCCCCCCCCCCCACACACACACCTAAAATCCGCTACTGGAAATACCTTAATCTTTAAAAAGCTGTTTCTGAAGAATTCTAACGCGCATTAATCAAACACCTGTTGCTCCCCATGCTCTTATTTAGACAAACCATGAAACAGTGTTTGAACGTTTGATTTTGCAGATGTCATCAGTAGCGTAGGAAAGGAGGTAATTTCCGGTCCTGACTCCTTCCCTAAGGTTCAAAGATGAATTTCTATAACGAGCGTTAAAATTATTCTCCTTTGTTTAAAATATTTTTCTCGTCATCTAATTTATTTGATATGTGGGTGTTCATGAAAATTGAAATCAAATGAAAATTGAAATCAATTATGGCTGCTTTTATTTACATTTCTAAGTATCAGAGGTGGATATTTTTAGGTTGGACCAGGCTCGTCATTTGAGGATCAGAAGTAGATTTCAAAATCATACTGGAAAAAAAAAAAAAAAAAAAAATATATATATATATATATATATATATATATGTTCTTTTTACTGAAAAAAGTATTGAGTAGATTTGCCTCCCCCCCCCCCCCAACACTTTGAAGGATTTTTTACTACGCCACGGCATGTACTTCACTTTTTCTCTGATTTTATTCATATGTAACACAAATTTCAGTGATAGTGCTATTTGTTTATCTTCTTGCTATTCTGTCGACGACGTAGGCATAAACATGAATAATTACGATCACAATCTTGTCTTTGAGTAAAATTTCCTTGGTCCGCTAGATCTTATATCCGCGGAAATGGCCATTTTTGCTTCAGTTGTTCCACCACCTTGCTATCTAAACAACCGTTCCACCCCTCCTCTCCCTCACTTAGATCGCCCAATTATAACAACTCTCACACAAAAAAAAACCACAAATAGACTGCAAATGGATATCCGCACGGCATTCGACATCGGAAATAAATATTAAAAATGCATGAAAATCAGATAAGTTTCCTCTCAGCCGGTGATAAAATCGGGCAAAAGGTTTCTTGACGTGCGGAACACATCAAACGATGAAACACGAACGGTCACCTCCCCCCATCATTTTGGCAAAAGCTTGACAGCAGATTATCTTATTTATGTCTCTTCTTTTGATCACGTTGGAGTCTCCTTCGATAAGTTATGTCTTCCTGTTTCGCCAAAAACTATGGACGAGACGGATGCCACATTTCGCCGTTTATCTCTCAACGACATCCTTTGTAACTGTCAATTCAAGAGCAGCAGCAGCCTTATTAACTAATCAATTTCGTTTCGCCATCTCTCGGTTCTTAAAACCGGATGACTCTCCGGCAACACGTCAAATTGCAATAATATTCTAAGCGCTGGAGTCTGTTTGGGGCAATTGGAAGAGCATGAATCGCGTCGATAAAAAATTGAATTCGTTCAGTCTTCTGATCAGGGGTGCCCACAGAGGGAGATTATGGCGCAAGTTACGCCATCAAGATTTTTTTTTTTGGGGGGGGGGGTGATTTTTAATTTTTATTTATTTATTTATTCAAATATTTTTGTTGATTTATTTTTGGTTAAAACTATTTAATTTATTTTATTTTATTTTATTTTCATTTTATTTATTTCATTATTTTGTGTGTTTGTAGTTGGAGTAGCACACAATTTTTCTAACAAAATAATAATAATAATTAATTAAATAAATATATACCGTATTACCCCGCATTATCCCGCATGCCGAAAAAAAGCGAGGTTGACCAGCATGCCGGTAAATTCGAATTTTCTGGCATACCGGATGATTCGAAGTTTATTTTGCTAAAAAACAAAAGTAAATTTCCCCAATAAGTTCCAATCAGAAAGCAAACCACTGTAAGGGGGGAGGGGAATCGCGAAAGTAACCTTCTTACAAAAAAAAATGTGTATCGCATATGATATGTGCTTATAATTTATGGTAGGTCATCATTAATGGATTTAATTATATGCCAATAAAGTAATCAATTCAGAAGCAGGACCGTCGCCATAGGGAGGGTGAGGGGGTGTCTCACCCTCCCAGTGATTTCATCCAGTCGGCAAAATCAGTTCATAAGTCGGCATTTTCAATGTTTCGGAATTTCAAAGTTTTAATTGACAGAAATTAAAAAAAAAAAGTTATCATATTCATACAAAGTTATACATCTAACCTTTTCATACTTTGCGCAAGAGAAAATAATGAATGGTGTCTCCGTTTACATTCAGTTTTACATTGCTCACACTATGCCGATTGTTTAGTTTGCGACTGCTCATTTTGCTGAGACAATAAGCGTCCACTCAGAAAATTCAGCTAGAGTCGGCATTTTTTCTTTTTCAGTTGATTCTGTATTCTAAATCTTTGAGTAAAGTAGTATGTGGTTTGACCATGTGCACGTTTTCACCTTTTATTGAAAAAGGAAAAACCAAAGAACATGTATATTTTGCGTACTGACGACTATTCATCTCAAAGCCCACCTGAAAGATATAGTCAATTCGTCGACTGCTAATTGCACAGTATTCTCAATTTACCGACATTTACTTGAACAAAGTATTATTTTGCCGACACTATATCCAGGGACACCCCAAACTTAAATTCTTGGGGAAAATCCTCAATTTTCCGAATGATAAAATACGGATATGCAATGCACACATGAGAAGGGACATTCAGGAATTTTAAAAAATGCAATAATGTCTTAAAACTTGCCGAATAATCAGACAAATTTGGCCGAATAAGGACTTTTATGGAGGCCACTGGGACCTCCCAATGGGCGCCGCCTTCCTGTACTCAGTCGGCGATTTCAGTTACAATCAGCAATTTTTACTTTTAGAGTGAATTCAAAGTTCACTATATCTTTGATAAAAGTTAAATGGTAGTGCATTTGGATAAATGGAAGTGCACTTTTACATTTTCTCATTTTAACAAATTTACAATGCAAATCATGAGTTCTAATGAGTGTTTATATTGTAAATTTTAAAAAGATAATTCAATCTTAAAATATTATTTAGAAATATCTGCGAAGCTATATCACACATTAAGATTACCTGTGAGCAGCCGAGATGTAAGATTCAAATATTTTTTTCAAAAATAGTTATTCAATAAACTGTATAGAAACCCACGGAAAGTCTCAGTTTAAAAACACAACTACATTAAGAAACATGATAGCTTTGGATAGTGCACAGTGGACACTTTTATAAAATTGAATCATCAATAAAAAAATTCACAGCAAAGTGGAGAAATGCATAGGGTGCCGAAATGACAAAAAAAAATTAAAATAGAGAGAAGGATTTTATAACAACACAAAGTCCCATTGGTATGTATTTTTAAGTGTTTGATTTTGAAACGAACTTCTGAATACACATTCAGCACCGTTTCCCCTTTTTCTAGGCTTACGGGTAAAAACTGAAATAGTATTCTACTCGCAGGGGCTATGCTATTTGTCGACCACACAAGTTTATTGTGTAACTAAAGCAAGACATTTGTCCGCCAATTGTAACACTCAGAAATGCCGTCGTGGAGACGGCGTGGCGTAATCGTGTGTAGGGGTGACATTAGAAACGTCAGACCTTCAGGGGTCTTTTCTGTTAAAAACCTTTCTCTGGAATCTGGAACTAGGAGCTCCAGGGAAAATTAGAGAAGAGTTGGATCAACTGTTGTTGTGTGCTTAGGACGGTCTGTCCGGCCCCTGCTGTGTGAACTTTCTGCCTGAAGAAGGAAAAAGAAGGTTATTGGCGTTGGAGCCTTGAAGAGATACAAGTGCATTGAGTTTGTCCGGCTCCCGAGTTTGGCAGAAGATTTGAGTGACTATCCTGCATAGCTATTTTATTCATTATGAATTTCAAAAGAAAAAAAAAGACTAGTTAAAGTTTTTGAACTTTATTCTCATGATGAATGAACAATAATTCTCATTGTGGCAAGTAAGGAAAAATCTGAAAAAGCATTTTACTTGAATTTGAGAGAAAAAATAAAAAGCTTATTGAAATGCAGCAGAAAAGGTATGATTATTTTAACTAATATTTTCAAAGCATTATTTTAATCTTTCCCCATTTACATAAATAAATATATATCTTCCGTTAAATATTGAAAAATAAGAGTTCTAAGTAAGTTCCTGGGATGAAAAATTTTTTGTGAAAAGTTTCAAAAAAGAAAAGAAAAAGAAGGGGGGGGGGGGGGAGGGCAAATGAATGTTTTTTTTTTTTTTTAGCTCTAAAATTTCAGAAGAAAATGCAATTTAAAAATATTATTTAGGAACATTCAAACATGTACAACATCATTAAAATTACCATTTACCAAACCAAAGACAGCTGAAAAACGTTTCAAACATTTTTTCAACCAATAGAGAAAAAGAATAGCCAGAGCGTTATAGAATTGCATAACAAGTTTCAATTTTTAAAAAAAACGATAGGTAAATAAACATGATAGCTTCCTAAGGCACACCCGTGCAAAAATAAGGTAAATATGTTTCAAATAGAGGAAAAGATTCAAAATCTTGTCTAGGAAAGTCACACCAGTAACTCTAATGAGTGTTTAAAAAATGAGTTATAAAAAATTCAAGTAAAATGAAAGTTATCAAGAGATTCAGGATTTCTGATATTTAAAAAAAAGTAAAAAAAAAAGGTATTTTATTAGGTGTCTCTAAAAAATACCACCTGTATTCAAAATGTTAAACGTTTAACCCCTTCCTCAAGTTAAAATATAAAAGCTTTAAATTATCTTAGTCTGTAAGTTCAAAATGTTAACAGATTGTTTTAAGGTTGCATAATTTTGTACTTTAAACAATTAAAAACATTAGAGTGAAAATTGAAAATTTCGTCGTGAAAAACTAAAACAGCTAAAATGTTTTTTAAAAAGAAAATCTGGAGGAGGATCTCCTACCTTTTTTTCTTTTAATAAATAAAATGATTTAGGGAAGTAGCTTAGGAGGGAGGACGGAGGAATCGCAGAACCTAACCATTTCCTTTTATCTTATGGTAATGAAATGTAATCTAAGTTGCGTTTTTAGAAACTTACTGCAGGAGGGTCCTATGAAATCAACGAAGATCGTCTGAAACTTCGGTTTTTGGCATTCAATTTCAGAAAGTTGTCGAAAGAGAGAGCCTCTGAACCTCGTTTACCATAAATGGCCTACAATGGCACTTTAAAGATCTCAATTTTCAAAAAAATTTCGATCGAAATCACTTTGTATCACCTTCTCCTAACATCACCAATAGTCGTTTAACGTTTAAAACTATATGTTTAGAACTACAATTCAAATAACGCTTGGGGAAACACTAGCCGATACTCCTTTCTTAAATCGTGTGGTGTTGCAAAGATTCTATTTCGGAAGAGGCCCAGGTTCTTAGGTTCTTACCTCAAGGAGATTATCACATTAATTATTTTTCATTGAATTGCTAAATTGATCTCATTATAGATAATGCTAATTATTTATATCTGCTAATTATTAATTAATAGTTGTTTAAAACACCAATACACTCCTATTTGTTAAGTCTGGGTATTTTAAAAAGTGATAAATAACCTCAAAACTTATGCATGAGTTATATTCTTAACTAGAGGATAGAAATGCTGACATGTTTTCTCCTTCAGTATTTCTGAATATGGTGTTTGGGAGCTGACCTGCTAAGAACATTGTAAACGCTATGGTTTGCTAAGTTGGATGAGGGGTAGGAGTGGAAGGTCTTACTTAAAAATGTTTAAAACTTAAGACCCGAAAACCATTTTTGAAAACATTACGGAACTGCTTGGGAATCGGGGGCTCGCCCCCGAAAATCTTCCGAAATTAAAAACCGAAAAACAAGGTTATAGGCTCTCTTAGAAGCGTTATGCCCTCGGTCCTTCTCCCTGGGCCCCTCCCCTGGCTACGCAGCTACCCAAATCCATCAAAGTTGTCTAGAGAATTTTTTTTTTCAAGACTTAAGTCCTTAAAATTTTTTCGGGGGGCAGCCCCCAAACATCATTGCAGATCGTGTAAAAATACATTTTTCGAACATCATTCGCAGAAAATTTCCGGGGAGAGTCTATGAAATCCACTTTTTTTCCCACAACACTAAAAAATGTCATTCCCCTCTCCTTTCCTTAATATCACCAATAGTGGTCTATGATTGCCTTTCTGGAACTTTAATTTCACGAAATCGCCTAGGGAGTGACCCTGAGCCCCAGCGGAACCAAACATGACTTACTATCACCTGTTTAAGTCTTCAGTTTCCAAAAATTTCCTGAGCCTAAACTCCCCCAAACATCGTCAAAGACTGTCTAAAGTTTCATTTTTAGAATCTTCAGGGGCAGAAATCTCCGAACACCACTTTTTCTAGCTTAACATTACTAGCATGATATAACTCATTTTGCAAACTATTTCTCCCACACAAAGCAATTTCTCTGATTTGTATACTTAAAATCCCTATTTGTGCGCCATGGAAATGTTCAATCAGAATCAATGTACTTAGAGATACCAAAACGAATGATTACCATGAGGTCCCCCCTCCCCCCCCCCCCCAAAAAAAAAATTATGTACAACATAATTAATTCACCATTGCAAAACTTTTTGAGTAGAAAATGTTCTTATGTGTTAAATTTTTTATGGATAAATTACGTTTTCTTTTTCTTTTTTTCGAATTTCCCCAGAATGTCTCCTCCAAAATTCCTTGTAATTCCTCACTGCCGTTTTCTCTAGCTAATCTGCCACTGTCCACTGGACATCTGTAAATACCTACCCTCAGTGCCGGATTTAAGGGGAGGAGGAGACGGGGGTTGCCAAGGGCGGCGACTTTTAGGAGGCGGCAAAATCACACTATTTTTATGTTTTTTTCGTTGAAACTCAATTTTAAAACTTGAAAGATGGATAAAGGCGGCAGTTTCGATATTTTCCCCGCCTCGGAAAAAAATGTAGATCCGTCACTGCCTACCCTTTCCCCAAAAGTATCCTTAAATAGCTTAAAACTGTGTTTTTAAAACTTTAATTTCGAAAAACCTTCGGGGAGGGCCCTCGAACCCAATTTCTTTCCTTCGCGTCAATAACGATGGCATAAAATCTTCGTTTTTAGAAATTTCTAAGGAAGAACTCCCGAAAACCACCTTTTCTAGAAAAAAGCATATTGACTCCAGCGAAAAAAAGATGAGAATGAATCCACGGTCCTCTTGCTTCTAATATAAACCAAAGCCTAAAATCATGTTTTTAGTATGCCAATTTCAGAAATTTTTCGGAGGACAGCAGTCTATCTTGCCTTTAATCGAAATTAATGCATCCCCTTAGTAGCACTGAAGCACGTCTACAATTGCATGTTCCAGACTGCAATATGTAACGAATTCTGGTCAGAGACCCTGAATTTATATATATATATATATATATATATATATATATATATATATATATATATATATATATATATATATATATATATATATATATATATATATATATATATATATATATATATATATATGTGTGTGTGTGTGTGTGTACGTATATAAAATGTGTGTTACGTATGTATCTGTCGGGTCGGCAAAATGTTAGGAGTCCGTCGGCAAAATCAGTTTCAACACCCCCCCAAACGAATGTACCTGGCGACGGCCCTGTTCAGAAGCAATCATCGTTACTGCAATATTTTCATAATTTTTTTAAATAAATTATTTTAGGCTCCTTTTAGAGAGGTAAGTTAAATTTTTATTTATTGAATAGCTACGGTAAAGTCTTTAGCACTGCTTTAGGGGCGGTAACTTACTGCTTATATGTTTGCTTACTTTGTTTTAGTTTAATTTTTTATAAAATCATTCGTTATTAAACAATATTTTTCTTGTTAAAAAACAAATAACATTATAAGTAAATATTTTTACAAAATTAAACTGTTTATTAGTACTAATAAGATATGTATAAAATTTATATTCATTTTTAAGCTGAACATGTTTTTTTTCCCCTGACCTCGATTTTTCCGGCATGCCGAAAAGGGCCAGGCAAGTGTTATTGAAAATCTGGTGACCACCGAATTTTGCGGCATGCCGGATAATGCGGAGTAATATGGTATATATTTTTTATTAATAAAATTTAAAAAGGACTAAGAAAAGGGGGCAAAAGGGTTGAGAAAAATTGGGGAGGACGAGATTTGCACCATTGAACTGGGGGGACATGGGCACCCCTGCGCATCGCTACTTTGAAGGAGGGTTTTGTTTCGGAGGTGGCAAACAAATAAACCTACCCAAAGGTCACTCACAGATCCGAATAATATTAGTATACTTAAAAATATTGAACCTCTACTTTTTTTTTATGGGCAATTACGATTGTTTATTGTTCTCATTTGACTATCCTTGACGTTACGCTGATTTTATTTTCCTCCCGCTTCCCTCTGCAGCACCACCCGTCGACCGCCCCCTCCCGATGATGCTCCTCTAGAGAGAATCGTCTCCAGGTTGCGTCCATATCCTACACACACGCACGCACTCATACACACACCTACAAACACACACACACACACACTCATGTCTGCATACAGACACAAGCACACACGCATAGATACACATACTCATACACACACACACATATACTCACACACTCATGCCTGGACACAAACACACACGCCTAAATACACACACATACTCGTGATTGCGAAAAACATAATTTGAATTCAAGAAGACAAAATTCAAATAAATTTATCTTTTTTTTTTTTTTTTTGAGCATGTTTTCATTTGGCCGACCTTGATGTTGTGGTTCCTTTTTCAGCTTGGACCAGGAGCCTTTGCAGCACCACCGCCCATCGGCCTCTGCAGGCACTGCCGCCCGGAATCTGGTGGCGTTCAAAACCCTACACACACGCGCGCACATACGCAAACCCACCCGCCTTTACATACGTGCATACACGCAGGTCTACGCACACACACAGGCCTAGCCTACACATGCTCGCAAGCACGCCTACACACACACACACACACACACACACACACACACATACACAACTATACACACGTAACCGCCCAGGAGGAGGGTCAGGCTTGAGGGCACAGAAGCAGTTTCTAGAAACAATATCTCCAATGAGTAGGGTCCTGCCGAAACTCGTGATTGCGAAAAACATAATTTGGATTCAAAATTTCAGAACTCAATTTTTTTTCTTTTTTTTTTTCTCGTCAATACACATTTTCTACGGGTTGAAATTCTCCCCGTCATTGGCATATTACAGGGTACAATGCATTATTTTATTGTAAACTAGTGGAACCCGCACGGCTTTGCCCGTAGTAGAAAATTAAAAGGTCATTTGGTTCACCTGTATATTTACAAATAATAGTAGATAATGAATTTCTTGCCAATATGAATAAGGCAATCTGATGGTTACGGTTCCACGTTATGATACTTTGCTCGGTAAAATGTTCTCAACATTGAAATAGAAAAAGAACAAAATCGAATTTTTGAAAAATCGCTTCGAGGTGCTCATCCCTGTATTACAAACTAATTTTGTGCCAAATTTCATGAAAATCGGCCGAACGGTCTGGGTGCTTTGCGCGTAATAGACATCCAGACAGAGATCCAGAGAGACAAACTCTCAGCTTTATTATTAGTAAAGATTTCATTCACAAAAATACAAGTAATGATTATAAATACGACAAAAATCAATTTTAGAATTCGAAAACAAATTCAAGTTGACGTGTTTTAGGAACTTTCTGTTTTTTTTTTTTTTTTGCTTTTACTCGAAGGAATTGATTGTTAGGGGTGGTTTATCAATATGAATAACATTTTCGAAAAACGGGAAATCGCCAACTTTAATTTGTTTTCTAATTGTAAAATACTTTTTTTTTAGAATGTTTAATCACAATTTGAATTTTTGTATTTAAAGTAAAATAGGTATTGCACCCTCTGATGTCCAAGTGGTCCAATATTAAAGGGGAGAGTGGATCAATATTTGTATGTGTTTCATTGATGTGCAAAGTTTTATGCTGATCAGTGAGCGACACTTGTGTAGGTTTACTTGTATTTTAATTTTTACACACACTTGCAAATTTGCACACGCAATGTATAAACGAGAAGAAAATGAATAAAACTACCAATAATGAGATGTATTTAGCATGGTTTTTCTTATTTAGCCTTTTACATGGGAAAATTAAACTAAACAAGGTGCAAAAATATACTATCACCACTTAGTCAAGTCATTTTATCTCGTGCAAGGTAATTTCCATTTTTGGAGGAGCTGAAGCACTCTAGCCAGTAGCGGATTTTAGGGGGGAACAAGGGCGTCCCTTTCTCTCTATAAGAATCAGAATTAGTGAATATTCAGAATTTCTAAGAATAAGAGAGAAAAAGAATCTAAACTATCCCATTAAAAAATTTTAAATTCTTTCCTCCATAGTATAAATTAAAAATCTCAAAGCATATTAAAAACACACGCACACACATACACGAAGCATAAAAATTGCAAGACTGGGGGGGAGCACTTTTTACTGTCCGGTGCCCCCTTCAAAACTGTATCGCACCCTATCCCCAGCCTGAATCCACTGGTACACGGGCGCTCCAATAGTCGCGTTCACAACACACTTTTCGACCCGATAAATCCCCACTCTGGCTCCGCAAAAAAAAAACGATTGAAAAATTTCCCGTTTCCATGTAAAAAGATGTTTTCCATTGTACCAAAAAAGTGGTTTTTACCCCGCATCCTTAGCGGCTAGTAGACGAACTTGTTTCGCGTAATGCATTATGGGTAAAATTCCGCTTTACTCCCAAAAGTAGGCAGGAGGAGAAAATATCCACATATACCCCGCAAATAACCGGAATGCGGTGAAAAGCGGGTTTTTTCCGGGGTCGAAAGTGTCCATGAAAACAGCCCTAATGGAAGGCTAAGAGAGGTAGGTCACTGTGATCTCACAAAAATCCTTATTAGGCAGATTTTTTGATCATTTAGTAAATTTGAATACAATGCTTCAATATTGATTTTCTTTGCAACTATGCCTAAAGTTTATACAATATTAAATATGGGTATGTGTGCATGCTGGCATTTTATCATGCGGAAAAATACGGAGTTTCATTCGGTAAATTAAGATTTTCCCCTCCCAAAAAGTTAAACTCGGAGTGCTCATGCTTCTGATATTACGATTACTCAAACAAAAAGTGTCACTTTTTTTTATAAATGCGAACTTGTAAATTACTGAACAATTAGTACAGTCATTTACAGAATAACTTTGAACCACGTGGGAAAAACTTTGCCTCGCCTCATATTTTTCAGTAGGGAAGGAGCCGATTCCGTGCCCGAATCTGTCCGATTCAGCTGGGAGGAATCGGACAGATACATTTATGCCGAAATAATATGTGAACAGAAGAGACAAAAATAAATTAATTATTTAATTTAACGAGAAATTTTTTAATGCGGCACTTAGGAAAGGCACCTGATCTTAAGTTACTTATTCAGAAAAAAATTATGTTAGTTTTAATCGTCTGCAAATGAATAAAAATATTATGAAAAATTTAGGAAAACATATGCTATAATATATCATTTCAACCAAAAATAAAATCACTTGCAGCTCTTTCTTTTGTGTGAAAAGTGAAATTCTTAAAATTTATTCAGTCAATTAACTCCAATTAATCAGTCAATTTACTCCAATTTTCAATGGAGAAAAAAATTTAAATTGTTATGAATAACTGAATTTCTGTTCCTAGAAGAAAAATTTGAAAATACATGTATTTAAAATCTCTGAAATTTACTTGACCTTCGGATACTTGAAAGAACTTTTTAAGTTTAGTGGATTTTATTTTTTAAAAAAAAGCTTCATTTTCTCCGACAAGCGATGACTACAAAATTCTCCATTGTTAAAAATGCTTTTGAAATAGTCGAATAAAAAAATCCTTCTACAGTAAAACTGTGAAGTTGACCACCCTTGTAAGTTGACCACCTGTCTAAGTTGACCGCTTTTTTCAGGCACGGAATTAGCCCTTATCATGTAAATCAACCTCTGTAAGTTGAATACTTGCTTAAATTGACCACTAAAGTAGTGCACCGCAAGTAGTCAACTTATACATGCACAGGTTTCATGTATCATTTTCTTCATCAAAAGGTTTTCTAGTAAAATTTGTTCGAAACAAATGCACGAAGTGGATCAGGTAAACTAGTGTTTAGTTAATGGAATTGAAATTCCCAACTATAACGTTTTCTATTTTTTGAACAGAAAACTCGAAAGACATGTTGAACATTCATGTAATTTTAAAAAAATTTTGGTACGAACAAAATAATTTTTAGAGTCTGTTTGTTCGATAAACAGGTTTGAATCTCTTTTGTAGGCTCTAATGCTATTTGTTTGTTAAAAAAATTGCCCTTAAAACAACCAAGTAACCATTTTTTTTTTTTGCTGTGCATACATAGATTTTTTTTTCGGTTTTATTTTATTATTTTGTGGGAAATTTTATCAAAAAAAAAAAAGAAATATATATATATACACATAGTGTTTGCGTCCTACGGGAAATTCAAACCTTTTATATAGAACATAATAACACTCACATATTTCATTTTACTTTATTTAATAATTTATTTTACTTTCTTTTTTTTCTCTCCCTCCCCCCTTTTTTCAGCAGCAGAAAATGGGGGAAAAATACTAAGAGCTTTTGAATATATTTTTAGTTTTTTGTTTCAAAAAATACAAAAACGGTTATGTATCAAAATAGAATGGCATTTCTCCGAAATTGGAACGCAGGAGAAGGTATTAGAGATTGATCTAAAATTTTAACTCATTCAGTAAGTTCGAAGCGCTCTATTTTTCCCTGAAAAGTAAAAGTTGATAATGATTTTATTTTTGGAATCATATAAATAACTTATTGAAACTTAATACCTTCCCCTCCTCTCTCTCCCCTTAGTCTAAATTTTTATTTGTATTTTATTTGGTTGGTGATGACTGAAAAATAATAGGGGAAACCCGGCTAAAGTGGATACCCCGGGCAAAGCGAATTTTGCCTATAACTCCCAAATAATTAGTTGGCCGGCAGCCGTGTTGTCATAGCAACGTCGCCTGTTGCCGCTCCGTGAGCGGCACGTCGGGACGAGTTCGCGTCACGCGACGCCAGTGACCGAACAAAGTATGTTTTGGGGAAAACAATATTAGTTTACAGAGTTTAGTGTTTCATCTATAACTTTAATACTATTTGCGACATGTTCTTAGTAATGACTAGGATTTTATGTACGATTATGTAGCTTTCAACTATCCGTAGACGACGAGTTTAGATGCTCTGAATTTTTAGTAGTTTTTAGTAACCTGAAAAATGTACCTGAAGGGCAAAGCGGATTGGGCAAAGTGGATACCATATTCACTATGCCCGATCACGACAAGTAACTTCATCCGAACGTGGAAGTTCTTCAATTTTAAGATCTCAAGACAATGCTACCATTGCAGACCGTTCTTATACTCCCATGGGACCTGAAACAACAGAATATGTCCAAGGCAATGATGTTCCCTCCGCTTCACAAAAACCGGGATGTGCTAAGAACTACTACATTCCTTCAGTTTTACGGCCTATTTCTCAGCCTGCTAAAGCAATAACAACACGTAAGCGAAAGCTACATAGTTCTACACTCCTGACAAGTACTCCGGTAAAGGACAATCAGAAACAAAAATTTGAAAAGTCAAAAAAGACTGTCATGAAGTAACTAGATGATGTTTCGACTAAAGCTTCTCAAAAAAGACTTTTAAAAAGGCCACTGCATAAGAGAATGTTAAGAAGAAGGGAGTAAAGAAATGTGATGATGTAAGGTGCATTTTCTGTGAGGAAATGTTCATTGAAGAAGATGATCGGCCAACGGATACAATGTGTATTTGTACTCAGTGGTGTCATAAAATGTTTTTTTTTTTTTTAAATATGCTCCTAAATTTTGGATATTGACTTTTTTTAGTTTAATTTCTCTGTTTGTTATAATAATTAGTATTGTAAAAAAAATTTTTTTTTTAATATCAGCCTTTAATTTTTTATGTTTGTTTTCTTTTTAAGTTCTATTTCTTTGTTTGTAATAAATGCAATAATTAGCATTGTAGCAAAAAAATGTTTTGTAATAAGCTCCTTTAATTTTAGACGTTTATTTTATTTAAAAATAAATTTATTTGTTTGTAATAGCTACAATAATCAGCATTGTAGCAAAAAAATGTTTTTCGGATATGTTCCTTTAGTTTTTGATGGTTATTTTATTTTTAATGTTTGGTTTTATGGCGAATAATGTTGGTGTTCGCTTTGCCCTGGTAAAGAATCCACTTTACCCGGGGTGTTGGGCAAAGTGGATATTTATGCCATTGTTGAAAACTGGCCTTATATCTAATAGTGTAATTAATATTAAGGACAACTATTACTGCATTACGTAAGTTCATTAAATGAAGAATGATTATACAGAGTTGTTTCAATTTCCGAAGTAATAACTAAACGACAATAATCAAGAAAATCTTAAGGTATTCACGTTGCCCGGGTTTCCCCTATCATTTTATCATGCTCTGACATTAAATTAGATACCATTGAAAAATACTGTATAAAAATTACTCATTCTTCGTTTGTTCATGTATTTATTTATTTGTTTATTTATTACCTGTTCCAATTCGGAAAAGAATTCTAAAAACTTTGGGTAAATTTTTATTGTTATTATGTTCTACAATTTGTTCTCCTCGTTTGTTAGCTTAAATAGTATGAAAAATTGTTTGAATTTCATGTGTTTCTACCACAAAAGTTCAAAGCTATAATTTACTAAAACCTAACGTATAACAGTTAGAAAGAAAGAATTTGATCGTTTTATTTTTATGACACGTAATTCTCAAAAGTTCACAAAAAAATGCATATTTTGTTTGAAGATCTCAGTTTTAAAAATTAAAAATGTATATTTGAAATAATCTGCAGACTAAAACATTAGAGGATGATAGAAAATCGATGTTGATGTACGGGGTAGCAGATTCGTATAGTTTTGAACGAGCTTCTTTCAATAATTACCCAGGTAACATACGTAACGTTTTAACGTTTCATAAACGTTTTACAATAGTTGTCATCCAACCATTGTAAAACGTTTATGAAACAAAGTGTGATTGCAAGCTGGGCATAGTTCTTTTTCGTAAGACCGTGTGTTGGGGATTATATGCTGTAAAATTTCTATGGCGGGAAAAAAGAGACAGTTGGAAGAATCAGGTGTTACAAAATCCAGGACAAAATTTTAGTTCACAGCCACTTTGATTTAAACCGCATAGTTTTTTTTTTTTTTTAATCCCCATATTTCTCTATATTTCAGTTCCTAAAACTACTTAAACTATACTTTTTTAATTTTGACTAAAAACCTAAGCAGCTATCATAACACATAAACATATTTTTTAGCATATTGTAATATATTTGAGTGCAAAGAAATTGAAATAGTTCAAAGCTTAAAACGACGAATATTGTAACCGCTGAGTCTTATGATTAGAAAGATATGGTTAGCATAAGAGTTAATTTATTGGAGACATGATGTAAACAAATCCAACTGAAAGGAATCTGGTATAAAAATTGTGTATTGAAGCAAGCATAAAAACTTTTAATTAAAAATTCGTTTAATACCCCCCTCCCCCCCTCCCCAAAATAATAATAATAATAATAATTTGTTAACTCATAACATTTCACGATGAAGTTTTGCTATAGTATCTTTTCAAAATTTTGAAATTCTCACTGCTCCAGTAATTTGAACCTAAGACGGAACATATTATTTGTTGAAACTTCCGCAAAAAAATATTAAACGCCAAAAACGCGCGACTTTGGCGATCAACAAATTTCAAACTGCGGAGGCCAGTAACCCTACTTGAAAAGTCAAAAGCCCTACAAGAAATATAACCCATTACAGCCTGCTCGCTAAGGATTAAAGGCCCATAATTTATAGTTTGCGTGCGTGTATATCAGTCAGAGGACGTAAATTAGACTAATTCTCAGAGATTTATACCTTGGATACCAAGATTTCATATTATACGACAACGGCAAAACTGAATTGGAGGCAGTTACTAGTTTTCACGGTACGAAGACTTGTTATTTGTGATATCTGTTCTTGGAAGCCATTTTATTTTGGTTTTCATGCTTGATGGTACTCGAACATGCAACACTACGATATTCGTCTCGAGCCGTGGAATTCGTTTGCAAGAGCTAAACATCTCAACTTATGCGACACGTTTTCATCGAAATAGCGGTAGAAGAACGTAGTTAATGGGTTACATCATTGTTTATGGGGGTTGGGAATATTCGAATGAATTAAGTTGAAGTGAATGGCATCATGATAGCTTTATAAATCAAGACCGATTTTATAAGGAACACTCTCGAAGTTGAACATGAGTTGAAATCAGTAGACCCAATAGGAGGAAAATAATAAATATTTTCAATTCAGTGTAATATTTTTTTAATCATAAAGATCACATTGAGTTACAGAGTTATGAAACAGTTCTAAAATTTCGAATTTTTTTATTATAAGCAAAGTGCTTGATATTTCACAAAAAAATTATTTATTCATTTTTAGTGAAATTAAAGTTCAGTATCAAATGAAAATATTTATTTCAGAAATATAAGTCTGAAAAATGAGGTCCTCGAATTAATTTTAAAAAATTTACCATCTCCTCTCTTAGGAGCAGTATTTATACTGATACTCGAAGCAATTTTGTGTCTTTAATTTTAAATTGGGCAATCATTGCATGTAAAATAATCATTCGTAAGTACAAACCTATTTCAACATGTTTGTCACGTTAGAGCATAAATATTAAATCCTTTTTGTTATCCACCAAATAGTAATTGTTCAAAAGGTTCGTACTAATTTTAATACTAATTTAAATTCAGTGTAATTTAAGTACGAAAATATTTATTACAAAGGATGTAATCAATTTGCTGTTTTGATTTTTCGTGCTGATTGCCATTCCAAAATAAAACAAAATTAATTTTGCATACTTTTTTCGATAATACCAGTTTTTTTCCATGAAAGAAATTGTAATTACAATTTTAAACAATACACTTACTGTTTTAGATTTTTTCTTTATTATGTACTAATTAACATTAGTTTAAGCATTTTAGAATAATCGAAAGCTAAAATTCTTGAGCTATCGTTCAAACAACATTCACTTCACATTGATGTCTTTAAATATATTAGTTGGATGAAACGTTGGTTTCTCGTGTGGTGTTTGTTCTGTAACAAGAAAAACATTTAAAGTTTATTGTTTTTTTTTTCGGACGAATAATAAAAACTAAAATATCCTAATGTATTGTTTGAATGATACTCAAATCGATGTTGTAAAAGAGGCTTAAAAAATACATTTTTAAAAAATGAATTTACTATGTTTTTTGAAAGATATGAAATAAATCGAAAATTTTAAAGCATGTTGTTAGATTCCACCTTGAATGCTTCCCTTTTTCCTTCTCGAGATGATTTGACAGAATTATTTTCTAGACAATGACAGTACAATATTAATTCTTAAAATTAGTAATTTACAATACAGTGATACAGTTTCGATTTTTTTTTTAATTCTTTTTCGAAAATCACTTTGTTGGAATAAGCAGATAGTTATTCCAACTATATATATATTTGTTAATTAAGGGTGCTTACCTAGGAGGGATCATGGCGGCTACCTAGGAGGGATCATCAAATTTTTAGGGGGAGTTTTGAAGGGTATTTTTCTCATTTTGAAGGGGAGGGGGCTAATGCTTTTGGGGGGCGTGGTCTTCGCGATATTTATTAGTAAGGTAGACAAAACTGTGTCAAGCAAGTACTACTATATACTTTAACAGCGACAAATTAATCCATATTTCTTTTTTACGAACAAGTCCTTTTTTGAAATTTCATAAGAAACAGGTACCCATTTTGAATTAGTATGCAAGTAGAAGCCTCTAAGATATTTTGGGAACAAAAGTTAAACGTAAAAAAAGAAAACATCAATTCTATGTCATTTTAATACATAATAATTTTCATAATAAATGTAATTAAAATATTTTAGTTCACTGGTTTGAATAACTTTCATGTGTTTAAATACAACAGAAAGGAATTTTGTGTTGCAGTTATTGTAAGGCTTATAACCTCATTTTAGCTTAAATTTGTCATTAGCGTAGGTTCTCTTGTCCATGCCAATAACAAATAGCTCATGAAAAAAAAAGTATTTTTTTATTATGAAAATTTGAATATTTAGCTCTGCTGACAACAAGTAAAGTATACAGGACACTTTGAGAGCAAATCCTATTTTTTCAAAAAAAATTTACTTTCCATAACGGTTTGACATTTTGTTTTTTGAAAAGGGTACTATTTTTAAAATCGCTCAACTATGTTGAACAATTCATTTTGCAAGAATGGGGTTGTTTCCTTCAGTCAAAAATACTACTTTTAATCACTGAAATTGATGGAATGAGTAAAAAAAATAACATGGACCCAGAAAATACTTTCATTTTCCCAACAGTTATTTTTTAATTAATTTTTTAAAATGTCGATTTTGAAAACAAGGCGTGGTCTTTATGACGTCACAAATGATGCAATTTGGCGCATCTTTCTACCACGGTTCCACGATATGATAATCAAGAAGCGAATTAAATATTCCGCTCTACGCTTGCTATCAACCATATCGTTATCCAATACACGTGAGTAAAGATGCGAAGTAAATATTTTGTTCTGTGAATGGCAACACTGAATGGCATTTCATCATTTGTGATGTCACACGACAGAAGCGTAAACAATGAAATCGCACCGATTTAAGTAATTTTTTTAGATATTAAAGTTAAACAAAATTATTTAAAAAATGGTCAGATCCTATGTTTTTAAGCATGCTCTTTCAGAAAAAAATACTTTTAAAATTTTGGAAACGACCCCATCTGCTATTCTCTTGCATTTTTGGTTTGTTCACTTTCTTTAACGTAACCCTCCCCCCCCCCCCTCCCTTTTTTTTTTTCCTCCGTTTGATGCTTCAAATATTTCATAATTATGAAAAAAAAGTTTGCATTCCTGGAACAAAAAATAAGTTCAGTATATTGCTGTGAGGGTAAGTTACTTGTCCTCACGCGCCATAAAACAGGAGCATTAAACTAAGAATGTGCTCTTCCTGCACAAAAGTATCGCAAAGGCTGATGACACGCTCCGAAAAAATGTCCACATCAAGGTCTCACGAATTTCCTGACATATTATTTCCGGTAAAAATAAATTAAAATGAGAAAAAAAAAAGCAAGTCTATTGTACCGCCTTTGCTGATGTTTCATTAATATAAATCGTGCTCTAGTGCCAGAGCCACAATAACGTAGAACAAAGCAAAGTGAAAACATGGCAGATCATTTTGGAGGAACCTGGCAACTGCGCGTCGGGAATGCGCAAACGCAGACAGACGATGTAAATGGCGGCTATTAATTCTAAACAGCTGTCAGCTATTAAGAACACTGACACACCTCCGTGACATATAAAGGAGCCGAGATGCTAAGAACACAAAGAACTCGGTACATAAATTTAAGTGAAGGAGCACTTTTTCTGCTGATATTTTTTATTTTCAATCGCGGACTGCTTTATTTATAACGTTAAAATGTGCTCTTGCTGCAACTGCTAAAAGCGTACTTTATCGCCAAGCTGTATATCAAAATATTTTTCTTGCAAATTGCAGTGTAAAAGTTTTTGACGCTTCTTGAAATGTGTTCCCGTTTTAGTAAATGACCGCTTTTGATTAAGTGATAATTGTAACTCCGCCGAAGTTTTCGCTGCCAGTAATTATATCTGTGCAGTTTCGCCCACACAAGTTCGTACTTGAGAGTATAAAAATAAAAATAAAAATAAATGAATAAATAAGCCAACCTAATTAAAATGACTTGCTTACAGCTGCTTGTTTATCTAGATAGGTTTTAGTTAGTAGTTCTTATTTGTCTATTCATACAGTTTATAACTTTTTAATTTTAGCTTTCTATGCTGTATTCAGTTTCAGTCTATGTTAAGGTTTTCCCCACTGTATCGCGTAAGAAATCTAAACATTTTCATCATATCCAACTTATAAATGATCATTAGTGCTTTTGAAAGTGTTTGTATAAGTTTTTTCGCTTTTTTCTTTTTTTCCCCCCTTTCCTTCTTTTTTAATTAAAAAATCATAAAATAATGAAAAAACAAATACATAAAATAAAATGATTAACATTCGAAAGAATTTTTTCAATAATAGTTAAATATCTACACCTAGTAGATAATACTAAAAACACAGGAAGATTAAAATATTAAGTAAAATTAAGCATTAACAAAATGAAAAAAAAAAGACTATCAAGCTAACAAAAATGTGCAAGCGTCTCTTCTCTCTCTTTCAGTTCTGTTTTAAAAGATTCTTTCTTTTTTAAAAGAAATTTTTGCTTATTTTGTGCACTGTGCGGATACCTTACTTCAAACCTGCTTATTTTGATATAAGCTTGTGAATGAATTTTTATTTTACGAAAAGAAAAACATAAAACTGGTCTGAAAATCAATTATTTTTAATCCTCATCGCACTTTATAAATGAATTTTTGGTTTAAAGACGTTTAGCAAAGAATATATGGATAGAAGATTTTTTGAATGAATATATTTTGATCGAATCTGAGACAGTTATAATAACATTTTTAAAAAAAAATAATAAATGTAAATGAGCACTGTAGAAGCTTTTTCTCCGTCTGGGTAATGTCAGTGCAAGGAAAACAACCTGCGATCACTGGCAGAGCTTCAAGAGCTTGCTTGTATTGGGTTTCCACCCAAGATCTTAGGTTTCCAATAGATTTCTTAGACCTTGGGACTTGGGATTTTGTTTGAAATACTTGATGGGTTTTGAGTTTTATTGATGTAAGCAATACATTTATCAAATACAGTGATAGCCGCTTATTTGAATCAAGTTTGTTCTGATGTTTTGATTCCATTCATCGGCTGATTCAATAAAGTGGCTAATTCAATAAAGCTGGATTTTTTTCTGCTTTTGGCGATTTGATTCATTAAAGCAGTTAATACAATTTATTACTAATGTAATTAAACGTCTATCCACTGTATTTTAAAGATAAAACCCGAATAGCTTGAAAAAAAAATAATTTTTTGGCTAAGCAACCTAGAGTCCATGCTCTTGCTGTGACAAAGGGTGCTGCCCATTCCCCCTCCCCCAGAGCAAGCCCTCTAAAAATGAAGATAAAACCACCTCTCAACCCCATTCCCTTAAAATTTTAATGGCAGTCTGCGCCATGACCCCCCCCCCCTTCCCTAGGTGGGTGGCCCTGGCTATGACTATTTAAAACGATTGTTTTGGGAAAATAATCTAACCCTGGATGTCATTTTCTTGTAGTACTTCTGTATATTGTATCAAAACCCGATTTTTACACCATTCTTTAAAGAAATTGTTCCGAAGACATAATTATTAAGAGATGAATTTTGGCATATATTTCCTTGACCAGCTGCAATGCAACTGCAAAAATAGTAACTTGCAGTAGCAACTGCAAAAAAAAAAAAAAAAGAGAGAGAGAGAGAGAGAGAGAGAATAAATTTTAAGAATTATTATTAATTACATCATCTCGCATTTTTTTGCCAAGATCCTCGGAATTTTTTGAACAAAATCTTGGATTTTGCGAAAAATTCCAACGGTAGTTCTGAAGATCGCTGCACTAACAGTGGCCACAACTGCAAATAAAATTCAATATTAGAATATAACTTTAGATTATAACCTATTCCGGTTGTCTCTGCATTCATAACCCAGCTGATGACTTTAACAAAATTTTGTTTAAGTCGCAAATGTTTTGACATCGCTAACATATTTTTAAAACCTTGAAATTTTAAGAAAAGCGATAATTACTTGGTAACCTGCCGGAGTTATTGCATTTCAGTTTAGATCTTTAAGTTTTTGAGTAACGATAATATTTGTAGGGATTTCATCCTATCTCAGCATTCAATAAGCACCCGTAAATGGGGACAAATTGCTCAGAGAAGTTGTTGCACCTTTTTTGCGTCTCTAAAGTGGTTTTCTGCGAGAATAAAAATAAAACGTTGATCTTTTCACAAAGAAACCAAATGATATGAATTCTTCCTGCGTGAGTGCTGCGAATCAACTGAAATACCATAAATCTTTTTCGTCATGAAAAAAAGGGTGAGTATGCTTTTAATCAAGAAACGAGAATATATGTAATAATTTTGCAATTTTCTGCTTCATTAACGTTCATTTTATCAATTCGTTTTAATATTTAAACTACTAAATGTACCTCCATATATTACTATTTCAAAGGTCTATTGAGCAATTAAAATATATTTTTTATCTTATTTTGCTGTTGCTCAACGTTTCCCATTCTATAGTCTTAATGATTGTTCGATAGCGAGTAACGTGATACATTGCCTTAAACATTTTTCATTTTATTTTATTTTTTCATTTCCTTATTTTTACACAGGATGAATTTTTTCACACCGTATTAATTCTTTTTGATTTCGTTTTATTTATTTATTTATTTATTCATTCATTTTTTGTTTTATATCTTCTTCTTTTCATTTTTGCTCCAAAAATGTTATTTACTGCCGTTTGTTCAAAAAAAAAAAAAAATTACAAAATTGAAATAAAATTGTTTTTGCGCATTTCTAGTGAATAAAAATTAAAGATTGTTTTTTTCATTTTGCAAGCATTATTTTCTAATGGGTTTGCTATCCTTATTCGAATGTGATTTTATTTTATTTCGCTTATTTTGGTAGTGCCATTTACGCATTCGGATGCTTTTATTTCATCATTCTTATTATTTTTAAGGTTTCTATTTAACCTTGAAACGATTTTTTTTAACTTCTTTGTTTGCTTAATTTAGTGCCTACTTTCCCTTTCCATTCCATCTCATTAATTTATTGTTACTTCTGTTTTGAGTGAAGCGCGTTACTTAAAAGATATAAGGGAAAAAAAGACATTTCTCGCTTCAGATCTACAAACCGCCGCGTCGCACGCTTGCTGGCACTAGAACACCGATCCCTCTTTCGGAAATCTATTCTTAAACTCCAAACGAAACAAATATTTCCCTTCAAAACTCATTCCGCCTCCCTCTCCATGACTAAACTGACGATTTGCTACCGAAGCTTCGGTTTCAGTCTTGGCGACGAAATGATCCGCCGTTGACAAATGGCGAGTGACAAAGACAGACGTCACGCGAGGTAAAATATGCTTCACTAGCTGATGGGAAACCTTAATTTGAATCAGCTTTTACAGGCTCATAACGAGCAGGTGGTGCATTGATTCTGCCACTTTCGGAAGGGTTGTGATTCCTAAGTGAAGAATGTCAAATATTAGTTGACTCGCATAACGAGTGTCGAAGTGTCATTCAAGAAATACGTAAGAATATAAAATAACTGAAATTGTTTCTCACAAATCAAAATTTACGCAATTACTGATTGCGACAAAGTTTTGGAACATTACTACTTCCTCTCCCTCCTCCAAAATGTTTTTTTTTTTTTTTTTTTTCATTTTTATACTTCATACGGGGTAACCCCCTCCCCCCAAATACCATGAATACTCCCCCTCCCCTCCCCCAAAAAAAGAAAATACCCCTCAGAACTCTCCTAAAACTTTCAATGGACCAATATACGCCATGACCTCCCCCCCCCCCCCTAGTAAGTACATTTCAGTTTTTCTTCTCAGATTTTTCATTAATATTTGCTATCATAACGAAAATTTCACACTAATAAAATCGTAATATATGATGCAATCATCAAAAATAAATTATCTGTACTGTAAGAAATGAGCGCAATTGTTATATTAGCAAGAAGTTCCATGTAGAACTTGACGAGCCTACCTTCCTGTGTACCAGTATCGATTTCTATCATTAGATCAATTTTTTATCATTAAGATAAGATCGCGAATTGTGTCGAAGATACATTTCCACATTTAAAAGTAAAAACAAAACTGAGTATGAAAAATAATTTCTGATTCAACTTGGCAAATAGTTTGGGTTTATTTTTCAGTAAATTCTTTTAATGAACTTTCTATTATTAACGGTTTAAACCAAGCAATTTGGTCTGATATTTAAGCACATAGTTTTACGATAGACAAATTGACGCGAAAAAAAAATAGGGAACTGGAACATGTATTTACTTTTTTATTTATTTATTGATTTATTTCTGGATCAAAAACTCGCAAGAATGCAGACATTTTAAAGAAAATGTAAGATGTAAATTAGTGATGTAATTGCGGTATGACTCCCAAATTGGTGTTAAATATCCGTTATTAAATCTATTTCATTAAGTACTTGGTAATAAGAACGACTTGATTTAAATACTTATTGAAGGTAACTAGGCAGAATTTTGTGGGTAATGGAATTGCTTAGTAAGTTTGTGGTCATGATTTAAAACTTCGTTAGATATCACTCTAATTTCTAATTCATTAAACAACATTTTCTAAGGGTGAAAATTAAAATTGAAAAAAAGAATGGTAATTCCCAAGATTTTGCCACATTAAAAACAACATCTTAGTTTTATCCGAGATAATTTAATCTAAATTATGAGGGGAAAATCATTTTCCAAGTGGAGTTTTTGGAGAATGTTCTCATTTCAAATTTCCATAAAGTATTCGTCAGCTAATTTTGTTTAGAATCATTTTGAAATGGAAATACAACTTCAAGGAGAATAATTTCCTTTCAAGTTTTCGTTAAGCACTCGTCAGTGAATTGTAGTTAAAGATGTAATCCGTTAAACTAAAACTTACCGTAAACGAAGCATAAATATTTTATGAGCACGAAAAAAAAAAGTGGGAGCGAAAGGAAAATAATATTTGTCCGGAAGTAGAATAGTGTCGCTTTTTGTTGAGTCGGATCAAAAGCGCAATTTAAGGAAACATTCAACTTGATTGTTTTCAATTCTATCTACCGTAGGGGAAAATTTCCTTCTGGTTGGGGCAAAGAAAATTTCTGGATGCGCTATAGATAGATACAATTGATCGTATTCGATTCGATCGAATTCTGTTAAGAGTTCAATTCGTGATTCGTCCCCTATTCTGAATCAAGTAGGGCTTTTTGGAAAAAATAATTTTGAAATGAAATTTCAAGGAGGATACTCTCATTTCTAGTTTTTGTTAGGTACTTTTCAGTGGTATGCAATTTTGGAAGTAATCAGATAGGCCACATGAAGCTGAAACCTAACCTAAACGAAAATTTAAAATTTCAAAACAACAAAAACACATTCATTCAACGCAGTATTGCAAGAAAGGAAAATGATATTTGTCCAGCAATAGGATAATGTCACCTTATGTTCCGTCTGCACAAAAGCAGCCTTCCGTGAACTTCGCTGGCGATGGAACAATGGATAACAACACCTCACGATGTAAAAGGATGAGATTGAAGAAAAAAAAAAAAAGTGAAATTGACGATCGAGGTGAAAAAGTAACAGAACTGAAAGTAAAAACAAACGCTTAGTCAGCTTCAGAAAGTAACGAAAACGCTTGTGTCCCAAACAGAAGTTGAGAAGAATTGGCAGACAAAAAATAGTATTTGGAGAGTTGAGTTGAGTGATGGCGACGTAGCTATTCACAGAACACAGACAGTATCTTTTTCCTAATGACTGATGTTTCACCTGGCAACACTTCGTTTCTGTTTCGCGGGAAATGAGGCGAAGATGGTACAGTCGGTAGTCTGCCAAAAAAGACCGCCATAGACTTCTGCTCGACTATTTTTTTTTTCCTGTTTCGATTTGTTTTTACCTTTTGCATTGTTTTGGCTGGAATTCGAACGAGTGTCCCATTTTTTTATGTCAAGACACCAAACTATGATGAAGACTGACTGACACGTTTGATTCAGCATCCGTAGAATATAATGGATTTGATAAAGATTAATCATCCAGGGACGAAGATCCCATTCATTTGGTATCATAAGCAGACTGTGGGGATGATGAATTGCAGGCATATATCACTCCTCGGACCAAAGCTATGCGAGAATTCTATTACCATACGTATCATGTTCAATGTTCATATTATGTAACTACGTACGTACATATTTTGATGTGTGAAACGAAGAATTATATTTAAGAACAATGGCAAGAGTTTTTTGTTTTTTTTTTTTCTTTTTTGATAGGACAAGAGTTACAGAAAAAACTTGATAAACTGCTCTCGAACCCAACTGAATCGATACAAATAAAACAGAGGATATATGCATAAAGGTGTATGTTCCCTACACAAATCCGCAGTTTACGTCGGATCTCAACCAAGTTTGGCAGGAGGTACTGTTTGATATTTTAAACCGCGACCTTCCTCGAATTTGCGCTTCTGATTTTATATCAAAATAGGGGAGATATTGATAAGAGAGACAACGAATGTGAGGGGATTTATTCATTTATTTATTTATTGATTTTTAATTTTATTTATTTATTTATTTTTTGCTTTGTTCTGTTTTGTTTTCCGTTGAACTCGTTTATTAGAGGTGTAGGTTAGATGTGAGACTTTTTTTTTTTTTTTAAGTTATTCCCCTTCCTAATCAGTAAAGCAGAAATGCTGCCATGGTGCGTTTTCTTAATCAAGCTCTCACCCCTTTTTAAAATAGAACCGTTCAACGGTGCTAGTCGCTGCTTTCGAAGTCAGACAGTACTTGGGCACACGAAAAGGAACGTAGGGGGTTTTCGAATACCAAAGAACCGAGTCGTTCGAATTTTAATTTTAGGACCCGAAAATGGTGTTTTTCTACAATATGAGGGCAAAAAAATGTTTGCAATAATTAGAATAATATATCCATAGAAACCCCCTAGTTTTTCTGCATCAGATAAAATTTGTTCCAAGTTCCAAGGTAATTAGAACGTGAATTATAACTTTTTAACAAATTTCATGCTAAAATGTAGGTAAACCTTCAATTAAGTTCATTGTTGAACAATGCATATGTTAAAACGTGTAGCGTTAAGAAAATCATCGAGAAGAAAGATCTGCTGCCATTTTTTCTCGAAATGAACAAATAAAATTCTGGCCTTTGTTTTGAGGCTTTTCCTGTAATAGGGTAATTTAAAATTTTTCCTCTTCGGTTATTTTCTGCAATCTGTCGGGAAATTTTGCAGATTTCTTTGTTCAAGCCTGATTGTTGCTGCGCTACTTGATATAACTTCTGTTTTCAAGGTTTACCGTGCAAAGCCGGCCGACGCAGATTGTGTTTAAACAAAGTAAAATTATCTGATTTAAGTAATTAGTATTCACTTTTAAATCCTGCTGTATGATTTTCCCTCTCAACTTATTGAGAAGGGTAACCTACATTCTTCCATCATAGAGCATACAGTGACATCTGTGGTCGTACGCAACGAAGAACAGTTGCCCACCTTTAGAAATTTTGCAATTTTATTAAGCATTTTTAAACTACAACAGACCACCTTAATTATGCACTAAAAAGAATTTTCTCAGTGCAGAATCAGAATAAAGTGGGATAGAACATTCATATGTTTAAAACGTTCATTAGTAAAATAATTGTCTAGAAATTTTTATTCGTCTTTGTTCCATTTTATTTCGGAAAGGGAAAAAAATAAACTTGGACTCATTTAATATAGAGCACCAAAATCAATTGTAAAGCAAAAAACCAAATTAAATCCTAAATTTAAAAGATACATCCAATCTAAAGCACAGCAAATATTGAACATATGTAGATGGAATGACTAGTAAATGACGACTAAGCGTAATTTCATAGTCAAAAACTCAGAGCATCATTAAAAACTTGCATTTGGCGCAAGACGGTACAAAACATTTCAGTTGGTATAACAGAGTTCTTTTCGAAAAGTTGGGAAAATTTTTATCGTTCGGTGAAGTTGGGGTTTTGTGGGGGTTGAAAAAAAAAAAAAAGTGTACTGACACCCCGAACCAGTGAAGAAAGTTACAACTGCCAATCCATCTGAGAAAAAAAACTTTTGAAATATTATTATTATTATTATTATTATACATATTTTTAATTACGAGCTATTCATTCTTGTCAGATCTACCCAACCGTGTTTTTGTTGAAATACCTTATGCAGTGAAATACCGTTACAATTACAACGAATACCAATACAATTAAATTTTGCGTCCCGATTTTATTTCTGTTACATTGCTTGAATTTCACTGTTTGTATGAGATAGAAAACCATAAAATGGCAAGCATTACGACGGAAAAAAATGCAAAAATTGATCGAACGGTTGCCGAGATAGCTAAATTCTTGAACCAAAAGAGAATATAATGACCAAGTAAATATTTTTTTTTCATTTAACCTTAACATTAGTTATTTAAAAATAATAATAAATACGTATACAGTAGACCCCCGTTTTCCGCGGGGGTTACGATCCACGAAAGTGCCGCGTAAATTATGACTTAATACAAGAGTGTAAAAAGAGAGATAAGGTTTTGTAGATTAAAAAAATTCTTAATTCCTAAGTTAAATACTAAATATAAATTAAGTTTAATTTTCTTTATTTCGAAACACATGAACAACTTTTAGGTTGGTTTAAAAAAATGTTTTAAAATAGGCTTAAGTTTTTTTTTCTTCCTCTTATAAACGACGATAAATATTTTTTGTAGCAGGTAAAAATTGTAGAAGTTTAAAAAAAAAAAAATCGGGAACATTTTATCGTATTTTTTTGGTGAAATAAAAATGTTTGAAGAAAAAAAAAAGAAATGGGGGAGGGAGGGGTATTTCGTTGTTATGATAAAAATTCGGAGATATTTACTATATTAGGGAGTTAGGGAGAAGGCATAAAAATTCGGGAGTCTCCTGAACGAATTGGGAGAGTTGGCAACTATATGAAAAGTTTCATCGTTAGCACTTGAAATCAATTCCAAGTCTTGATTAACGCAAGGTTGAACGGGGTTCAGAACCAGGGACCACCAAATTTACTTTGCTTTCTTTTTAATATAAATATTGTCATTTTTTAACTCGTATTTAACATGTTTAATTACTTTTAAATGATATTCCATATACATTTTACTTGTGTTGTAACTGTCAAATTACATTAATCATGAATTTATTCATTCTTATATTTTAGTTTACATAATTACTGCTCATTTACTTCAGCTGGATTGGGCGTACCAAACAAAAAAAAAGCCCTCCAGTGTATTTTCAAATTCGGGATCATTTAACAGTATCAGGCCTTTTGAAACCAGCTAAATATTTCATATTTTTCATAGTTAAGTATTTTATTGCAAAAAACAAATAATTGTTAAACTGTTTTTTTTTTCGTTAAATTAAATGCCATTTAGTAGATTTGAATTATTTGAGCCTGATATTATATTAATTCTATATTACGGTTTTTATAAGTAGAATAAGTATTAGAACAGAAAAAAAAAATTGCAACGAAAATGAATTATTTTCAGTAACCATTTTCTCAAGTGACTAAGTAATTAATAAATAAGCAAGCATTAACATATGTTTCAATCAATATGAATCTAAGTTTTCAAATTCAACAAATATGAGTTCTGTAAATTATGGTGCAATTAATAAATTTCGCCCTGCAAATATTTCTAAGTTTGAATTCAAAAAAAAAATTTCGTCAATCGTCATCTGTATGTGAAAGTAAAACTTTAAAAGTGAAATGACGATTTTACATGATACGAAACCTCCACTGTTAATTCTTTAGACTCATTCAAATTTTATGAAGAATAATATATTTTGTATACAGTACTCCTTTTGCTACTGACTTTTACAAATAGAAGTCTAACTGAAATACAAAACTTAAAAAATATTTTTAGTAATTTATTTAATGGTTAAATTTAGTTGCCTACCAGGCGACTTCAAAACGGAAGTTATCTATCTACACATTTAGTTAGATGGATGTGTGTGGGGGGAATCGGCTTATGGGGGCAACAGGGAAGTTATTTATCCATAAATTCTTGTTGCATGAGCCGATTTGAACGATTCTCTTTATAATCGATAAAGGAAGTTCCAACTCAGGTCGCGCAATTCTGATGGACTATAATTTAGAACATAAAAAATGGATGAAAAAAGTTTCAGGCACTAAACAACTAAACTCTCAACTGATTAAAACAATGACTCGGGGTAATTCAGAGGAACTTCAATCAGAGTAAATTCAATTGCAAATGAGAATTAAAGATAACTCACTCAACCTAATTTGGTTAGTTGTAAAAAAAATAGTTCAGACTGTTTCATTCATACTAAAAAAATCACACTAAATATTAATTATCCAGGTGTTCCAGGCTTTCCTCAATTAAAGATACCGATTTGAAAGCATTTTCCCCATGTATTCGTTTTTATTTATCTCCCCCCCTCCACCCCTTTTGTTTCTGTTCTTTTACTTTCTACCCCCTTAAATTTTGCTTTTGCTTTGCTTAAAATTTGACTTTTATTATTTATTTTAAAGAAAATAATTTAAAAATTAAGCTAATATAATAAATTTAATAACACATATGAAGCAAATAATGCATAGATTTGTCTGAATAAAATGGATGGGGGAGAAAAAACTCAAATAAGAACACCAGTTAGAATTTCAAATAACATTTATTGTGAATGTGATCAACTGATTTATTATATTTTGAGAAATCAGTAAATGAAAGAATGAAAGACAAGTAAGCAAAGAATTCAAGTACATTTTTTCATCATAATGGACAATGATTGTCATTTTTATTGCACAACAAATTTAAAATGCATCAAATTTTTTCAAAGTATTTTTATGACTTAAATAGACATTTACTTAGTAAGAGGTGATATTTTATCACTAACAAATGCAAATATTTCATTTGGCAATTCAATTTGGCATCTGCAGATTTAATAAATAAGTTAATAAAAACACCTCAAGTAGGATTAGTTGAAATAATACAACATTGGAAAATAAATAGAATCTCTTAACAGTTGAAAACATTTTGTGGTTCATAGAAATCAAAAAGATTTATACATAAAAGCTCACTCAAGAAATTGTCAATAATATTATTAATATACATAATTTACATTTTTTGCTGTACAAGTTTTTTGTGCTATTTACATACAGGTATAGTTGATAAACTCTGTTGGATATGTGATAAATTGTCAGTGCATTCAAGAAGAAAATGCATGTTTCACATACTTGACTTGATCAATATCACATAAACGAAGAAACATATCTGAACCTCAGGACCAAACTAACTTAAGTCCAAAAATGGGGATTTCCAGGTTATCACACTGCTGTTTTTAATTTAAGTTGAGATATCTGAAACTTATATTTTCAGTAGGGCCAAAAATTTCAACTTGCTCAATGGAACTAAGACAAATTTGCAGAAAGGAACTCCAAACTTTACCGAATTATGATAATTTTGCCGAATTCTCAAACTAAATTTGTCGAATAAGGAAATTTTTGGAAAGTTACAGGGACCTCCTATTGGGACGCTGCTGGTTGTATGTAGAATCTTACTGTGTATTCAATCATAACTATGTAACTATTTTCACAAAAAAAAAATCATTTATAATTATTTACCATTGTTATAAGATGGAATCCCAACCTTCATATGCACCACCTAAACGTTTCTTCTAATCTTTTGCTAAGTAGTGACAATGCAACTTATGTTAGTTTGGCTTTGAGGTACAAATATTTAAACTTTAATAAATATTCTCTATACAATTAAATTTCAAAAATTTAGCAATAAAATCTTATTTTCTTGAATTAAAATTTTAGCTCATATGTGTACTAATTAAGTAGATTTCTTTCAATTGTAATCTCAAAAAAAAAATAACAATAATAATGACTTTGTAAAAATTTAAATTAACATATAAATTCCTTTTAAAAAAATCAATATTTTTCAATCAATTCAATATTTTTCAATCAAACTTCATAAAAATTTAAATTAACATATAAATTCCTTTAAAAAAATCAATATTTTTCAATCAATTGATAAAATTAGAAACGTTATTTCATTTTTATGATAAGTTTCATATTTTATGGTTCTAATTCTTTCATGTGTGGAAATAGCTAACTTAATAGTTCTGATTAAAAATAATAATAAAATAAAAACAATAAGATATAAGAATACTAGTATGCTTCATTTTTAAACAAAATGCTTCCATGCAAAATCATCAGTATTTCTCTTACAGTGTGATAACTTATTTAACACAGGCATTAATAAGACCCTAGAACTAACCAGGGATATAATAAGAAAACCATAATTGAACTGAATTAGGACAACAAAAGAACATAATGAAAATTGCTACACAACAGATGCTCAAAGATTTCACATTAAGATGAAATAATTATGTACCAACTAGCAAGCACTCTGAATGATGAATAAAACCCTGCAATAGTATTTTTCAGCTTCTGCATTTTAGGATGATTCTAAAAGATTATGTTGGAGAGGCATTCTGTACAATCAACCGTATTTTACAAAGAAGGCATACGAAGTAGTTCTTTCCTCATTAAAAGAACAAAAGCTTTCCATTTTAAAATTCAATAATTATTGGACAGGTCATCATACCTCTGAACTAAATGTAGAGTTTTCGTTCTGATGTCAACTCATGTAGAGCAAAAGACAAAATCGGTTATGTAATCATGTATTGTTTAGAATGATTTACTAGTCTGGATTAACTGCACTAAAAAGTTATTAGTTAAGATATGCAAGCATATATTAATAAGCACTGAAAACATTAAAACATGCACTAAGAATTCAAAATGTAGCTTTTAGCTACAAAGTTTTATGTGTTACGAAATTATTCAAGATCAATCGCAGGATAATTTTACACAAATATAGATTATATTTGCACACATACATACAATTACTATTCATTATTGAGTGTTCTGGTAGCAAGTTTATTTCATATTTTTTTAACTTTAGCATCCTGCACAAAAAAACTGACAATTCTCTAATCTGGATGTACTGAGACAGAATACAAACTGGTTTAGCGAAATTTTGGGCAGAAGAAACATAAAAAGGGACTCAAGCATAGAAGAAAAAAATAATAGACAATTAGTTTTATATGTACTCATAACTGTATTTATCACAAAATGCTGATACAACGCCGATGAACAAACGCCGTTACTGCGTTTGTCTAAAAAAGAAAAATACCTTTTAAATTAAATCAAATAAAATAAGTTTTGAGAATGTTCTTAATTTAGTACAACACTCTAGTAGAACTACTGAAAATAAACAATTTATAAAATGGCGGCACATAAGATATCGCACACCTAATACAACACCACCACCACCAGACTAAGATAAAATGAAAAGCTTTCTGCAAACACAAATCCTAACTGGAAAGTTTTCTGCAAATAATTGTTTTGCCTAATTCACCCTTGAAAAAAGAATTAAATTTATATTAAAATATGAAAGAGACAAAAAAGAGTGCTTTTAAACATTTTTGTTTTTATTTTTACAAAAGCATAGTTTGTGCTCATTTATCACCAACTGAAGAAAACTGCCAAAACCATTATTTTCACACATGTGCTTTAAAAGGCTTTTGAAAAAAGTCTTCAACAGAAATAAACTGGGATTTTCTTAAATTTCCCTTTTTAAAAAAAAAAAATTAAAGTTTTAAAATAATTTCTGCAGAGCCAAAACTTTTCTGCGAACGCCGTTACTGCGTTTGTCTATATTATGCAAGACTGACCATCACAAATCAAAAATTGTCAATTTTGAGTTAGATACATATCCTGGTGCATTTTTATTAGTTCTATTAAAATGCAAGACAGCAACAAATGAAAAATAAATTAAACTTTTTTTTTGAGCAATCACAATTGCTTATTGTTATCATTTGACCGTTTTTGATGTCCGTGCCTTTTTCAGCTTAGACCAGAGGCTCTACGGCACCACCGCCCACCATCCTCTGCACGCGCTGCTCCGAGAACTGCCTCCTGGAATCAGTTTCTCCTGGTCGTTGGCATCCATGTCCTACACACACGCTCATACACAAGCTTTTACACACATACACACACGCCTATGTGCATACATACAGGTCTACGCACACACACAAGCCTACACATGCATGCGCGTCCACACACACAACTATGCACACGTAACCGCCCAGGAGGAGGGGCAGGCTTGGGGGAACAGGAGACGTTTCTAGAAACAATAGCCCCCAATGAGCAGGATCCTGCCAAAACTCGCGATTGCGAAAAAACATAATTTGAATTCAAAATTTCAGACTTCAAGTTAATTTTCATTTTTTTTTTTTTTTTTTTTGAGATGCGTCAGTGTGTTACTATAAGAATTTAAGCTAAGGCGCATTACATTCAAATTGATTTTTCTGGAAAAGTAGTTTTTGCAGATGTGGCAGTGTTGTTCTTGGTGTGTGATATATTTTGTTAAATGAAACAATATTTAGCCACTACAGCTAAATGTGACAAGATAAAATTTTAAAAATTTTACTTTAAAACACAATTTACCAAATATGTATTCACTGAGGATAAACTGTTCATTTCAGAAATCCATCAGCAGATGTACAGTTTTAATTGTTGACAACTTCATCTGCTAAAAAATTCCAAAACGCTAAAAAATAGTAAAAAGAACTAATGGGCTTCTGAAATGAACTATTCACATGCCTAATAAAATGTTAAGAAATTTTGTTTCATACCATCTCGCAATAGATCTGGGCATCAGAAGATTCAACTAATAGCATCCAGATAGAGAATTTTCACTGCATATTATTTTTTAAACAAAATTAAGTTTCAGAGAATAATTTAATCACTTAAATTCCTGTGCAGTAAACAGCAGCAAACATTATATTAAATAACAGTGCTAAAATAATGATCAGAGATCACACACAATAAAATTCTCATTTCAAGAATGAGTTTTGTTGCTGCTGAATAAATGTGATTTTATACAATGAAGAATGAAATGTATAACAAGGTTTTAAAATCAGGCCTCTGTATATATTTAAAATAATAAAACATCACTAATCATTGATAAAATTTGTTGAATACAGCCTGATGTGCATGTGTGCTTACACATTAAGTATTATTGGAACATACCTTACTCCCTTAACCGTTTAACCGCCGAACTATTGACAGATGATCAAATTTGAGTAATTTTTTGAAATTATGTCTATTTATGTCTAGTAAATACAGAAATAAAATAAAATTTCCAGAAAAAAATTTTTTACTATGATTTTCAGTGTGTTCCATTTTTGGAACATTGGCGTTTTGCATGAAGTTTTTTTTTTCAGAGAATTTTTTTAAACTAAGAGGTTTAGAATGCGGTTTTTATCTTAGCATACTTTATTGCGGAAAAAATAATATTTTAAATTGCATTTGTGTACATATCAGAATTCAGAAAATCCAATACTGAAATATCTAATGCCCATCATATGAAAGGAAGCGTTGCTGGTGAAGTCGTTTGTCGCAATGGAAACATTTCTTAGTCGTATTTTTTTTGCACACCGCGCAACGTCCTTGGGATGCAGATACAATATAATGTCCGTCAGACATTCTCGACCGTTTATGTAAATGACAACGAGGCCCTGGAGGACTTTCCACTCGTACTTTTCTTCTTAGGAGGTGAGTTGTTATTTCTCTTCGGAACTCTAAATGCTTCATCTTGACTTCATGTAAATCACAATGAAGTAACCAACTAGCTACAACTGAAATATTCAGCGCATTACTAAAAAGATTCCACCACCATTTTTTACTCCTCAAATGAGGTCTGTAGCTCCCTAAAAGTTTATCCAAGACGTCCACACCCCCCATTCCTTCATTGTGTCTCTTGATAAGATGAGGTTGTGGCACATCTATCTTGCATTTCTGCGCATTTGAGTAACATTTTACAGATGCAAGTGTCTCATGTGTATAACAATTAGATGCTACTGTAACCACTGCATTATCTTTCCAGCTGCACATGTACACTGATCCATCAGATCGATAGTCAAAATTTCCGCGATCCTCTTTAGAAAGGGCTTTTTTGGATTTCCGTGGACAATGGCCAGTTCGGTTTTCACGAATTGTTCCTGTTTGTTGCTCGTACACTTTTTTTTTGATAGCTGAGAAATTAAGTCATATGAAGTAAAAAAGTTATCAAAGTATACTTCATGCTTAGACGTGTCAGTCAAAACTGATAATAGATCATTTACAACTCTGGATCCTAATTGCAGATCAGGGGATCCTTCTTTTTTGCCTGAATAAATCTCCATGGAATATGGGTATCCACTTGAAGAGCACAGCATCCAAATTTTGAAGCCGAATCTTATTGGTTTTCATCTAATAAACATTTTACATGAATGCCGACCGTAGTAGGGAACCATAGATTCATCTATGCTTAATTTTTCATGAAATACACCAAATTGTTTAGGGTTTTTACACAATTCTTCGTAAATAAGGAAAACTTTTCTTAGTTTGTCATTTTGTTTTAATTCATGGTTGTCCATCAAATGAAAGTTGTTTTTTATTTTTCAAAAACGATTTTGAGGCATAACTGTTAGTACAATTGGCACAGATGTATCTTCTGCACTGCTCCAATACATATCTTCAGAAGGAACAGAATGGTACCCACTCAATAGCAACAAACCAAAAAATTGTAGGATTTCATCTCTGTCAACATCTATTCTTCCTCAGTGATATTGCCTAGTTCATCAGGGGGTAATTGGCATATATCTACATCTGACAAATCCGAATCTGACAATGTCTCTAAATAAGCCACAGCTTGTTCTACAGTAAGAAATCTTGTAGACATTTTTTAACATTTATGAACAGTTGGTATACGTCAAACAGAATTTTGTTTCGCCCGAAAACAAAGCTAGCGAATTATTGAACTGCATTTAAAATATGAAGAATAAAACTCTCACTAATATTTTTTATTATTATGTGACAATGCAGCTGTCCGAGCAGGTGTGGATTCGGAGTCATATAGTCTGTCAAACAGAAGACTGTTATTATTTTCTTTGCTAACGAAAAGTCATATCCTTTCAAAATATAAACTTACTTGGTTTTGCCAACATCTACATCAGAGTACATTCAAAATGAGAAAAAAAAAAGAAACATATATTACGAAAAATGAAATTTCCCCTTGGAAGTCGAACGATTTACTTCTTGGAAATTTGACTCCCTAAAAGCGCCAATGTTCCAAAATTGGAACATGCTATTTTGAAGGGGTACACCTTTCGGAAATATCATTGTACATTTCTACAAGCATTTTAAAATCATACATTGAAGTATTTTTCACAACTATAATAAATATCATCACATTTTCTGAAAAAACCAATTTTTGGTAAATTTTATAAGAAAAAGTTGCAAAAAGCTAAAAAAACACTCATCTTTGAAAAATCGCAATAAATAATTGAAAACATATAAACAATCAAGCAGGAAATCAAAAAATACTTTGAAATAAGACTAAACTGTGTTAAAAAAAACTTGTTTATTTTAACGTTATTTCTTGGGAAAATTTTCACTTAAATATGATGTTCCATTTTTGGAACATTGGCGGGTAAACGGTTAAAGGAAAAAAATGAAGTAAATTAACAAAATATCTATATCAGTATAACTGAGTGAAAGGGAAAAAAGTTGTTTCATTTTTAGGTGCAATTAAATGTAAAACTGAATTTGATGAAGTTCATACAACAGTACATTAACAGAGAATTAAAATTAAGGAAACAAATACTATTATCGTATTACAGCGAAACTTTGAATATATTAGCAACAAAATGAAATAAAATTTGCTATTTTACATAATTTAAATATTTTCATGCATACGGAATTAATGCTTTTACTTTTGTTTGTTCATAGGAATTTTACACTTCTAACAGTCAACGAAAAACAACATATTTCAACAGTATGTCACAAAACCTGCAGAGACGAACACATAACATAAGGATTATGGATGCACAGGAGGACCTAACCTTTGTCCATACAAACCATATGGATAATACATGCCTAAACTCGGATGTCCAAGTGGTGGTAAAGGAGCACCAGGAAGTCCTGAAAAAGGTGGTTTATAAGGATGGTACCGGCTAGCTGCAGACAAGGAGCTAACAGGACTCAAGCTAGTAGGATATGTCCGTCTGAGTCCTGCTGGAGATGTCAAAGATGCTGCAGAACTGTAGTGCATATGACACGCCGCACTGAGACTTGCCGAAGAGAATGCTGGTGATATGAGTGGCAAAACAGAGTCTGATAGGCTAGTATGAGTCTTAGCATGCTGTAGCAGTTCTTCAGCTGAATTAAATATTTTACCACACAGATTGTCTCCAACAACCCAACTGCAGACATTAGGTCTTGCCATCATAGAATGAGGATATGATAAACCAGGCATACCACCAGCTGCAGCAACAGCAGCCATAGCCGCAGCAGAACCAGTCAAACCAGGAACAAGTCCGTGACTTAAACCAGATAGTGAGGTACCTAATCGATCATGAGTACACTGAGTACAACCACTTGGGCAAGGGCCTCGTTGAGCACTATACATACTGAATTGACAGTTTGTGCAGTTGGCATCTCTACAAACAGGCACTAAAGTAGTACCACCAGTTGCAGTTTTAACTCGAGCATAACCAACATATGGAGATAATGCTGATGCTCCTAAAGGATAAGTACCAGCTTTGAGTAAATTACTTTGAGCACTGCTTTGGTAAGCATCCATTGGATGCCCAGGCATTGGACATCCAGTGCAATTAGATAATGGATTTAAGCCATTTAAAGCTTTATAAGCATTTAGGCCTAAGTGAGACAAACCTTCTTTGGTGGGATCACTTCTTGCTAAATCTAAACTTAGACCAGATGAAGATCCATAACCAAGTCCACTAAGCGTGTTTTGACTGGAGCACAGAGTGGTAGATGTTACACTAGATGTGCAAGGTGATGTGAGAGATCTAGACACACCAATATCAGATTTGTTTACGTTATGTGCACTATTCCTTCCATTGTCGGATGTTGTTGGAGAGCTTTTACCACAGGAACCAGTGCTGATTGCAGGAGAGTTTTGATTAACAACAGATGGTGAATTTCTTTTAGAATTTGGTGTTTTTTTGCCATTAATTTCAGAAGAAATATCCTCTTTCTTTATCACAGATTCATATGGCTTAAAAGAAGGTTTGCTATTACTGAGTTCATCACTGATAACAACAGGAGATTTGTCCTTTTTTGAATCATTATCTTTTGATTTTTCAAGTCCAGAAATAATTGGCTTGTGATTTGGATTATCAGCACCAATATTACTGCATGTCTGGGCAAGCAAAGCAAGAGGGCTCTTCTTAGCATCCAACTGAAATTAAAAAATTTTTTTTAACAAATTGAAAGTTACACCATAGGACATTATTATATTAAAAATAATATTTTATTTCGACTCCCAGTTTTCTATATGTTGTTCCCTATTTTAATGCCTCAAATTTATACTAATGTGTACACAGTAGTGTAGCGTCAACAACGAGAAAACATAACATATTGATGGTAACGACACGTTGATCCAAAAACATTGAACTTTTTTAATGTAAATTCCTACATAAATTTTAAAACACTTTTTAATGATAGAACAAAATTAACCAATCTATACATTAAGAAAATTTTTGTGTCAAAGGTAAGTTAATAATAATAACTTATTAATACTCTTAAGTAAGTAATGCAAATTGATAAACATTTAAAATACAAGGAATTAAAACATCGATACAAATAAGTCGAAATAATTTCACAACACATTTTAAATCTCCACCTGAATATTTTTTTAATGTAAAAAATGCTGTGCCTCAAATTCAATTCCAAAGAAACATAAAAACTTTTTTCTGCAAACTTTTCAAAAATAGAAAAAATACATAAAACGCACAGAATTATTGCTTAAGGAATAAAATTACAGAAAATTATCTCACTTTACTTAATTATGTTTTTCATTATAAGAGACATGAGCTATGTTCTCTACAAGTTTCATAAAAAAATCCTATTATTTGTGCTTTTCCCATACTTCAAACATTTACTGCTTACTTATTCCTTTTACTTTTAAACTCTTATTTTGTTCCGTGTCAACATTTTTTTTAAAGACAGAAATTGCAAAATACTGAAAATGTTCACCTCTCACTGTAAGATATTAGAGCCTATACAAGAGCTGCAGAAGGAAAAGCTTTTTACACAGATTTATGTATAAGGCTGATAAGAAACTCGGAGATTTAAAATGGTTTCTTAAGTTGCAGTTTTGCAGATCAAAAGCAACCGATTGCTACTCTTTCAATCTTTACTTTGCATGCTTATTATTTAAAGTAATTAATGGAGAATCAAACTGAGTTTATGCAGTACAGTACGTGATCATAATTTTGGAATCGCAAAATCTGGAACTTTTTTACTTTAATATACTTTTTTAATTTATTTTTATTTTTTCAAAAAATATTTTTCTCTATTTTTTTCAGTTTTAAGATTTGAAAATTGTTAACTTTCGCCAATCATTTTTTTAAAACATAGTACTTTCAATTCAGCTTTTTTTTAAAAGCTTTTTTGCTATCACGTATTATGCGAAAATATGCATTTTGCGTTAATTGTGCAGCAATCTTTTAGCATCCACTTTCGTTTAATGATAATTTTTTTTTCTTTTCATAAGTATGCAATACAAAGCCTACTGAACAAAAGTCCAAAATGATTCTTAGTAATAGTATGACTTATTTATTATATTGATTGGCACATTTCATAATAATGAAAAGCAACATCCGTGAACTATACGCCCCTGTAAATTATCTACAACTTTTGTTTTGGCATTACGAAATAAAAGAAATTTAGCGCGAACATTAGTGGAAGCAGGAAAAACTTATAATCAGACAAATATTGCAGAACGGGAAGAGTTTCACTATTTTTTGAGTTGGAATTCAAAATCTGAAAAATTTCCGAAATCCGGAAAGGTTGCGGTTGTGAGCATTCTGGCTTTGGTGTTCCATACTGTTATGGAAGACTTTTTACCAACTATCATTGTCAGGAAATATTTATTTAGGCATATTATCTATTCAGTAAATTACCGCCATTAGCCAGGGCTAAAGCAGAAATACGTGAAATACACCGCCAGCTCAGTCATTTCCAGCCAAGGACGGCAGTTTCGTGCTTATTAGCACTCAACAGCCTGGCATAGGAAAGTGACTGAGCTGGAGATGGAAAACCTCTTAAGGAAGCCAAGAGTGCGAAACAAACGCTTTAGCCCTGGCTAATGGCGGTAATTTACTGAATATACCTTGCCTCGCGTTCATTCTTCGAGTTGAACCGAACCATAGCTTCGGTCACTCGTCTGGTCTGCTAACTCTATATTAGCTACCAGTTTGTTTCGCACTCTTGGCTTCCTTAAGAGGTTTTCCATCTCCAGCTCAGTCACTTTCCTATGCCGGGCTGATGAGTGCTAATAAGTACGAAACTGCAGTCCTCGGCTGGAAATGACTGAGCTGGCGGTGTATTTCACATATTATCTTTCATAACTAGACGAAGTGTTACTTACTCTTCGACAAGAAGAGATACATCAAAACAAAAAAAATTACCTCACGCAAAACACAACAAACAGATAGACTAACTTTTGTTGGACGAAGACAGAAGTGTCAGATTTTGTGTCATCTTTTGCACAAAAACTGAAGAAAAATATAAGCTTTGTGGAAAGAGAAACAAATTAAAGCAACATTTTGAAAGTTTTAAAACTTTTTTTGACATTTTTTATAATTATTTCATATGCAAATTTATTTGGTTGTATTTAATAGGCCTAAAATAATTTTCAAGTAAAAATAAATGGAGAAATTGTAGTAACACATTATTAGCTTTGATCGGCCAACTTTCTTTTACAACCAAATTGGCCAGTTTGCTTCTTGGTTAGTTTATCCCAATAAAACTTTAACATCGTATAACAACTAGAAATGGAACAAAGCTTCGCCCTGGCCAAATCATGAGCTGCGATTTGGGGATTTTACTTTCATAATTATTATTATTATATAAAATAAATCAAAGATGTACTTTATGATAAATCATAACCTAAGACAGAAATGCTTAAAAATACACCACCAGCTCAGTTATTCCATCCGAAGACTAGTTTCGTGCTTTTTAGCACTTATCAGCCAGGAATAGGAATCACCTGAGCTGGAGGGGAAAAACCTCTTATCGCACCATTGCTGCGGTCACTCATCTGGTGTGCTAATTCTACATTAGCTACCAGTTTGTTTGGCTCTCTTGGCTCCCTTAAGAGGGGACTCCCTTCATTCAATAATCAATAAAACATTTATTAGCAATGCATTTTTATGAAAAAACATTACAATATATCTGATTTATAAATTTATTAAAAAACTTAAGTTTTAAAATGAAACAATATAAAAAAATGTATCGCATTAAACATTCTTCACATTTTTCTAGCTTCGAAACTTATATTTAAAATAGTGATGTTATTTATATATACGGGTGTATATACAACTAATGGGCATCATTAAGTACTTTCTTTTAAAATTACATTTTATTTAATACTTATAGGTACAATATTTCAGTTTTTTAAATAGATGGATTAATCTATCAACGTATTTTAACTTGTGCCATAGTTAAATCCTCCTCTAAAAATAAATACTAAATGTTAGACAAATGGGAAAGAATGTTCATTACTTTTACAAAGTCATCAAAAATTGAAACATTTTGCATTAAAAATGTTTAGATATTACATTAATATTAACACATAACTTAAATACAAGCCTACTATATTATTGGATAATTCTGTGAATTAATATTTGATCATATCAGTTGTTTATTGTAAACATTAACTTAATTGTAGAGTAAGTATTCCAAATAGTGCTTTACATTTGTTATCCAAATAAAAAATTGGAAACATGCTTTTCTGGTAGTACCAGTGCAAAGTAAAATCTTAACTAGTGATACGTATTAATTTTTTAAAAAAAGTCAAGCTGAAAATGTTGAAAAAATTAAGAGTAGTAAAGTATATACAGCATTACATGATGTTGTATGCATATTTTATATATTTAAAAGCTAAATACAACATACACAGCAGCCGAAGCTTCAGCCATTAGTTGGCCAAAACTTAGTATCCACGCTTCGGTCAAATTGTGCTTTGTGCCATTTCCAATATTAATAGGTACTTGATAAAAGTTTCATCATATACAGCAACACGTATATATTTTGAGAGAATGGGATGTTAATTCTGAGATGATTTTTTAAAAGTTTTTATCAATGATGAACAAAAAAAACCTGAAAAGAAAAACATCTTAAGGAGGAACATATTGTTTAGACCCTCTAAATAAATACTTATGGTTAAAGGTATGCATGTCACTTGGTTTGCCAACTTCGTTTTATTTTCCACCTTAGTGACCATAAAAAAATTGCTTAAAATGATTGTGGACATCTACAGGTATACGGCATCATAAAATTTAGAAGTCCTTGATAGTGACCAATGGCAAAATTTGTAGTGAGTGATAGATACATTGAAATCAGAAAAAAATAAAAAAGGAAGGAAAGGAACAAGTTTCATGTAGAGACGTACCGAGTACTATGTAACTAATCGGTACTCGGCCTACTCGGCGTATTTGCCGAGTACTCGGTACTCGGCCAATGCCGAGTAGTTGCAAGAAAAAAAGGATATTGTCCAAGGCAGATACTTAAGTTTATAAAAAAAGAGCAAGCATTATATTCTGCAATCATTTACAATTAGAATTTATAAGTCAAATTTAAATTTTGAGAATAATGAAGTTTGTAATGCTTCAATGGAATAAATCTTTATTTTAATGTCCCCAAAGTTAATAAAACTTATTTATTAAAAATTATGCAAAAAAAGATAAGTGTAGAAAATATGAAATTTTTATACTAAAAATGGATTTTTGCTACAAACAAAAATTAGTTATAAAAATACCTTTGTTTAAAAAAATAAAAGGAAATCAAACAACGTTAAAGAAGCACAGTGCAGGAACACTGCAGACACGTATTTTGGTGTTACAAGGAATTCCTTTTTCAATGCACAAAATGGGAACTCGTGGATTTAAAGGCATCCGACAAAAGTAAGATTTTTTTGTCGAATGTCTTTAAATTCTTTAGCTCACATGTTATGCACTGAAAAAGAGGTTCCTTGTAACAGGGGGGGGGGGGGCAGAAACACATGTCTGCAATGTTCCTGCATTTATTTTATCTGCTTTTAAAAATTATTTATGTTTGGCAGACTAGAACTATAACTGATTGGTATGTAATTTGTTTTAATTCCAACTTGATTAATCATACCTTTCATTTATTTATTTTTAAAAATAATTTTTTTGTAAAATTTTTGACACAAACAAAATTGTTTATATAATGTGTAATTACATTTCAGCAGGAATTTAGTTTTAAAAACTATTATATGGACAAGGAGGTCTATACTACTATTCCAATAAGTTCAAAATTCATCACGTGTGTCAGTGGTTCTTCTTAAAACATAATTGGTACTTGGTAATTTGGCCGAGTAGTGAAAGGCTGAGTACTCGGTAACTCAGTACTCTGCTGAATAGTGAAAGGCCGAGTACTCGGCCAAAGTGCTACCTGGTACGTCTCTAGTTTTATGCATTGCTCATTTGGAAAAAGAGTACCACAATACGAAGAAATTAAATTTTACAGGAGAAGCGTTTGAAGTTGAACTCTTCAGGCAATATGCATTAAGAAAAATCAGTTTGCAGTGCCTTCTGGTGGTAAATATGAGAACAAAAAATCTGCTATCATTTTCAAAAGAAAATAATGTCCTTTAATGTTCTTTAAGTAAAAAAAAAAAGAAAAATAAAGTATTGTGGCACTCTTTTTTTAAATGTGCGATATGCTTCTACAAACGACTTTTAACAACAAAGTAAAAAATTAAAAGAAAATAAAACTTAACCTGACACAATGTTTACCACATGAAGTTTTAACATAATCAAGTATAGTACTTACCAGTAGAAATGAATTTCGTAAAGGCATTTCGTGCTCATAAGTTTTTAAAAAAATAGACATGTCCTTTTTTTAAAACAATTGTATCACATTCTTGTCATCATCACTACTGCTAATATACAGCTCGAGCTAACATGAAACATGACTGTGATCATGAGGCAGACAAATTGAGCACCAACAACATTAAAACTATTTAAAAAGCTCGAAGCTATTAGTCATAGTTTGGAATGCCATAATAACTTACATTATATTGAAGCCAATAGTAAAAGTTATTCATCAAAAATACTTCTCAGAATTGTTCTTTGAAAACATGTTTCTTCATAAAAAAAAATAATTCTTCATAATTTTAGTTTTAAAACACTTTTAACACATGAACAATTTCACAAACAACTTAACAAGATTTAAATTCTCTCTCAATCACTCAATAAGTCTCACTATTAGCAATATTTCTTAACCGTATTTACTCTTTATAACAAACTCTTGCCCGATTTCGTCGGCTTCGACTATCTTTCCCTTCATCGACACTTGGAGCAGAAGGATTCGTTTCTACCACACCCTTCTTTTTCTTAGAAATTTTAATTTTAATACTTTGTTCATCATGAGCATCTAAAATTTCGGACGTATTATAACCACTAAATGACTGATCTCCCTCCTTCGTGTCATTGCCTTCGAAAACACGATTTTTTTCAAATTTAAGTTTGCGTTTAGCTTGCTTAGGTTGAAGGTATTTTCTATCTTTATACGGTCTACTCTTGCTAGGTTTTTTGGTTGATTTTGATGCATTGGGAATTTTATCAGGGGGTGTTGAATCAATTTTTTCATCATTTTCAACAGAATCATCACTTAATAATGACTGCGCTCTTTCTATTGCTTCTGGCAGCCATACGGAGGTGACATAAGTGACCATTTCATCCTTATAGCCGCCTACGTCCCTTTCAAATAGTTTCATCAAGTGGGTTGACATGTCTTTCAAAGCTGTGAAGCTTTGTACGGGAGCATAACTCACAGTAAACATCAGTGCTTTGGTATCGACTGTTTCATCGTACACTTTTTGCCACCGACTGCTGACTTTTTTAGATCGTACTCTCAGTAAGTGCTTGTCGATCTTTCCTGACAAGACACAAGAAACAATTGCCGCAGTTTCTTCATTTGGTGATTCATTGAAATTATCACTGTCTTCTGATTTTTTAAGAAAAAAGTCCTCCAGGTCCTCCTCTGGTTCGTTTTCATCAAATGTGTCCCCCTGCTCCTCCACAGAACCTGACAAGTCACTCACCTCATTGACTAAAGGATAGTGATGAAGTACGAGATAGGGGCAATTAATGTCGAAAAATTTTGCAGGATCAATTTGCTCACCATTTGCTTTTCGTCTCATGTAATCCAAAGTCCTAAAGACGGTGCTCTCATGCTTCTGCTTCACGTTGCTGCATTCTGCTTCTTTTCTTATTTTGGCACTAATGTCGGGGCACTTAAAATTTCTAATTCGTTTCATAGGTAACTTGAAGCATTTTCTTGGCGAATCAAGGTACCAAATTGATACCTTTTTGTCTTTCTTAAAAACCTGCCTTACAAGAGCAGGCCAGTACAAATTTCTGAATTCGGCCCAAACAATATCCTTCGGTGAAACGTCGAAAACTGCATTCTCTTCAGAACCATTTATGTTTCCAAATATATCAGGTAAACATTCCAAGTCCTCGTCATGCATGTCGCTATCTTCACCCATGTTGAAATACTTCAATTACTTAGGGCCAAATAAATATTACGAGCAGTTGCTATCCGACTAGAAGGTGATGAAAATAATCAAACTTAGTCAATTACCATCATTTTTTGCTTCAATTCTGCGTCTTCGCATGATAAACAGATTAGCAAGTTGAATAAATGATAAC